>NC_045685.1:22446177-22753319 GCF_003331165.1 Xiphophorus hellerii
GCTCACATTCAGGGAGTCATGACAGACGGTCGTCCTCCGGGAGGAAAGACGGGAAAATGTCTTCATCACCCAGACGGAGCAATGAGAAACAGAAGCTAGATCATAAGAGCCGATTGTCCAAAGAGAGTTCAGGTCCTCGTTGTGAGAAATCATGGGGAAGGAATCTACTACAAAAATCAGGTATTTTACCAGCAGAGCAAAGAAAATATGTTTTATTTGTAAGGTTGTCAACGTTAACGCGCCTGAAAAGTTTAATTCGTTAATATTACGTAATGCAGATTAATCACTCTACCTATCTTCAGAGGTGGGTAGAGTAGCTAAAAAATGTAAAATATGTTGAAGCAGCACAACTTCAATATATTTTTACTCAAGTAAAAGTAAAAAGTACCCATCGATGAAATTATTCAAATAAGAGTATTAAAGTATTTGGTAAAAAGTCTACTCAAGTACTGAGTAACTGATCAGATTATCAATTTCATATTTAAAAATTACACCATCAGACGGACCAAAACGTAAAGTTAATTAATATAAATACCATAATTATGAAATAACAAAATCAGACAAAAGAAACATTTTTCCAAATCTTTTTTCATTTTTTTCATTACAGAACTTATGATATTTTAACAAAATCTGCAGGTGTGTGTCTGTGGCTGGTTAATTTTTGGTTAAATCATGTTTGTTTTTCCTTCAGTGGGTAGAAAAATCCAGCAGTTTTACTCAAGGAAAAGTAGTAATACATCATAAGTAAAAAGTACAATTTAGTAAAAATACTCCTAAAAGTATTTTTTCCCCAAAATTATTCAAGTAAATCTGATTATATATAAGTAGTTTGCCTCTTTTGACCTAAAAGCCTCTCACTGGCAGAGTGTTACTTGGGTCACATGGGAAACGACGACCGACAGTAAAACGTGAAAGTTTCCCGCGACAGAAACAAAAGTTGAGCATTTTCAGGTTTCTTGTGCTGATAATGCATCTGCACATCTATGTGAACGAGCTCAAAATTTTTCTTGCACAAATTACACCGGTCACTCGGCTGGATGAGGCCAAGTCTCCTCATGGCAAAAGGTTCATAAGAAGTTAATAGACATTTCTAAATTAACGTTTAAAACAAAATGGCTTCCTTGATAGCTTCTTGAATATAAAAACCTGGAAAAATGAGAATCTTAAGTCATGCTGGGCTTTAGACAACAAAACATTTTCTTATACATTTTTTGAAAACAGACATACAGTGGCAGTTTTTGATGTGGGCAGTTGCCCACAATAAAAAAGATAATTGCTTGAATTTTAATTGGTTGAAGTGGAACAGAAGGATGAGGTTTGTGAAAATCAGAATTGTGACTCTGTTTCTTTGTTTTTCTTTGTCCTTTTTGCATAAAATCTTTTTTGAAAGCGGCACTTGACAGGATTTGTTCGACATACTCTTCGCCATCCTGCAGTGACGCCAAGCTGGAGCAAGCAAAGGAGCTGGACACGAAGCCCCATATTAAAGGGAAGAAGAACAATGCTGGCAAATCTGTGTTGGATCGGTGTTGAGGGGAGGGATTAATACAGTTATTTTTGTGTTTTATAACGAAGAGTTTAATAAAATATATGTGTGAAAGGATTCTGGTGTCACCTTGATCCTCACTAGATATTATTCACTACTGAAGCAACAATAAACTGCTCTGAACAAATGAAAAACATGAGAAATTATATTATTAAAGGGTTAATATGTGTTATCCATCCACTTAGTGTCATTTTACAGCACAATCAAGTAATTATGTTACCTTCAGTTATAAAAATTATATGTCAAATATTGCTTAAAAGAAATTCGACTTTGTAATTTAACACCTTGAAATTGGGCCTCTGTCTTTTTAAGAAGCTTTTTCAATAACATTCCTCCATTAAAGCTGCAGTATGTAACTTTTATAAAAATAAAAAAAATGATTTTTACATATTTGTTGAAACTGTTGTGACAGTACAATAAACAAGTAATATGTGAAAAAAAATAAAGCTCCTCTGCCTTCTCACTGTAGACCTGCTGTCGTCTGAAAACATTTGCTGCTCTCGGTCAGAAACAACCAGTCAGAGCCAAGAAGAGAGTCTTAGTGCTGCCAGTCACCCTTGTATACATGCTGCTCACAACCTCCTCCTCTCTGCTACGCTACAGCCTGCCACAATGCTAAGACTAGGTAGCATGGCCACCCATGATGGTGGATAAAGGGATTTTCTGTAATGGTAATGTATTTCTCAGTCATTAGAATGTTTAGCAGCACGTACTCAAAGTTAATTGACAGCGATAAGACGCTCCTTCTTGCTCTGATTGGTTGTTTTTGACCAGGATTGTTAGATTTTTGCAGACTGCAAATATAGCTCAAGGAGGAAGTGGAGGAGATTGATTCTGTTCAGATTATCTGTACCATGCCGTCAAAACATGTTGATAGTATTAACAAAGAATTTTTTTAAGTAAAAGTTACATACTGCAACTTTAAGTCTGTTTATGTAATACTTGGGCGTAACTCAGACTCCTAGATGTCGACAAACAGCTCACCATGGGGTCCTCTGTATGTGCCAAACATGCATCAAGTGGCATTAAGGACCAGCTGACCGGAGCAGGTAAGAGGGTTCATAAGGGTGGAGCAGCTCAGAGAGGTAGGATGGGGCAAAAATGTCTGAACAATGAGAGCAAAGTGGAACGAGTCAATTTCCTTGTTTTAATGCCCAAACTTGACCAATAATGCTGATTCAGATGTTTAAAAGTTACGTAACAGAAATAAGGTCTTTTTGGCCATGGGAAAAATGTAATTTGGCTGTTTTTATTTATCAATTCTCAACTATAGCCACAGTTTTTCTATAACAATAAAATATTTGAAGTGTTTGTGCTCTACCTTGGGTAAGATTTTCCAATGAGGGAAGAAGTGCAAACTAATTTTAACTCTATAACTTATAACTTGCTATTGTCTTTTTTGACACCACCAAAATAGCTTCGTGGATAAGTGCTCCGCCACCATTTGTTTTGTTTTGAACTTTTTCCGCTTTGAGATTAAATTTTCCTTTGCAATCAATAAAGTATTGATTATTGACTGAATTTGAATAAATAAATAAATAGTGTTAAAACACTGCGTTGATATGAATAAACAAGCTTTTTTGGTGGTATAATCTATCCTCACGACAGCAGGTGGCGGTGTCTCGTCGTTAGAATGACTCAAAGAAGTACAGTACCAGGTTCGTTGAAGAAAATAACGGGATTCTCTCAGGATTCCGCGCGAGCTTATTTTCCGGTCACGCACACTGTTTGGAACGTTGCGTCATGACGTCTCTCTTGTGACCAACGGTCGCGTTTGCTAGCTAGCTTGACGGAAGCGGAAACCGGAGAATAACCTCTTAAATTGTAATTTTTTAAAAAACGTTTACTGGCTAAATGTGACTAAATGAAGCCAGCGACTCAGTACGACTGGCTTCGGTTGTTGAAAGTAAGTGAAATATATATTTTTTGATCGAGAATGTAACTTTCATTCGATACAAATAGACATTAAAATAGAATGGCTGCTACAAGTTTGAATGAGCTTTATGTTTACTACTAAATATTCCTCTGAGGTACTGCCTAAATATGTTCTGCGTCATCTTTTAGGTCACTAATCTTCACCTCCACTGAGAGTCATCTTCCTCAAACACAGCTGGAACAATGTCTTCAATTCCACAGGGACGTGGCTACAATGATACTCACAGGGACACTACATCCTTGGCCTGGCTTTCAATATGCAAACAGACCGAAAAAGATCACAATAACCCATCTTCTGGCTGCACAGACAGAAGCAGAAGTGTTTCTGGTGAAGGTGCAGACAACAGGAAACATCCTCCAGGTTCAGGTGCTGCTAAATCTCCAGAACCAGGCAGATCGGATCAACCCAAGTACACAACAGAATCAGCTACTGAGATCCTCAGCAGGTTTGGACTCGACAAGGACGACTTGGGAGAGCTCAATGCTTACTCTGAGGATCAGATCACCCCTGAAAACCTGAAATACGTCCTGATGCAGATTTCCATTAAGAAGAAGGAAAGAGCTGCAGAGAAATCCTCTGAATCGCAGCCCACTATTGGTCTAAAGAGTGACTTGCATAAAACTCCCGTAAAGTCAAATAAAGTTATTGATTGCGGTGATTTTGGAAGTAGCGTTGCTAAAAAGGAGACTGAAAAAGATAGCACAGATAAGAGTAGAGGTAAGTCACTGGTGGAAACTCACAAACCCAGTGAGGACCGGCTGCAAAGATGTGTGTTAAAGGGCAAAAGCAGAGAGTCTGAGATTAGTGAGCAAAATAAAATGGTTTCACCCAAACATAAACCTGATGAGACTAAACTCTACAAACCTCTTTCTCCAAAGCAACCAGAGTCCACATCCAAACCTAGTAAAGCAGAACAGAAGAGTTCCAACAGCAAGGAAAGCAAAACTCGAATAAAAGAAACAATGGTTGCTGGACAGAATAAGAAAAGTCCAGAGAAGAAGAACCCGGAGGTTCAGACTGAGCTGAAGTGTGGACAGCAAGGACAGGATAAGTCAGTGATGCAGACTAAATTTAAGGGGTCATCTTTTAAAAATGATTCTTCATGTGCCATAGTTTCATCCAAACAGAAACCTGACGAGCCTAAAACCTGCAAACCTCTTCCTCCAAAGCAACCAGAGTCCACATCTAAATCCTCCAATCCTGGTAAAGCAGAACAGAAGAGTTCCAACAGCAAGGAAAGCAAAACTCAGATAAAAGAAACAACGGTTGCTGGGCAGTATAAGAAACATCCAGAGAAGAAGATCCCTGAGGTTCAGACTGAGCTGAAACGTGGACAACAAGGACAGGATAAGCCAGTGATCCAGACTAAATTTAAAGGGTCATCTTCTAAAAATGAGCCTTCACACGCTGTAATTTCAGCCAAACAGAAACCTGGCGAGCCTAAACCCTGCAAACCTCTTCCTCCAAAGCAACCAGAGTCCACATCTAAATCCTCCAATCCTGGTAAAGCAGAACAGAAGAGTTCCAACAACAAGGAAAGTAAAACTCAGATAAAAGAAACAACGGTTGCTGGGCAGAATAAGGCTGAGCTGAAGCGCGGACAGCAAGGACGGGATAAGCCAGTGATCCAGACTAAATTTAAGGGGTCATCTTGTAAAAATGAGCCTTCACACGCCATAATTAGAGATTGTAAAGGTATCTCACCAGAATCCTTCCCACATTACTGTTCGATATGCAACAAGGAAAGTCGTAACGTACATGTGAGTGCTCTACACTGCAAAAACACAAAACCGTACCAAGTATTTTTGACCAATTTCTAGTACAAATATCTTATTACACTTGAATTAAGACAAAATTAACTCACAAGGAACTTTTTAGCAAGATATAGCAGCTTGTTTTAAGTCAATAATTAATGTTAATTTTAAAAAGTGTATTTAATTGGCAGATTATTTCACTTACAACAACATTCCCATAAAGTGAAATAATCTGCCAATGGAACTAATACTTTTTCACAAATATTAATGAATTATTGGCTTAAAACAAGCTCATGTATCTTGCTAAAAACTTCTACATCTGGTTTATCGTATTTCAATAGGTTCATGTTGAAAATACAAACTGATAAAATGTCATTTAAATGTTTTTTATTTTAACAGGCTTGGTGTTCCCACATGAAGACCACTGAACATCGTGAGAAGTGCAAAACCCTGTAAGGTTTTTGCACAAAGTCAGCCTTTGTTTATTCTTTCTTTTTAAGATTTTACTAATTTTTACTTATTGTTTTTAGAAATATAGACATTTTAGTAAGAATAAGTTCATGTTGATGAATATGGAACTAAAAGTGGAGTTGCAATTAATGGTTCACCAGTCAGATATGAAATTCCCACAGTATAACGTTTAGTAAAAACTCTGTAACATGTTTCATAATACATTCAAATTAAATGTGGTACATCTAGGTACTGAAAAGTAATAATTATTTGTACAGACCCTAAAATATTATAGCAAACTTTTTATTACAGTTGTAGTGATTTCCATAGGATGTATTTATTTTAGTATATCACACCAGGTTCCTTGTCTTTTTTCTTTCTATTTTTCCCAGTTCAGTTTAGTTCTATAGCACTAATTCACAAAACATATGATCTCAACTTACTTTACAAAAAATGTCAATTCAATCCAATCATAAATACCTTCTAATTAGGGGTGCACGATGGTTGACCAGTCAATTAGCCACAATTTTAGTCTTATGTAAGTCTTGAAATATGCATGTATATTGCACATTTTGCATGTTTTTGTTCTTCCATTTGGGATTCTACTGCTTCTAAAAACAACCCAAGTGCTTAAAAACACACAAGGCTTTTTTGTTTTGGCAGTAAGTTAATGTTTTATAGTCACAAATCAGCAGACACTACCCCTCACCTAGCAACCAAGGGAAGCCAGCCCGTTACCTAGCAACCCCAAAGGAATTCTGTCCGTTGCCTAGCAACCCAAGTAGAGTTCCAGAGTTCCAAACCAAGTAGAGTTGTCTAAAAATGTTCCGAGTTTAATCTAAGAATTTCTGAGTTTATTGGTGGAAGTGCACTCCTCTTTTTTTCTTGTCTACTATACCCTCATATGCCGCTGTATGTAGCAGAGTCGCAGCTTGCTGTTCTTCTGCTGTTGTCGTAGCTAGTTCTACCGCTTTACAATGAATGCTGGTAAAGAGAAGTGTTTTGTTGTTGACTTACCATCAAGAAACCACTTGCTGCATTCTAGTTGGTTGTGCAGGAGGCTCCACTTGTGCTTTTCAAAGATGTATGGTTGTATAATTGCGCATCTGTTTGGAACTATTTTCATGTGTGAGTGTAAATGTGGCCACCAGCAGCTTACTTGGATTTAAAGTGACAAGAAGCTCTAAAACAACTCATTCTGAAAGCTCATAATAAACCAAATTCTAATTTTCTAAGTATGATTTTGTGCAAAAAAAATTAAATGTAGTGGCTATAAATGTTTTTTATAGCCACTAGACCTATTCTAACCTGTTCAAGGAAGCATGTTAGCTCTATTTAAATATTGTCTCTGTTTTAACTTGGAAACCCATCTTAGGGTTGCTGATAAGTGAATCAGGGCTGCACATATTGATTGCAGCCCTGATTTCCTTAATCTTGGGTTATCTGCACAAATTTTCAAATTGCTGCATCTCCAGAAAAAATTGCAAATGTAAAACTTCAAACATCTGGTTTCAGCTGTATGTGTATGTTCTTTTTTTCTTCGTAGATACCCAGACTTGTTTTGTGAACAACAATTCCCCAGGTAAAAGTCTGTCTTCAGACAAATGCGACCCACTTTATCCTATGTATCCAAATGTGTTTTTGCTTTTCCACATGTTTAAATAGAATAGACTCAACCTGGAGGCGGTGTCGGGAGACGGGAAAACACAAGAGTGATTCTCGCCGCAGAAACGCTTCCCATTCCAGAAGTCAAGAACGCCATCACAGAAGAGGCTCCAGTTCTCGCTCACCCTGCCGGAGAAACGCTTCCCGTTCCCGCTCCAGAAGTCATGGCCGGCGTCACAGAAGAGGCTCCAGTTCTCGCTCACCCTGCCGGAGAAATGCTTCCCGTTCCCGCTCCAGAAGTCATGGCCGGCGTCACAGAAGAGGCTCCAGTTCTCGCTCACCCTGCAGGAGAAATGCTTCCCGTTCCCGCTCCAGAAGTCATGGCCGGCGTCACAGAAGAGGCTCCAGTTCTCGCTCACCCTGCAGGAGAAAAGCTTCCCGTTCCCGCTCCAGAAGTCATGGCCGGCGTCACAGGAGAGGCTCCAGTTCTCGCTCACGCTGCCGGAGAAACGCTTCCCGTTCCCGCTCCAGAAGTCATGGCCGGCGTCACAGAAGAGGCTCCAGTTCTCGCTCTCACAGCCCGTATCGTCAGCGCCGTAAATCCAGGAGTAGATCAACTTCCACCTCAGACAGTTCTAGCTCTGAGGACAGAAGAGACAGGTGCAGGAGCCCATCCAGGTCTTCCTACAGTTATAGACAAACCCACAGGTCTGTTGGAGGAACTATTACTTTACATTGGACTCAACAGTTGAGATCTTTGTCATCATCCATGACTTTTCATTCTGTTTAGGTCTCAATCTCGTTCTCCAAGGTACGAGAAGTCCACCTCCTGTCTGCCCTCTCCAGGAATGCCTTCTGAGAGACAGCTTTCACCCAAAAACAGCAGCAAGAATCCGCCATCACCAAGCAGAAGCGGCGAGAAACAAACGTCCGGAGACACATCGGTTCCTCAGGATGAGAACAGTGCAGAGACACTGGTGAAGAAACTGCTTCAATCATCAGGTTAGACACATAATGGGAATTGGATTAGCTTTAATTGAGCTTCCTGAAGATTAAATTACTACTCTGTTGAAGCTGTGATATGTAGCTTTTTAAAAAATACGTTTTTTTAAAACATATTTTTTAAAATTGTCACCATGTTGCGACAGAATAATATGAGACAGATAATCCGTGAAAATTCCTCCACCTCCTCATAGTGCTACTATATTTCTGAAAAAACTCTCCTCTCCCAGTCAAAAACAACCAATCAGAGCCAGGACGAGCATGTTAGCTGTCAGTGAAACTTATGTACGTGCTGTTAATTGTGGAGAAACAACTTCAAGTTCCAGGAAAACTTTTTATCCATCGTCATCAGTGGTCATGCTAACTAGCCTTAGCACTCATGGCAGACTCTGCCATCAGTGTGAGCAGAGTGATTGACAGCGCTAACACCCTCCCCCTGGCTCTGATTGGTTGTTTCTGACTGAGGGGAGTATGCCTGAGGGGTGTACTGTCTCATATTATACTGTCACGACATAGTAACAGTTTTAGCAAATATGTAAAAAAAAATAATAATAATAATAATTTTTTTAAATGTTACGTACTTCAGTTTTAAGCAGAAGAATCCAGACTAAAAACAAAATATATTTTCTCCGTTTTTTGCCATTGTTTTCCCCTTTTGCACTAAATTCTTTGTAATTCTTTAACTCTGCTACATTAAAGTGTATTTTTGTCTGTCTTTCTAGCTGTCCAGTCTTTGTCAAAGCAGATAGATGTAGAGAGCCTTGTGAAAACTCTGACTCCGGTTTTCCTGGACGAGTTCAACAAGTTAACCTCAACACCCGGATCATCAGAGGCGCCTCAGACTAAAAGCACAGCCAGTTCCCCGCCAAATCACGAGGTTTTATTACTTAAAATTACTGCTATACATGTTTTATTGTTAAAGCTATTTTTGTTATACAGTACAGACCAAAAGTTTGGACACACTTTCTCATTGAATTCAATCCTGTGCAGTCGCCACAGCAAAGGGAAAAATAATGCAGAAAATAGAGATAATATACTTATCTCTATTATCTTATATCTACTCTGTAGAGGTTTGGGGGAATGCTGGTAAAGTGTTTACAAATTCTATTTTTATTTTAGAAAATAGAATTTATAGAGGTAGATTTTGTATTTTTTTTAAAACTATATAAAGTTTTTTTTTTGTTTGTTTGGGGTTTTTTTTTTTTTTTTTTTTTTTTACAAATTTCTGCTTTTAATTCTAAGGAGAAATGAGAAGTTTCTACTCAATTTTTTTTTAAATTTTTACATTTCTACTTATTTAAAAAATAAATGAGCAGAAATTAAGTCAATCAGAAATCGGAAATGAATTCTGATTTCTGCTCAGAATTATAAGCAGAAAATGCCACAGAGATCCAACATCTTCAACTTAAAATTAATACAATTTCACAACTTGGTTTACTATCATATTTTGCAAGTTATGTTTAAAATACATAACAGTATATTACAGAGCAGATCAATTTTTATTTTTAAGAAAACAATAAAACATAATTATCTATGAAGGTATAATGAAGTATATTGATTCAATAGAGTGCTGTATCTCTACAAAGATGTTATGTTTTTTCTGTATTATTATTATTTTTATGTATTTATGGCCTGTTTTGTTTTTAAGGGTCTATATTGACAGTTGATTAATGTTTAGTTGCTTAAGTAAATTTAGTTTTGAGACAAGAATTAGATTATATAAGACTTTTTTTTTCTTCTAATTACTCTTTTTCATTCCCATTGTTTTTTGTTTATGTCAAATTGTGACTTGTTCATTTTAATCTGTAAATGAAACAAATAAGAAAGCGGAATATCTCCTAGTTTTGTTTGAATCTTTGCTGCTGGACATGATGAACGCCTCTGTTTTTCTTCAGCAGGAAGTCGGAGCAGAAACTCTGAGATCTGCTGACGGCTCAGATCGAAGCGGCCCAGGTTGGTGTTTCAGGACCTTAAATGTTTCGGTTTGGGAGTGGACACGTTACTATGGTAACTGGTAAACCATTCCTGAAGCCAACGGTTGTTTTAGTAATCGATTATTCTGCTGATTAATCGGATTAAAAAATTGTCCCTTTCTGCTTATTTTTCATTTAACCACCTAATCCTTTTTTATTCAAAATTAGAAAGGCGTTATTGAAAGATTAGGGGATTTTTTTTTTTAACAGAATTTGAATGAAGTTAAGCTAAAACTATAAAACATATTTACAGCCAAGGCATTTTTTTTATATCTTTATAGTTTTTGTACATTTTGCACTTAATTTTGGTTCTAAGTATGTTGTTCTTTAAAATCTGTCCTAATGCAAACAGTAGAGTTCATTACGATTAGATTTAATGAAAATCTAGTTAAATATAGTCCAGAATAATATAATTAGGTGTTGTTTTTTTCTATTTAACTCCAGTTTAGTTTTATTCTAATTTTTCATCATTGTTGTGTCTTTTATGTTCAGTTTTAGAGCAGAGTGTAAATGCTGCAGCTTCAGGTAATCTGGAGGAAAAGGAACAGGAAGTGACATCAACTAGAAAAAGAGGCCGACCCAGGAAGAAAGCCAGAAATACTCTTGGTAGCCGACCTCACAATCTGCTCCACTGTGATGTCACATCGCTGAAAACAAAGATTGATCAATTCTTCATCTTATTTGCAGTGAGAAAATCTGCTGGAGTAAAACATGAGAGCTCCGAAGAAAACAGAGAAGAAGAAGAAACCAAATCACTTCCTGGTGCGTCGCTGGATTCTTCTTCTGCTCTGTTGGGGGACGTCAAGACGGAAACGGACGCTGAAGCTGCTGAAGGTCCAGACAAACAGAGCCTGTCAGAAAACAATAGTTCTAGTTTTTTTTCTGTCTTAAATTTCACTCTAGGTGGTTTTAAAAAGGTCTTTTAAAGTCTTAAATTGACGTGTCCAATATTAAGGCCTTGATATGTATTGAATTTATTAAAAATATGTCTTGGTCTTAAATAAATAAATCACAGGTCTTAAATTATGCTTTGGCAGGACTATTTAATGTAGTCTTATTTTCTCATGGTTCCTACTGCAGCCAGTAGAGTTCATTATCTTTAGATTTAACAAAAATATAATTAATATAGTTCAGAATAATATAATTAGGTGGTCTTTTTTTTCTATTTCACTCCAGTTTAGTTTTATTCCAGTTTTTCATCATTGGTGTGTTTTTATGTTCAGTTTTAGATCAGAGTGTGAACGCTGCAGCAGCAGGTGAGCTGGAGGAAATGGAGGAGAAGGAACGGGAAGTGACATCAATAAGAAAAGGAGGCCGACCCAGGAAGAAACCCAGAAAGACTCCTGGTAGCCGACCTCACAGTCTGCTCCTGTTTGAATGTCACATCGCTGAAAAACAAAGACTGATCAATGTTTGATCTTGTTTTCAGTCAGAAAATCTGCCAGAGGAAAACCTGAGAACCCTGAAGAAAACAGAGAAGAAGAAGACCAATCACTTCCTGGTGCGTCGCTGGATCCTTCTTCTTCTGCTCTATTGGGGGACGTCAAGACGGAGACGGATAATGAAACTGCTGAAGGTCCAGACAAACAGAACCTGTCAGAAAACTACAGTTTTAGTTTTTTTTTCTGTCTTAAATTTTATTCCAGGTGGCTTTTAAAAAAAGGTTTTAAAAGGTCTTAAACTTATGTGTCCATGTTAAGGCCTTAAAATGTGTTGAATTAAAAAATATGTTGGTCTTAAATAAATTAATCACAGGTCTTAAATTATGTTTTGGCAGGACTATTTGATGTAGTCTCGTCTTAATGTAGTGTTATTTTCTCACGGTCCCTACTGCAACAAGTAGAGGGCGTTACCTTTATATTTAAAGAAAATCTAGTTAAATATAGTTCAGAATAATATAATTAGGTGGTCAATTTTTTTTCTTATTTCACTCCAGTTTAGTTTTATTCCAGTTTTTTCATCATTGTTGTGTTTTCTATGTTCAGTTTTAGATCAGAGTGTGAACGCTGTAGCAGCAGGTGAGCTGGAGGAAACTGAGCAGACGGAACAGGAAGTGACATCGATAATAAAAAGAGGCCGACCCAGGAAGAAATCCAGAAAGACTCCTGGTAGCCGACCTCACAATCTGCTCCAGTTTGATGTCACATTGCTGAAAAACAAAGATTGATCAATGTTTGATGTTGTTTGCAGTGAGAAAATCTGCTGGAGGAAAACCTGAGAACCCTGAAGAAAACAGAGAAGAAGACAAATCACTTCCTGGTGCGTCGCTGGATCCTTCTTCTTCTGCTCTATTGGGGGCCGTCAAGACGGAGACGGATAATGAAACTGCTGAAGGTCCAGACAAACAGAACCTGTCAGAAAACTACAGTTTTAGTTATTTTTTCTGTCTTAAATTTTATTCCAGGTGGCTTTTAAAAAAAGGTTTTAAAAGGTCTTAAACTTATGTGTCCATGTTGAGACCTTAAAATGTGTTGAATTAAAAAATATGTTGGTCTTAAATAAATTAATCACAGGTCTTAAATTATGTTTTGGCAGGACTATTTGATGTAGTCTCGTCTTAATGTAGTGTTATTTTCTCACGGTCCCTACTGCAACAAGTAGAGGGCGTTACCTTTATATTTAACCCTCCTGTTATGTTCGTTTCTAGGGTACAGCAAAAATGTTCGTGGGTCAATTTGACCCAGGGAGTGTTTAATCATGCAATAGTGTCAGAAACCAAAAAATTCCTCCAAAACATTTTTGTATCTGATTATTAACTCCAATACTAACCATTTCAATCAATATTTGTGCAATGATGTTTTATTATTCCTCAGAAATTAAGGATCAATGACGACAACCTGCTCATTTACTCATTTGGACATAAAAAATGGAATTTAGATTTTTAATGTCCACTGAAAAAAACCTAGACACAAAAAAACAATAATTTCCTTGAAGTTGACCTTTGGTAAATTATTTTATATTATACTTTTTTTTTTACCAAAGGGTGATCTTTATAATTGAACTTGAGACACACATACTGTTCTGGGTCAAATTGACCCGCTGATTAAAATCAAGATAAATGAGTCATGCAGAGAGTATTTATGTTTTTCTCCACTTCTGCTGAGTGTCCACTCAGAGTGGGTGGAGTTTGTCCACAGGAACAGAAAAGATTCCCGTCAAAGGTTGTGTGAACACCTGCTTTCTCGCAGTTTCCTAGTGAAGTAAAGAGAATAGTGAGAAAGTGGGCTTGTGTGTGTGTGGTTGCGTGCGTTTGTGTGTGAGTGTGTGTGTGGTGAAATATGGTTCATAACTGCAAGGAAACATATAGAATTGGACATTTTAAAATCTTTTTTTGCACTTTAACCTGACTGCCGGGTCAAATTGACCCGAACAGTATCGATGTAAAAAGTAGACCTAGGGTTTGGTACAAATGTGTAACATGAATAAATTTTCAACTTATGTCTAGAGTGCACCTATTAAGACAAATAGAAAACGTTTCATGCAAAAAAAATGCTTCTATTTATTTTTTTTTAATTTGTAAATTTTAAAACGGGTCAATTTGACCCGGAACATAACAGGAGGGTTAAAGAAAATCTAGTTAAATATAGTTCAGAATAATATAATTAGGTGGTCAATTTTTTTTCTTATTTCACTCCAGTTTAGTTTTATTCCAGTTTTTCATCATTGTTGTGTTTTCTATGTTCAGTTTTAGATCAGAGTGTGAACGCTGTAGCAGCAGGTGAGCTGGAGGAAACTGAGCAGACGGAACAGGAAGTGACATCAATAATAAAAAGAGGCCGACCCAGGAAGAAATCCAGAAAGACTCCTGGTAGCCGACCTCACAATCTGCTCCAGTTTGATGTCACATTGCTGAAAAACAAAGATTGATCAATGTTTGATGTTGTTTGCAGTGAGAAAATCTGCTGGAGGAAAACGTGAGAACCCTGAAGAAAACAGAGAAGAAGAAGACCAATCACTTCCTGGCGCATCGCTGGATCCTTCTTCTTCTGCTCTATTGGGGGCCGTCAAGACGGAGACAGATAATGAAACTGCTGAAGGTCCAGACAAACAGAACCTGTCAGAAAACTACAGTTTTAGTTATTTTTTCTGTCTTAAAATTTATTCCAGGTGGCTTTAAAAAAAGTTCTTAAAAATTTATGTGTCCAATGTTAAGGCCTTGAAATGTAATGAACAAAAAAAATATGTTGGTCTTAAATAAATTAATCACAGGTCTTAAATTATCTCATGGCAGGACTATTTAATGTTTTATTTTCCCGCAGAAATTTTCTATTATGCGCATACATGTTTGCTGTGCAGTTGAGGCTACCACTAGCTACCTGCTAATATACCCTTGCTAGCTAGATAGCTAGCTAACTTTTTTGCCTTTTATCCCAGGCATAAAACCAGGTTCATATTTTTTACTAAGCTTGATTGAAATGCAGTAAGTTACCACTGCCTTAAAAAATCTAAAAACTATATTTATAGGTTTTTATGTCTAAAATTTCATTCAAGGTGGCTTTAAAAAGGTCTTTAAAAGTCTTAAATTCATATATCTATAGTTAAAGCCTTAAAATGTCCTAACTTAATAAAAAAATTACAAGTTGGTCGCAAATAAATTAATCACAGGTCTTAAATTATGTTGTGGCAGGGCTCTTTAATGTAGTGTTACTTTCTCTCTGCAGCAGCAGGTGATCTGGAGGAAATGAAGGATACGGAACAGGAAGTGGCATCCACTAAAAAAAGAGGACGATCCGGGAAGAAACCCAGAAAGGCTCCTGGTAGTCAACCTCACAGTCTGCTCCAGTTTGATGTCACATTGCTGAAAAACAAAGATTGATCAATATTTCATCTTGTTTGCAGTGAGAAAATCTGCTGGAGGAAAACCTGAGAACCCTGAAGAAGAAACCAAATCACTTCCTGAGACGGAGGCTGAATGTCCTGACAGACAGAACCTGGATGGACGCTTGGAGGAAGAGGAGGAGGATGAAGGACGATGCAAGGCCGACGGAGAAGGTTTGGAAGAGGAGACAGTTCCTTTAGGTTGGTTTTAAATCAACTATCACGTTTCTGTGTCAATAGACAGGAACAAGTCCATTGATGCATCTCTGAAAGAGTTTTTATGATCTGAAAGTTTTTTAGATTAAATTTAACTTTTATCAAGTCAAAACATTTAACCAAACAGTCCTTTTATTTTAAATTTAGTTCATTCTGAACTGAACTTAATGAGTCCTAATGAGTTCAATACATTTAGATTGAATGAAAATCTAGTTAAAAATGGTCCGAAATAATATAAATAATTTGATTTCATGATGGTCAAATTGATTCCATTTCGATCCATGTTATTTTTAATCAAGTCAAATCACCTACGCGGATCATAAATACTTTACAACATTCATAGTCACGGGTAGATAAATGATAAAGCAAAAAATTAAGTTTGGTAAAAATAATGACAATTATAAAATTGGCAGAAAACAACAAAAAATAACAATATGAATAAAAACCAAGGCATACTTAAATTCAGCTGCCGCAGTTTCCCAAAAGTACTGAGATCCACCATTTTTCTTCTAATGATGTTGAAGGCCAGGGAACAAAGATGCATTTTGAGTTTTTTATTCTGGTTTTCCATCATTGGTGTGTTTTTAGGTTCCGTTTTAGATCAGAGTGTGAACGCTGCAGCAGCAGGTAATCTGGAGGAAATGGAGGACACGGAACAGGAAGTGACATCAACCAGAAAAAGAGGCCGACCCAGGAAGAAACCCAGAAAGACTCCTGGTAGCCGATCTCACAATCTGCTCCACTGTGATGTCACATCGCTGAAAACAAAGATTGATCAATACTTCCTCTTACTTGCAGTGAGAAAATCTGCTGGAGGAAAACCTGAGAACCCTGAAGAAAACAGAGAAGAAGAAGACAAATCACTTCCTGGCGCATCGCTGGATCCTTCTTCTTCTGCTCTATTGGGGGCCGTCAAGACGGAGTCGGATGATGAAGCTGCTGAAGGTCCAGACAAAAAGAACTTGGACGGACGCTTGGAGGAAGAGGAGGAGGAGGATGAAGAAGGTTTGGAAGAGGAAGAGAAGCTCAATTTTTTTCAAATAAAATCTGTCTGTGGTCCCATACGATCTAGCAGTGATTGTTCCAAGAAATATATTTTTAAAAATTATAAAAGTTACATACTGTAGTTTTAAAGCAATAAATTAGCATGTACCAGTCTTAGTGACCCTTTAGAAAATGTTTTCTTGAAGGAGATTCTCTTCAGGGTTTCCACACATCCTTAAAAAGTCTTAATTTCATGTATCTAAAATCAAAGCCTTAAAATGTCTTAGATTCATTAGAAAAATGTAAGGTGGCCTTAAATATTTAAATCACAGTTCTTAAAAAAAAATGTAGTATATCTGTCACCGGCAAACATAATAATTGGTGTCTGTAACCCAAGGCGGTTGTGGCTACCGCTAACTAACTGCTATTATGTTTTAGCTAGCTAGCTTTTTTGCGTTTTTCATGGCTCACTTCTGTTGCCGACCAATACGACACCACATGTATTCTCTGCTAAAAAGCTTGACAATACTACTAAATAAAATGATTTTCTTTTTTATGTTTCTGTTGTGATACAGGTCTTAAATTTAATTATTAATGGTCTTAAAAAAGTTTTAAATTTGTGTTTGTGAAACTTGTAGAAGCCCTGTTCTTAATATCATCAACTTTAAAGTAAAAATTAAACATTTTTCCGTTTGTTTCTCTTCAGTAGCCTGTAAAAAACGAAGGAAGTCTCCTTGTACCACTGCTGATTTTATCCTGCCACCTTTCAACACAGACATCTCCTTTGGTGAGAAACAAACACACATCCGCCTACCGGTTAGAAACTCTCTTCTTCTTGTTCACGTTCTTGTCTTTCCTCCTCTTCAGGCGAGGAGTTTACTGCTCGTAAACTGGGATATTACTGTTCCCTCTGCTCTGTTTTCTACATGCTGAAGAGCAACGAAGAGGACACTCACTGCTGCAGCAGAAATCATTACGACAACCTGCTGGTAAACCTGAATAATGCAACAAAAACACACACATGTTCACAGTGTGGCGTCTAAATGCGCTTTGATTTTCAGAAACATTCGCAGATGAAAGAAGAGGAACCTTCACCGCCTCCAAAAAGGAAAACCAGAAGCTCTCGATGATCCTGTTTTTATGTCTCCTTTTAAAATTTACTAAAACTGTTCAACTTCTAGTCTGCTTTGATTGGGCAGCTCCATTTTTAAACTGTGAATTTACTTAAATGTTTTTTTAATTGATTCATGAAGAGGATTCCCTTCACATTCAATGTTTCTAAACAATTTTTTAGCCTTGATTTAAAGGAACTAAGTGTTTCAGCAGTTTTCTGGCAGATCTGCGGTGCATAGAAGCTGAATGCTGCTTCTCCATGTTTGGTTCTGGGGATGCAGTTACAGGGAGCCAGAGTAGGGACTTTAGAACTGGGGTGATGTTTTCTATCTTCCTGGTTTTAGTCAGAGCGTCAGCAGCAGCGTTCTGGATCAAATCCAATTGATTTTCTTTAGGTAGACGCAAAACTAAACACGTTTAGTTTTGCATTTCTAATGTCCTCTAGCAGGGACATTAGAAATGTTCTTCATGTGGTAGAAGGCTGACTGTAATTATCTTTATGTGTCTCTGAAAGTTCAGGTTGTTCATGCTGCCATCTTTAAAAGGCTGTAAGTGACAGGGGGGAAAGTCAACACAGCCTTCAGTTACATTTGACCTTTTATTATCAGTTGGATCCACCTGTGTAAATCTCCACCCACAACAGGAAGTCAATAAGATTCAACACCCACCCTTGTTCTTATGTTGACATAAAAATACATTTACATTTCTCATTTTTTTGCATTTTTTCATTTACATACCAAAAACAAAACACACAAAGTTGCCCATCCTCATTTTAGTCACAGGCTTTGTTAAAATATCAGCTGCCATTTCTGTTGTTGAACAGTAGCAGTTATTTTTCCATCACTGAATGCTGATCGAACAAAGTGATATCAAATCTCAATGTGTTTGCACCTTTGGCGATAGACTGGACTTTTAGAAAGATAAAATATACCTTTATTGGATGTGAATATTTTTAAGGACCAAGTACATTCCATTCATGCCTTGTTGAAATGTGCTACACAAATAAACTTGACGTGTAATAACTGAAGCTGTGTACTGACTCTTAATAGGCAGAATATAATATTAAAATAATGAAGCTTGTGTACAAACACAAACTGTAGGTTTGTATCTGTTGTGTTTTGGCTTGTTCTTTCATTGAAGACATTTTATTCAGCATAAATACTTCATAATAGTCCGTCAAGAAGTATGCAAACTACTCCTAAAAGTGTTTTTGATTTTATTTTAGATTTTTTTTTGTTAGATCAAATGTTTACAAAACTAACATTGAACTTATTGAAGTTTTACAAATACTAGAAGTAAGCTTCAATAAGAAGAAAATAATGATCGAAAGTAACCGAAGACGTTATTTTTGTGTCGGATGTTTGAGCTAGCGTTAACGGCTGTTTCCGGTTAGCACTCCGGCCCAGGAGGGGGCAGTAAAGACTCTTTTAGTTGTTTTAGTCACCGACACATTTCGAAGAAGAACTTGGACCAAGGTTTTGCAGAGAGTGAACGACGATCGGTATGTATATATGAAACATTTATTTAACTTTGAAACCAGTCTCTGACATTTAAATGTAGCTTTTTCTCCGTGTTCCTCAACCTGCTTGTTCCGTTTTTTTACCGGTCTGTGAACGAACCGCAGGAGGCTAACGTTAGCTCCTGCTAGCATGCATATCACTGAAAGCAGCTGTTGTGGATGGACCTCCACCTGCAGATTAAACAGAATCAGTTCTGTTTTAGGATTGAATCGTATTGTTAACCTGAGTTTAACAGTCCGGTGCTTTCAATTGTTTTCAGATATGCAAATCCGCTCAACATTTAACTGTTAAAATGTGGAGGTAGCTGAACGTTGGGGTAAAGGCAGCTCATCTGATTCGCTTAAATTAAAATGATCAGTCATACTCTGGCCTAAATGTGGTGATTTTCTAATTTTAAGTCTGAAGCTTTGAATGTGTCGGTAAAAATATAAGCTTTGATCACTTGACAGCGCTTTTAAGCACACATTGAGGGTTTAATGGGGGTTGAAATGTCAACATCAAACAATGTTTGCTTCAGGTAATTAATGCAAAAATGCACCTCAATTCTTTCTTTCTCACAAAGATTAACACTTCTTTTTAATTGTTCACTATTTTGTTAATCTATCATGTAAAATCTAAACAACAATTGAAGTTTGTTGCAATATGATCTGGACATTTATCTGCAACATGCTTTATTGTTTTGAGCTGGTTTGGTGAAGCATAATTTCCAGTTTTTGAGGTTGTTTGGTTGTTATGCTGATGTATTCCTGTTTATTCTGGGTTTAACCATGTCTGTTGCAGAATTTCTCTTTTTTTACTTTGACTTTGTATCATCTCCTTTTATTATTTGTAGATATTGTAAAATTTACTTAACACTAGGAGGGCCAGGTTTTCAAGACCCTGTCCAAACTGACGACTCTGATGGCTCAAATTAGCCTCCATTCATCCATTCTTCTATTCTTCTATTGTACATGTGGTCGTTGACCGTCAGGCCAGAAGGTAGGGATGTGAATAGTCCATGTTGGGGGTGGGTATCTATGATACCTACAACTAGTCAGTTTAGTTTTGAAGCATACATGAAGCGTTTTTGGAGAGATGTGACTTTTTGCAGCTGATCCATGATGTTGTGCTGCATTATCCAGGTCATTTTGCCAAATATACATAGAGTTTGCAAAACATACAATCTGTTTCAAAAAGTATGCAAAGGTTTTTCTAAAAGAAATGAGTAATGTTTCTCTTTGAAATAAAGCTAAGAGGGTATAAAATGACAAAATTTCGTTCTGTATACACCCTGTGCATTGAAAATGACAACAAAGTCAGTCGAAGTCTAAGGAACAATTGTGCAACTGTGAGATGCGTTGAGGCCATTACCAGGGTACTTAAGGGTACTTAGGCCATTTGGACAATCTCAGACTGAATAGGAGTGTTGTCTACGTGGACTACCTTCGGCCCTCCTAGTGGCTATTTAATCTAAATGGTAACTTTGTAACAAGTTTGACATGTAAATTTATTTCCCTTATAGTTTTAACACACCACATTTGTAACCAACTTTGCACTAAGAATATTTGTTGCAAATACAGAATGATGGTCATTTTGACCGTTTCTCAGCCAAACCTCTCTCTACTGAGGGTTTATGAGGGCTAGCTACAGCTAATGGTGTTCCTGTTTATTATATTCTTTATTTGAAGCAACTTGATGTTTTATATGATTAAACATAGATTATTTCCCTTTCTACACATATATATTTTTTCTGAAATACAAACAGGTCATGGTTTGGCTCTTTTGAGTCATATGGCCACTACAAGAGTTAGCATGTCTGTTAGCATAATAAACAACCTGCTGCAAGGCTCACTGCAGGGACAGAGATAAAAGTTGTAACATTTAAATCAAGAAACATGCCCACTTGGAAACTACTGATAAATTTAAGCAACATTTTAGTTAACATCCTGCACCACCGAGTATATCTGCTTCTTTTAACCTTTTATTTTGTTTAAAGTTCTGCTTTTGTTTGGCCAACAATAACCTCAAGTTTTGTCTCATAGTTAAAGACTGAATTAGGTTCTTTGCCCAATAACAATCCATTAACAATCCATCATAAAAACATGAATTTCAAACAAAATGAAAATGATCCTCTCTGCTTTTTTAAAGTGTTGTTTCTGCTTGCACTATTACATTGATATTGGGTATTTAGCATATATTATGTTTCTCCTAGACTGATGGCGTGTTTTAACCTGTAAACCTACATGGATGCCTCAGAGTTACTTATACAATAATCAAACACTGCTTCTGTACCCTAATCTCTATTCCAATTATGCAATGTTAGTTTCCTTTCTTGGTATAAATACACTCAAATTTACCCAGATTGGATGTTTATTATTTTAGTAGCAGACAAAGTAATTGTAGTTTTGTCATGTTTCAGCTTCTCTTCCATTTTTGTGATGTTTCCTCAAACAGGAAGCAGCAGGAAGCTCCTGGCACATAAACCCTTCTGAGGCTTTTGTATGTGGAGTTTGTGTGTTTTTCTTCCAGCTTTCGCCCAGAGTCCAGCAGACATGTAAGGTTACCTGGATACTCTGAATTGCTCTTAGATGTGTGTCCGTCTGTACCATCAGTTCTCCTGTGTCCTGATGACCTGGCATGTGGGTACCCCGCCTCTCATCCATTGACTACAGAAGTTGGCACCACCCCACCACAGCTCTGCCAGGGATTAGGTGGCGCATAAAACCCTGTTCTTTCTGTTTAATGTTATCCTGCTGCAGATTTTCCCATTCCTGGTTATGAAATTTGCTTATGTTCTCTCAAACTTTTCTGTATTTGGTTTGCAGCTGTGATTTTGTTTTTAATGTGACAAAGCTGAAGTTCTCCCCAGGAAGGTCCTGGATAGGGTTAGGGTTTTTCCTAACTTTTTCAATAAAATGGATGTCTCTTGAATGTGTAAGGTACTAGTAATGGTCTTGAATATCTCTTAAAGCAGATTGTTCGTCGCCTTTCTCCAGACTCAAGTTGAACGTTGTACGGTGAAGCGCAAGGGTCCAAAACTTTCAGCATCTCTGTTGCATCACAGAAGAGACTGAAGTGAGTTCAAAGAGGATGTGAATCCACAGCCACCTGCTGTTCTTTTTAATCTCTTCAATGATTCATATTTTTTTGTCTTAATCAATAAAGTTTGGTTTAGAGTTGGTTTGAAGCTTGTCTTGCTATATCACCAATTCAGTTGATATTCTTTGCGCTTGTTCCTTGTTTTTTAGTTGTTGCGATGTAAGAAAAAAAGATAATGTTCTGTTCCAAACATTTGTGTCTTTACCTCTTCTGACCTTGGTTTCTCTCTTTTTATCAGCCCTGTGATGTTTCACCCTTTTTGTTCTCTCTCGCCAGTAAAAGACCTGAACTTCTTAATGTTGGGAAGAATGTGAAGCTCACCGGGCGATGGCTGATACCTGTGGAAGAGCCTGCTCTACTCCACGATCTGCTTTCTCTTCAGCTTTTGTGTTTGGACTGTTGCCTTCTCTTCTGCAGAAGTACAGCTTCCACCATTTCATCCTCGGCGGTGTCTAAGCAGCATCGACACAGATTACCAATGTGCTGTTGGTGTTAGTGTCACAACTGGTACCGTAATTGTTAAGAACCTCACGTCCGCACCGTCCTTCCCTGTGGTGAGGGTGTTCAGCACCTTCACTTCTGGAGAATTGGTAAAGCCATGTCATTTCCACCGTACAATCCCTATTCCTCCAGGAATCAAAATCCCACCCAACGTCCCACCGACCGTCCAAACTTTAGTGAACAGTCAGACATGGACCACTGGATGTCACGGCACCGAACGGAACCTGATTCAAACTTTATCTCTTCGCCATCATTTTCTGGAACTGGTAAAATTTCAGGAAGAACTATTCCTCAAATGTCCGAGCTGCCGATGACTTACAGGCCTGAACAGATGATGGCCAGGTCAGAAAGGGACCTTGAAAGATCACTTGGTGGCAGAACCAGACAAGAATTGGTGCCGCCGCGTTTAAGCCATGGTTCTCGCTTTTTCTCCGCTCAAAGAGAAGAGTTCCCTTCCACCAGTGTAGCGTCGTATGGTGAAATGGGCAGAGATAGGGAGCCCCAGGATGAAAGTGACAACAGCTCCTTGAGCTGGTTGCAGATCTTGAAAAAGCCCACAGAGGATACTCCTGTGAAATTTCATTCGCCAGCTTCATCCGACTATCCCAGCAGCAGTGATGGTAGGTTTTTTGCATCCAGCGAGAGACGACAAAGTAACCAATCTGTGTCCGGTTCCAGACGTTATGAAGACCCAACTCCAAGCGAACCAGTGCATCCTGACGAGCCTTCTCAGTCTCAGTCACAGTATACGCCAGAGCTTGCCGCCGTCCTTCTTGAGCAATTTGGACTTGAAAAAGAGGACTTGGAATATCTCCTGATGTTCCCTGAAGATCAGATAAACTCTGATAATCTAGCTCTGATCTTGAAGCAGATTCGCCTCATGAAGGAGAAGAGAGCCTCAACATCGCCCGACTCTGACCCCGAACCCTCCACAAGCTTCTGTGAGCCGGAGACGCATAGCAGCCCTGAAGTGCCAGAGATACATGAGGACGATATCTCTAGGATTTTTAAACCTGCCAAAGTGATTGACTATGGACATACTGGGAGCTACACTGTGGTTGAGGAAATTAAAAACACCAGTAGAGTCACCAGTGGTGGGACTAAACGCGTGCTTGATGCTTTTAGCAGCACCAGTTACAAAGAACCATTCAAACAAACTACGTCAGAGGTTCCTTTACCTGGCCTGACAGCTTCTCCTACCAGCTTCACCTCAATGAGGAGTTCTGTGACTCCCCAAAGCAGCAACCTACCCAAGTTGCCACAAACTCAATCAAACCAGGCTCCTCAAAAGGTCCACATCCCTTTCATTTCCCCAGAAGACGACAAAGATTCACCTAATAAGCCAGTGGTTCACCAAACCCAGGCTCCAGAGAAATTCACCCCCACCTTTGTTCCTGAAAAGGTAGAATCAGATCCACCCAAACCGCTACAGAGCCAACCAGCCCAGGCACATGGGAGGCCCTTCACTCCGCTTGTTCTGCTAAAGAAAAATGAAGAAACAAGGAAAAGACCAAAGTTTTCAAGTGCCAACCTCCTGAAAGACTGTTCTCCGCAAGGGGAGGCGCAAGATTCAAAGTCTAGTACTTCTTCAGGTGAAGGCGGCAAAGTTGGTTGTAAGCAAGATAATCGTACTGAAAATCCTCGTAAAACTCAAGAGCAACAGCCAGAGGTTTTTAAAGAGCAGAGGAAAGATAAGTTAGCAAACGTTCAACAAAGCAAAGTTGCAACGGACACAACAAAGCCACAGGCGAAGGAGCAAACTAAACCACCTGAGGAGTCGCATCCTTTGGTCTCCAGGTCTCTCACCACTCCTCCAGCTCAGGCAAACACAGAAGCAAAGAAGCATTACAGTTCGTCAAAGTCCGTGTGCAGCAGCTCAGCTCCGAAGGTGGCGATCTTCAGGGGTCTGCCGTCAAGGTCGATGATCAACGATTATGCGTGTGCCGCGCCGCCAGCCTTTCCACACCGGTGCACTCTGTGTGACAGAAAATTTGAGACCATGAAGGTAAGAGGAGCAGGGTGTTCATTATTCTTACATTATTTTATTTGTTGAATATTGGAGAGAACTCATGTTCAGTCACTTTAAATAATTAAAATCATGTGAAAATTTAAGTCTGTAATTCTTGGGATTTTTTTTCTTAATCCAGTGTTTAGCTGTTTTCTCTAATTCGGTGAATTGGAGAAAATAGGCATGAACTGGACTTTTGTGACTTTTCCTCCAATTTCTACAGTACACCAGTGTCCGGTTCTCCATTTTCCTCTTCTTCCTGCCCTTGACTCGCATTGTAGTTGTCCCAGGTTCTGTGTTGTGATCTGTCCTGACCCAAACCTGCATGGAAAGCCGTTACCAAACGCTGAGATGACACAGAACTGAGGATGGCAACATCAGACCTGGCCAGAGCCCAAGAAGATTGTTTTTATCTACTGTGTGATTTCTGTGTTTCCTGGTTTTAATTATAAAGATTTCTTAATTACTAAGCCAATTTGTTGGGTGTAATTTTTAATGGACTGTTGTTTACACAATGCCTACTTATTTAGATATTTATTAAAATTGCAAACAGTGCGATAATAACGGTAGAAGTCAACATCTTCAAAGTTTAATAAGATGCGTCTGTTGGGTTCGGTGTTGGGAGGGGGGAAAACATTTTAGCAATTTTTAAAGCTTGTTGGTTGTGAAACTCCTTCCTAACTTTTCTTTGTTTTGACAACCAGCATTGGCTTTTCCACCACAACTCCACCGTTCACCATGAGAACCGCAAGCTCCTCCGGAAACAGTCAGTGGTTTTCTTTCAGTATACGTTTTCTTTGTCATCTCTGATGTTGAGTTATTTCAAATGGTGACGAGCTTTCTACTTATAGCTTGAGTATTGGATGCATGCTAACCAGCCTCCCTAAAGAAGACAATCTTGGTAGATGTAGAGTTAGATGTCTGATTTGCTGCCTGTCCAACGTATAAATGTGTAACGCTGATTTATAACCAGGCGCTATAAAAGTTATAACCCAACCAGGAAGTTCATTGAATTGTTGGTATGTTTTGTGTTTTATGTCATGTAACAGCAGTGTGTTTGTTACCTTGTGGTAAACGTCTTTGTCTTGTAGTCTGGCTTCCTTTACTCCTGTTGTTTGCACACTTCCACTGCGTTAACAACAAAGTTAATTTTTCACTTAGCGCTTTTGCTAACTGTGAAAATGCTTAGACGCCCCCTAAATAATTTTTTCCGAAGTACTAATTTTCTTGGCCGTTTTGTAATGTTTCAGTTGAATGAAGTTCAACATTTGTGTTGAATTTTTTGTTAGTCTTCAAGTAGATAGATGTTTACATTCATGCTCTTATTTTGAAGTGGGGGATGTTTACGCAGCAGTTCGGTTTCCTCTCCTCGTTCTCTCGCTTTTTGACAAATAACTATTTTAAACATGAAGCACGCAAACAAAATAAAACATGAACAGTAGAGAACAACATACAAAAATAGCTAAATACAATGTCTAAAGACAATATAGAGCCTAAAAGTCATAATGTAAAAATTTTATTTGTGCTCAAGGGTTGTAGTTTTTCTAGGGCAGAAATATTTTGAGTTCAAGTTGAGACGTTAGCATTAGCTTCTGCTAAATACAGGTGTAGCGCTTTTCAGTGCTTTAAGGGTTAGCGCTACTAACGTTTTAGCTAGCACTGCCCACCACTGCTCCAATCTTTAAACATAGTTTGAAGCAGATTTAATCTTTTAAAACTAAAGTTATTGGGGATTTTATATCTAAGCTCTCTGATAAACTTATCGTATTAAATGCCCTTTAGTCCACGACATATTTATATGTAGCTACTGTCCAGTAGCCTTAAAATCTGGTGTTTTCTACAGTACTTGTATTTTCTGTCCAAGTCAGCACTGGACTGTGCTGTGGAAACTTTTGGAATGTTTTGAAGAGAGAAATATTGATTAATAATTAATGTTTATTGACTTTCATCTGTGAGGTTTAGAGAACCGTCTGTTTGTGTAACATGTTGTCACCTTTTATATCAACTTCGCCTTTTTTCTCATGCCTGAAGAGAACAAAATATAGAAAAATATTTTACCTATAACTGTCTTTTCAATATACAGGCATGTCTGTTTAAATTTTTGATGCTTTTCAGTGATATTTTGGTTTTCATTGAGAAAAGCTACTACTAAATTAGTAGTGGAGCAAAGTTAGCTTGAATATACTTGATGGGGGAAGTTTAACTTTGAGTTTCTTAAGTGGAACAAGCTGTGCATTTTGTTTTTGTTGTACATTTAAAAAAATATTTTATGAATGCCTCTCACTTGTGCAGATAACCTTCTTTTGCCAAATTGTGACCCGTTTCCTCTTGTTTTATTGCTACAGATATCCAGACTGGGACGGTGAGATACAAGACTGGAGGTAATATATGTATATATTTTCCAAATGAAACCACATCAATTTAAACTGAGAACAAGCAATGTTTACAAGTTATTTTCTGTTATTCTCTCTTGTTGCTGCCCTTGTAGAGTCTCGGATAAAAGACCTACAACCCAGCAAAGGAGTCGTTCTCGTTCCCACAGCTCCCACCGCCGCTCGCGTTCTTGCTCACGCAGCCCACAACGCAGCCGCAAGAAGGGAAAAAAGGACAGCAGCAGCTCCCGCTCCCGCTCGCGTAGCCCTCGACGTCACCATGACTCCAAGAGTAGGAAGACAAACTGGAGTTACAGGTACTTAGATTTAGAAAGTTTAAAGCTGCTGCGCTTTTCTGAAAGCATTCTAAAAGTTCTCAAAAAGTATCCATAAAACCCATCAAGGGACCTAATCGAATGCAAACTTTGATTAGGTCCCGGTCTCGTTCCTCAAGTCCTCGGTACAAGTCCAGCTCAACCCACCATTCCCATTCCCGATCGAGGAGCCGCGAGAGAGAACAGAGAAAGAGAAGAGAGAGACGATCGTCGTCGGAAAGATCGACACCTGAACGGAGGAGGTCGACCAGTGCAGAGAGACTGGCGAAGAGACTGCTGGAAGCATCAGGTTTGATCAATATTTTATAATCGACAGTTTAAAAAATTTTTTTAAGCGGTTACTTCAATTTCAAAGTGAAAACAAGCCTAAATATATGTTCCTGATCAGGCCTGATTTAGTTTCCCAGACCTCACCAAACCATTAAATGTCTTTAGTGTGTGGAGTTGGGGTGGAGGAAGCATTTTTGGGCTGAGGCTGTTGGTCCTTGACAAAACCGTTCAGGGTTCAATTTCTTACCTTGGGATCTTTGCTGCTTGTCTTCTGCCCCTTCTTGCTCTACCCGCTTCCTGTGTACATGCTCTGAATAAAAGCTACTAGAGCCAAAAAAAAGGAATGTTGAAGAAATCAAATCTTTTTTGAATTAGGAAAACGTAACAGAAACCGAGACACATCATCAACCTAATAGGATATCTTGTAGAAGAAGAAACTCACTGTCGGTATGTAAGATTATCTTATGTTAGGAAGAGACTCACATCATCTGCATAAAGGGTTATTTTGTTTTGGAAAGAGACTCGCATCATCTGCATAAAGGGTTATTTTGTTTTGGAAAGAGACTCGCATCATCTGCATAAAGGGTTATCTTGTTTTGGAAAGAGACTCATATTAGTAGCATATCAGGTTATATTGGGTTAGGAATATCAGGATACAAGAGCGTCTTGTTTTATAAAGTTACTCACATTATCAGGTTATTGGGTTATCTTGTTTTATGACACGACTGACATTATTAGCATGTAAGGTTTTGTTGATGAAATATGTTGTGTAGTATTGTGCCACGTTTTTACGTTTTTTTTTTTTGTCTTTAATCAGTGGGTAACATCCAACCCACTGATTGATTGATGGAAAGAAAAAGAACGTACCAACCCAGTGATTCTGTTGATCCTTTTCCAGGCGTCCAGTCTCTGTCGAAGCAGTCGGATTTGGAGGCGGTGGTAAAATCTATGACCCCTGCTTTACTGGCTGAACTCAAAAAGCGGAAGACAACACCGTCATCATTTTTTGTTACAAGGCCTAGTCCTAAGGAAACTGAGGCAAGTAATTAAGTAATGCAAATAAACCCGTGAAAGTGGAGAAAATACAAATCCGTTGATACCGATCACATCATCAGGTCATCAATACAAGTCTCCATGTTTTTTCATAATATTAAGGTCTCTGTGTACACGTCCTCTTTTCTCTGTTTTTCCAATCAGGTTTACTCAGCGTACGCATCTTCTGGATACAAAAACAGAAACATTGAAACATCTGAAAGAAAATCCAGAGTACGGTTTCTTATGACACAAAAACTAAATGTCTGCCCTGAGACTCTATAAATATTTACTGTTTAGTTTCTGTCTGCTCTGTAGGACGACCCGAACACGGTGAAGCTCAGAGGGATTTTCAGCAATCACTCGTACAACGACGTGTGGAACGCCATGGAGTCGTTTGGGAAAGTCGAGTCAATTGTGCTGTATAGATCCAGACAGGAGGTACGTCTTAATAAAGGATTAAAAAATGGTCAAAAAAATAATTTCACGAAGCTTTCTGTTGACAAATAGAAGGCAACTCTGCCCCCTGGTGGTGGACATGTTTCTTAAATTAATGAGAGGATCTAAAAGTAATCTTAATTCCAAATATAAAACTTTATTACAGATTTTGGTTCCAAACTAAATTCGTTATTCTAACTGCCTGAAGAAAAACTAAATTGAAAAAACTTGTGGTTTACAAAAAATCTGCATAACTTACAAAATGAAAACTGATTTTTGAAGAATTAAATAAAACGCTTCAAATAAACAACCAGAGGGAAAAACATCCTGAAATGTGTGTTTGTGTTTGTTGTGCACATGCAGGCCACCGTCATTTTCCAGGAGGAAGATGATGCAGAGGTACTTCGCAGCATGGAGAGCTTCGACTTTAAAGGAGACACCATCACCGTCGTCACTGCTGTGTGTAAAAAAAATTAATGATTTTTTTAAATTCATTCTTCACGAAACGCTGAAAATGTTCATGTTCGGAAGAAAAATGCCACAAATACCAGCTTCAAAGTGAAGAAAAACTGAATTTATTTCTGAAATGTTGTATTAACAGTTATGTATTTGCAGGACTGTGTTTTCGTACCTCCTGCTTCCACTTCTGCTAAACAACAGAAGAAATCGTGAGTTATGTTTTAATAATCCTCCACCTCATCGGTTTAGTTGCGATTCTTTCCGTTTCTTCTGGTTGAACTTTAACCTTTCATCGTTTTCTCTGCTGACTCAGTTGTCCTGGAGACGAAGCGGCTAAAGCAGAAACGTCTGCAGCTGCAAAGAAACGTAAAACGGAGGGAGACGGATCGGGAATTAAAACCAAAAAACCTGCAGCGGCTCCCAAAGAGTCGGATGAGAAGCCTGATGCTGCCGATACCGTAAAACCTACAAACGATCGGGAAGACGTTCCTGCACAAGAAGAACGTCAGGATGCAGAAGAAGGTAAATATTTTACTTTCTGCACACATATTTTTTTTAAACGCTCCAGAGACTCACAACATATCGGCTCCATCGTTGGTATTAGTCGTTTTTTTAACGCATCGGTTCGATAAATAAACCTGGATTGATATTTATTCTGATCTGTTTATGTTTTTTTTACCAAAAGTGTTGAAACAGTAGTGGAATGTTTATAATATCGGTAAATATCGTTTATCAGCCATAACAGCAGCATTAATACCTAAAACGGCCCATTTTATTTGAAAACAAGTAATAATCAATTAATGTCTTCAGCTGTTAGTTTGATTGTGTCTAAATTCACACTAAAATTTTAGTGTGATTTTAAATATAAATTGTTTTCAGTTACTGAAGTTAATGAAACAAGCCTCATAATAATTATTTTTATGATTAATGTTGCTGCTTTATATCTAAAATGGCGCAAAGATGATGGTGGATCAACTGTCTGTTTTCCATTGAGCTTCTTGATTTGTGCAAATTTAACCACAAGAGAACCAAATGTTTATATTTTTATATGTTTGGTTTTGATGCTAAGATATTTTTGGAAAACTTACTGAGTGGAGCACCAATTATTTGTGGGAAAATGTAGGAAAAGGAATAATTTAAATAACTTTATGGTCACTTTTGGTAACTTCATGTTGCTGGTATAAATCCCTGCATGTGTCTTGATTTTCTCTTTGCTATTTTAGCTCAGAAAAACTCATTTAAACATCGTAAACAAATAATTAACCAAGGATAATCTGGTGATGGGTGGATTTTACTGTTTGCAGTTCTAATTATTCAGTTATTTCTCTAAAGCTTCGTAGGACTGTAACATGTGGGATAGGAGATATTCCTGATTCCTCATCAGGACTCGTTAAATGTCGCCTCTTTCAGACTCTGAGGTGAAGCTGGAGTCGGAACCGGCTGAAGTGGATCCAGGTGACGATTATCACCTGGACCCGGAAACCTCCCTGACGGTCGGAGATCAGCTGAAGTCGCTGCTGCTGAAGGAAACTTTCAGTAAGAAACCCAGAGTGTTTCTGAATCATAACCTCCAGCTTTAACTCTTGTTCTCTTTTGCTTTCAGAGTGTTTTACAAGCGAGGAAATAAAATCGACGACAGAAGTGAGTCGCCTCAATTTTTCACGCAGTTTAATCGACTTTGTTTGATCCCAACTGTTTTCTTCTTCTTTAGTTTCCTGAGGTGTTTCTGATCAGCAACCTCCCAGATGTTGAAGCCTGCAGCTACACGGAGGAGGAGCTGACCGAGCAGCTCGCTCCGTTTGGGTTCGAACACAAAGTCGACACCATTTACTGCCTTCCTCAGTCCGGCCTGGTGAGCTCCAGATTTACAACCAACCTGTCGTTTCCTTGTATTTTTCATTTTTTTCACGCTTCAATGCAGAGTTTGTAGAGATGCTTGATGTTCAAACTGCACAGTTTTGTAATTGAGTTCCGTCTAATGTTTGATTAAAAGCAAAAATTTGGAAAACATTATTTACAGTTGAAACCAGATATTTTCATCCACCTGACAAAAAGACACGTACATTTTTTCCCCTCCATTAAGTCAGACTAAACGTCTTTTTTTGATCAGCTAGAATCACCAAAATGTTTTATATTTGCAAAAGGCCAGGAAACATGGCGAGAAATTTAATTTGAGCAGGAAGATCATTACGTTGTTTCAACGTAATGAATATTTATTATTCCTAATGGCTCAGTGAGTTATTGATCATCTTGTATTTTTTACTTGTACGGTGTGAGATGCATGTCAAAACATAACATTTTGTTATATTTTAGTTTATGTTGTCCCTGCCGTAGAAAGCAGAATACCATCACAAAATATTATTAATAACAGTAATAAATAACGTCATATAATAGTGAATTGAAACCGTCTTTTTTGAGTTAATTTATATCGTTTTGTTCTCCAAAGTGCAGTGCAGGAAAAGTTTGAAAACTTGCTTTTAAAGTGCTTGAATTTTACTGTGGGAAAAGTTTTCAAACCCTGAAAATGTTTCAATCATTAAACAAATTTTAATATCAACAAAAACATTGAGATCAGTTGAATTTGAAGCGCAAAACGAGCAAATCTTTTGTGTTCCTGCAGGTTTATAAATCCTAATGTCTTTATAAATCCTGATGTTTTTATAAATCCTGATGTTGTTGTTTAACTTTCCCATCAGGCTTTGGGCATCATGCCGAGCGGCAAAGATCTACAGAACCTCCTGACGGAGACGTGGGACGGCGTTGCCTTTAGGGGGCAGCAGATCTGCATCAGACCTGTTTGTGGCGGCTTCCCAATGACGCCTGTAAGCATCAGATCGTCTTGTTCATGTTTAAAATATTTATATAAGTAAACGTCAACAGGCTAGCATGCTAACTTCTGTCATCATTTGGCAGAAATGTTGTTTCTAGGTTATACTAACAAATAATTCCAAAGTTTCAAAGACTTGTGAGTTAAAAACACTGGATTTAACTGATTAGTTTGTTTCTGTTGTTTACTGAAACTAAGTGACCAATGGTGCTTTTAGTTTTTAACATTTAGATTTAACTGTTGGTAATCTATAAAAGTGTAAGAAGACATTTTCCATCCTGGTGACCATTTTTCTTTTTTAAACCTACTTACCTGCAACATTAACTAAAGTAGAAGTTATTTTTGTTTCTTCTCATTTCAGTCTTTAGTTTTATTGTTTATAATTAGTTGCTTTTAAAGTGTCGGTTCATTTTATCTGCTCTCGTTTCTGTTCCAGTTCCAGTTTTATTCGGCTCTGATGAAACGGATTCGCCGTGTAAGTGAACGCGCAGCCACACACTCCGCTTCAACCCGTCAGGAGTTTATCTGCATAATATAACATTTTAACCAGGCTGTGATTGATTGTTCTTATAATGAAGTAAAATCATAATATTACAAGAATTCAGACATTATATTAGGAGAATAAAGTAGCAATTTTATGAGAACTCGCATGAAAAATAGCAAAATATTAAAATAAGGAGTAAATCTTAAATCTGAGATTTTATTTTTAACATCTCAGATTATTTCCGTGAAACATCGAGATTATGTTCTTAGTTCACAGGCAGGGCTGGACAAACGCGTCACAATACAATGGTTTCATGTCTGTTCATATCAATAATTATTGATTGGTTTTTAAAATTATCTAAAATATTGCCAAACTAATTTTATTATTTTTAACCAATTATGAGCAAATCCTTAAACTGCTGCTGCGCCAGTTACTTGACATGTTGTTGCTAGGTAACCAGGAGTTGCTCTACAAGTCGTTGCTAGGCAACCAAAAAGTGAGTCAGCTGATTTCACCAGCATTTCCTCTCTGGCTGTGAGAGGTTGAGTGAAGCTTTTCCTCTTCCTGTTTTGGTTCTGGATCGAAGTTCATTGAATAATGTTGAATATTCTAATTATCTATTTATTGATCTATTGATCTATTGTCCAGCTCTATCAATACAAGTTCCTTTTTTTTAACTTTGGGGCCTTTTCTGAAACATTCAAGTCACTTCCCTGGATTTTCTCGTCTATTTTGGACGATTAAAGCCTTCAGAGCCTCTGATTGATCATATCAAATCAGTCAAATGCCATTTAAATCGGCTGTTTTTATGTAACATTCCTGACAGTGTGTGGATTGTTCATCTGGTTTAAATGTTTGCCGCTTTCCTCCAACCAGAACGTCACAGACGACGGTTCCAGAACCGTCTTCTTCCATGACGTCTCTCACAGCGAAACCCAGGAGCTCAGAGAGTTTCTCATGAACGACTTTGCGGTGAAAAACTTCCTGCCGCTTCTCAACAAGGTATCGACACACCTGGACCGTGTTCTGCATCCCACTGAGCTCCAGCCGGACTCATCGGTTTGTGTCTCCAGGTGTTTGTGGAATTTGAGTCGAGCAACGACGCGGATCTGCTGGGCCTGTCGTACAGCAGACAGGAAGGCGGTCGCGCTCACAAGCTGCTCAGGATGAAAGCGCCGGACGCCATCGGCGATTCACGAGGTGCGACTTCCTGTAGGGATCAAACCAATTTACATCTCTGAAGGTTTACTTCTCTGGGACACAAACGCGCCACAGACTGACGTCTATGACGGCCACAATAAGACAGGAAATACAAACACAACCTATTTTCTGCGACTTTATTGTCGTATTTTGAGTTTATTCCCAGATTACGACTTCACTCTCATTCAATCTTATTCTTGTAACATTCTGACTATTTTTTCTTGGCCCTTGTACTGGTATACAGTTTTTCTGCATCAAATAATTAAGAATGTTTGAACACATTTTCACAGCAGATCTTTAAAGGTTATTATATATTATAAAGTTTTAAATTGAGATTTGTTATCATTGTGATTGTACATAAAATAGACCAGCGTGTTTTTGCAAATATATTGAAATAGAAGGCAAAAAAATAAAGTCTGCCATGTCCTTCAGGGGGCGCTATAGTTTCTATGTTATTACAGAATGAAAACCAGGTTATAAAAAGTATTTATTTATATTATATAGGAAAAATCCTCAATATGAAAGATGAATTTTTATGGTGAAAATAAAATCTAAAAACAACTAACAGAGAATTACCTGATTTATAACCAAATGCCTAGAAAACAAAGAACTTTTGTTTTTTAAATTACTTTGAAAATTTGCTATTAATTATCTTTTAATTCTTATGCTCTTTTAGAAAAGTTCCTAGAGGGTTTTATCTTTGAAAGGTGTAAATAAAATGTACTGACTGAAAACCTAAACCTTTTAATTCCTCTTGAGAGATTTTCCTCTGTCTGCTGTTTTCCACCCCAAACATGACGACCCTCATCTGAACTTTTAACCTTTCGGTTTTATTGCTGTTCAGCCGATGATATTCTCTCCTCCCCCAAACAGGGAAATATAACTTCACACCAAACACCAAACCGCCATTTTGGATCACCATGAAAACCGACCCGTTTATTTTCCCAACGTTGTCTCCGTGGTACGACATCCCGAGTAAGAGACGCCGTTTACTTACCCAGAATCCCCCTCACCAAAGGCAACTGGGCTTATTTATTTACGTTTTCTCTTTTTCTCCTCAGATTACATCAAATTTAAAAAAGTCTCCTGCTTTACGGTAAGCTGGTTGGTTTTTCTTTACCACAAGTAGCCGAGTTCAGCGGTTTAGACATGTCCTCTTTACTTTGTGTTCAGTTTTAAAAGGTAATAACATGAAATAAAAAAATGTTATAAAATTTTTTATTGTAAAAAAAAACATTTATACACGGAAGATGATTGAGGCCACTAAAAAAAGTTTATTCTGACTTTTTTCCGAAACCTTTTTTGCTGAACTTTTGCAAAGAGAAAATGATACAGTTCAGTCATAAATGGTTCTTTTTTCCCTCTATTGTAACATCGAGGGAACAAAAGGGGGCCGAGCAATTTTACAAGATTACATCGTTTGTTTTTGGCAAAATTCTGACTTTAATCTCATAATCCATAATTTAGTTTTTGTTTTTCAGGTGTCTTAATCCTCTTCTGTAAAACATATTGAAGTATTGTGGCCAAAGAACATAATCTCAAATTGATGTGTTTATATTTTGAACTTCCTGGTTGTGCAGGAAGTGGACGGTTGGAGCGTGGCGTCCTTCGCCGTCATGCTGACGGACCTGCCCACCGACGGCTACACGCAGGAGGACGTGGCCCGCCTGGCGTGGCCGTATTTCCCAGAAAAGACGCTCAGGGCGCTTTGCTCCAACGTGGTCGTCCTGCCTCTGCAGAGGAGGGTGAGGAGCCGACAGCCAGCTGGAAATCACTGCAGGGAATCTGGGGATGTTAATCTGGGAATGTCTGAGATTATGATTTTTTTTTTTTTTTTTATGAGACTAGGATTATTGTGAAAACAGGAAATAAAAAGGAGGGGGAATGTCATTGAGTGACGTTAGCTACACAGCTTTAATCAAATTAAGCGAAGTTGGTGTCAAACGTTTGTGCAGCAAAAGATTTTTGCCGCCATCAATTTAAAAATTATTATTAAATGCTTCCAGAGGTCAAAGGTTAATTGGACAGTTCACGTAATACAAAAAAATGTTTTTTTTTGCTGTTCTAATTTTTAAGCTAAAGTACGTTCTGGCACAAACAAATATTTTTGCTGCACAAACGTAGCACAGCTGATTGACACCATGTTTTGTTTGCATTTTTAAAATCAGGTTAATTGCAGGGTCTGTAATTGAAGCATTTTAGCCAACAAAAAAAGCAACTGCTGCTAAATTACTGAATGAATAGATATGAGCTCAACAACAGAAGCGTTTCTGATCATTCATGGAACTTTTCTGAAAAAATATTTCTTCATCAGGAGTTAAAATCTTTCATTATGACACATGGATTTATATTTGTGGCTGTAATAGAGAACCATCTCTCTCTCTCTCTCCTTCAGGCCTTTGTTTATTTCAGCGACTGGTCGACATGCAACCGTTTTATCAAAGATCATCTGAATAAAGTTTTGAGCATCAACGACTGCCAACTCAAAGCGTTCCTCGCCTTGAACATGGAGCATCATGGCGCCAGCGAGGCACAGCACCTTTAGAAACGTTTATCTGAGTAACAATAAGAAATTAATTATAGAGGGAAATTAAAATAACTTTTAAAATCACAGTTTAACTTGAAATATGTTTATTTTTTCCATCTTTTTTGCTCTGAAAGACATTTAAAATGGTTTTACATTGTTTCCAGAAACAAACGATTTCTTAATTAGATGTGTGTTTTTTGTCATCTTTTGCAGGAGATGTTGTACAAAAATGTGATGAAATGGAGCAACAGTGTAAGTAAGGACTAGTTTAAACTCTGGTCTTATTGGATCCGTCCTGAGGTTCTGGTTGTTTCGTTTCTCAGCCGGTTTCCGACTCGGACCCTCTGGAGGAGCGGCTGCTGTCTGTGGAAACCTTCGACGCGTCTCCAGATATCGTCACTGTGGTCATGAAGGTGGTGGCGTCCATCACTCCCTTCGTCAACTTCCTGCCTCTCGCCAACAGGGTACGATGAGGCGCAACGATACCGAAATACCGAAAAATACTGAAATAAATACACTTTATGGTTTAATTGGGGATAAAAGAGGAAAAACTAAAATAAAAAGGTTGATTAATGTAAAAAAAAAAAAAAAAATCAGATTAACGAAAGTCAAAAAGAAGCATTTAAAATGAAAAACTGGGATTTCAGGAGTTTATTTGCTACATAAATATAAATCTCGGTCATTCAGATTCACGTTTAATATGTTATAAAAAAACCAGATTATTTTTACTTATCGTCTTGATTCTGTTTTTTTCCTCAGATCTACATTGAGATGTCCGACTCCGCTGCTGTCGCTCGAGTGGTGGAGAAAGTTTTCTTCCTGGACGATTTAACTGAAGATGAAAACTGGTTTGTTTTTCTGATCAGAAGTTGAGAACATGGTTGCCGATGCCTTTTATTTACTTATTTAATTTCATAAATTTCTCCACTCTTTTTGTAGGACGAAAGTCGGACGCATCGAACCGTAAGTTCTCCATTTGTGGTGCCAGTTACCCAAACAAACATCGATTTGATTACAACTAAATGTCTAAATTATATGAATCTTCTCCTGTATTTCCTTTAAACCTGTTATTAATCTGACCACTGGTTTTATCTTATTGTTAGTTATGACCGATAAACATGAAACCTGCTCATCAATTGTCCATTGATGATGAGAGAATAATATTAATCATATAAGCGGTTAAAAAGCATTTAAAATATTGTTTACTCATCTGGTGTTTGAACACTTATTAAAAATCCAGTTGATCTTTAGTGACACTAATTAAACTATAAGTTTTGCCAAAATGTCTGTGACAAAATGGCAACGACACTGAATAAATACAGAAATTGCTTGCCCTACCTCATTTGCCACCAGTTCCTTTCTGCTGCTGCCATAAATCACTAAATCTTACCGACTGTTTTTGTATAGTTTACAACTTGGACTAAAATATCTGGACTAGAAACTTGACCAAAAATACTGAAAATCAAACTTGTTTCTTCCTTCATTTGGTCTTCTGTTGTAGGTTGGTGACTCTACAGCAGCGACTGCAGCTAACTGGAAACCTTACCATTGACCTCGAGACACATTTGCAATCTGTTAAGGCTGAACGACAAGTGAGGCCGAAACCCAAACCTCCAAAAGGTAAAACACATAAAAAATAAGTAGGTTTCTGTTTCTGGAAACATTTAACACCATTTTCCTTCAAAAACAGAAGAAGGAGCCGCCGGTTCCAAGTCCAAGAAGACGGAACCGAGTGAAGAAACTCCTAAGGACGGCGAGAAACCCGAGACTGCTGCTCCAAACGTAGCAGAGATTCCTCAAGAAGAAGATAAACCCACTGAGGGTGCGGTGGCACAGACGGACCAGCAGGTGTCAGTAAAAACCGAAAAGTCAAAGACTGTAACTTCAGAGGTTCTGGTAGAAGAAGCATCAAGTAGAGATCAGCGTGACGGTTCAGAAGGTTCTGGCCCAATTCAAGATGAGAAAGACTCTTCCAACGTGTTTCCTGAAGCAGAACTTTCAGAGGAAGTGAATTTAACTGATGATCAGTCCATAACTGAATCTGAAGGTCCAAAACTAGACGATGAACCCACAGTGGAAGAAAAAACAGACGATACTTCAACTCCGCCAGAGGAAAAGCCCAGAAGGAGCACAAGGAGCAAAGCATCTAAAGCTGAGGAGAAGGAAAAACCTGAGAAGAAGCAGGAGACAACGGCTAGGAGATATACGACGAGAGCAAAAAACAGCAAAACAGAACAAGAAGACGCACAAGAGACAGAGAAAGCTACTAATGTAACACCGGACGCTGCTGAGGAAGATCAGCCAACGGTACAACAGAAACCGAAGAGAGGAAGACCAAAGAAAAACACCGGAGCAACTAAAAAACAAATGGCCGCCTTGAAGAAGGAGAGTCTCGACCAAACTGTCAAAGAAGAACTTGACGAAACAAACTCAACGGCTTTAAAAGAAGACGTGGAGATGGCGATTAGGGAAGAAGAAAAAAATGAAGCAAAGGATGAACTCAGCAAAAAGGAAACAGACGTCATGATACCATCTGGAGAACTGCTGGTCTCAGAGGAGCAGAGTCCACCTCAGTTAGCCGGTGGCATTGCCGATGCGGAATGGTCCAAACGGGAAGAGGAGGAACCAAAAGAAGCTGGAGAGGAAGATCAACCAGTGGTACAATGGAACGCAAGGAGAGGAAGATCAAAGAAAAACACGAAGGCAGCTAAAAAACAAATGGCCGCCTTGAAGAAGCAGAATCTCAATAAAACTGTCAATGAAGAAGAAGAAGAACTTAATGATGGGACAACCTCAGCCAGAAATGAGGAAGCTGCAGCTTCTACAGGTGATCAAGTTCAGGTGATGATGAACAAAGAAGAAAGAAGTGAAGCAAAATATGAAATCAGCAAAAAGGAAAGAGATGACACTATACCGTCTGGAGAACTGCTGGTCTCAGAGGAACAGCGTCTGACTCAGTTAGCTGGAGGCGCTAGCGATGCTGAAGTAACGGTATCTGGTGTAAAAGGGTCCAAACAGGAAGAACTGGAGGAACCTGCTAATAATGTGAAAGATGCTGAAGAGGCACAGGAGGTTGAGGAAGATCAACCAGCGGTGCAACGGAAAGCAAGGAGAGGAAGACCAAAGAAAAACACCAGAACAACTAAAAAACAAATGGCCGCCTTGAAGAAACAGAGTCTCTCCAGTCCAGTAGCTGATGAAGAAGGTCCTGCAGAAGAACCTACTGATGATACAAACTCAACTGCTCGTAAAGAAGATGGAGAGAAAACAGTGGAGACGGCAAGAAATGAGGAACAGGAAGATCCTCAACTTCAAGTTGTAGCTTCTATCGATGATCGAGTTCAGGAGACGATGAGCGAAGAAGAAAGAAGTGGAGCAAAGGATGAAGTTAAAGCTGAAAGAGAAGACACAATAACAACTGGTTCCACACAGGAGCAGAGTCTGTTAGCTGGTGTTAGCAATGCTGAAGTAGCGTTAGCTGGTCCTAATTGGTTAAAACAGGAAGTCTTGGAAGAACAGAGTCTGACTCAGGCTGCTAATGACATGACAGATGCTAATGTAGCTTTAGTTGCAACAGAAGATTTCAAACAGGAAATCCTACAGCAACCAAGTCTGACTTTAGCTGGTGTTAGCGATGCTGAACTAGCATTACCTGGTGGAGAGGAGATCAAACAGGAAGTCTTGGAGCAGCAGAATCTGAGTGTGTTAGCTGGTGGTGTTAGCGATGCTGAAGTAGCAATATCTAGTGCAGGAGGGTCCGAGCAGGAAGTCGTAGAGAAACAGAGTCTCACTCAGGCTGCTAATGACGTGACAGATGCTAACGTAGCTTTAGTTACAACAAAAGATTTCAAACAGGAAATCCTACAGCAACCAAGTCTGACTTTAGCTGGTGTTAGCGATGCTGAACTAGCATTACCTGGTGGAGAGGAGATCAAACAGGAAGTCTTGGAGCAGCAGAATCTGAGTGTGTTAGCTGGTGGTGTTAGCGATGCTGAAGTAGCAATATCTAGTGCAGGAGGGTCCGAGCAGGAAGTCGTAGAGGAACAGAGTCTCACTCAGTTAGCTGGTGGTGTTAGCGTTGCTGCAGTAGACTTACCTGGTACAGAAGGGTCCAAACAAGAAGCTTTGAAGGAACAGAGTCTGACTCAATTACCTGATGAAGTAACAGAAGTTAGTGTGGATTCATCTGCTGCTAAACAGTCGGAAGAACTCATCTTAAGAGGAGAAAGTCTGACTCTGTTAGCTGAAGATGTAAATGTCACTAATGAAGATTTATCTGATGAGGAAAGATCCAAAATAAAAATTTTAGAGGAGTTTTTATCTCAATTTGCTGATGATGATGTTGAGAATTTACCTGCTGCAGAGAAAGAGAGTCTGACTGAGGCTGCAGATGATGTGATAGACGCTAAAGTAGCATTAGCTAGTATGGAAGAGTCCAAACAGGAAGTCTTAGAGGAACAGAGTGCGACTTTGTTAGCTGGTGTTAGCGATGCTAACGAGGCTTTAGCTGGTGCAGAAGAGTCCAAACAGGAAGTCGTAGCTGGTGATTTAACAAATGCTGATCCTGAAGGAAGAAAACGGGACGTTTCAGAGGAACAGAGTTTAGATCAGCTCACCTGTAATTCAGAGAATTTATCTCCAGAAGAATCTGTAGCAGGACCAAAAGAAATGATACCAGAACCTGAGACTAAAACCAATCCTGACCCCTGGGAGGAGAAGATGGAGGACAAAGATGGCTCTCTGATGTCTGAGGTGACCATAGTAACGCATTAGTGGGTTCATATTGGTGTTTTTGTCAAGGATTTGGCTAAATAATCTTTTTTTTTTTTAGGTCTTGTTGGATGGAAATGAAACGGAGATTAAACCAGATAAAACCCCAAAATCTGCTGAGTGCAAACATGAAGGCGGCACAGGTTGGTTTGTCTGAATGTTTCCAGGTTTATGTCCGTTTTCAACAGCAGATCGTTTATTTACTGGGTTTGGATGGAAATAATTGAAAATGATTGAATTTCAATCAATTTTTCTCAAAATGTGGAAAGTTTTTAATATTCAAACTGCAGAGTTTTGTAATTAGGTTCAGTCTAATGTTTGGTTTCAGAAGTAAATAACATTTTACAGATTTAGGCTTTTTCTCTGCTATTTTCATACATCTAAAGAGGCAGACTTTTTTTTAAAAGTCTGTTAGAATTATCTCTATTTTCTAAATGCCAGAAAATGTGAAAATATTTTTTAGATTTTTTTTTTGTTTTTTGTACATTTAAGCATTAAATTTGAGCAGGAAGGTGTTTTACCTTAACACGAATTAATTGGATTTATTATTACTTATTGATCTGTGTAATTAAAACAAAGGTTAGCTTATATTTTATTATGTTAGTTATTGTAATTGGCAGATTTCTTTTGTTGTTAAATTAATGTTTGGTTTTTGGACCAGTTGGGTGTATAAGGCGTGAGAGACATTTAAAAACATAAAATTTAGCTTTATTTTAGTTTACCTCGTCTGTGCTGCAGAATGCTACCATGTATGATGTATAATAGTGAATTAAAACTCTTTTTCAGTGTGTTTGTGTCCAAAAGATGGGGCTTTGGATAAAAATATACAAACTCTGCATTTAGATTTCCTTCTGAAGTGATTTGACTCAAAAATCAAACTTTATTTTGACAAATTTCCAGTTTTTTGTTGGATTTTTTTCATGCTGGACTGGAACAAATCTGTTCATTGTGAAGGAAAATAATCAGGCTTAGTGCCGCTGCCAGGTTGAAGCTTTGATTTGTTGTTTCAGATGAGACTGTGAACATTGTAACAGCAGAAGAAGAAATAAAGGAAGTAAAAGCTCCCAGAACCAGAGGCCGACCCAGAAAGAAAGCGAAGAGGACTCCTGGTACCGACGAGACGTTTAAACGGAGAGACATGGACACAAATCCAGAAAAATCACTGAATGTTTTCTTTTCTTTTAAAGTGAGAAGGTCCGCCAGAGGTCAAACGGTCAGCGCTGAGCCAGAATTAGAAGAAGAAGAAGAGAAGGAGTCCAGCTTGGCTCAAACAAAAGGTGAAAAATCCAACATTTCCATGAAAAAAAAGGAATTATAAAAATAAATTTGCATCAGAGAAACACGACATGAGTTACTACACTACAACACCAAACATGTTTTACTGGCCGATAAATTATAATAATGTCGTTTTGACCGTTTTCTATTCAACTACAGCTTTTCAACTCCAAGGAACAATTTTTTTAATATTCAAAATAATTAAACCAAAGCCTATAAAATTTATTATGGCGTCTGAACTAGTCCTGTCACGATAACTAATGTTGCTAAATTATCCCAGCAGTTATTGTGATAAACATTGTTGTTTTAGACCGTCTTCTAGTAATATAAAGGTAACGGCAAAGAACACACTCTAAAAGATCAATAAACTTTATAAGTGATTTATTGCTGCAGGCTTGATCTCAAAACAAAATTGCCACTTAAGACTTTTGTAAAAAGTAAAGGTGCAAATTAATTACTCTGTACTGTATGTTAAATATTTCCAGCATATATGAAACAAAAAATTTTCCAAACAGTTTTTGTTCCTCAAAGTTAGACGAGAAGTTTCCTACATACATTCATGTTTGAGAAATGCAGACTGCCAGCGTAAGGTAACAGACTTTTGAGCATCAGGATTTTAATTTCTTCTTCTTCTGCAGAAGCTGGCAGACAGCGGAGCGAGCCGGTCGGACCTGCAGCAAAGAGAACTCGATCCCAGTCTCCAACTGTTGCTGCCAACGTCAGTCTGCCGCCATTTGACCCGGAACGCCCTCTAGGTGAGAACGGTTTCTCATCCAGATGTTTGTTTCCTCTGCTCAGAGTGGAGCTGCTGGCGTGTTAGGTGGGTTTAACCCCAACTGACGGTGGAAATCTCTTTTTAGCACATGAGCTCTTTGGAAAAGCCAAAAACCACCTCCAGTTAGCATAAATGATAGTCTGTGGGCTTTCTTTTTGAAAATTTTAATGTTCTTTTTTTGCTGATTCAGGTCAGGAGTTCACGGTCCAGAAACTGGCGTATTTCTGTAACCTTTGCTCGGTTTTCTACCTCAACGAAGGCGCTGATAAAGACCTGCACTGCTGCAGCAGGACCCACTACGACAACCTGCAGGTAAAAGCAGACGTAGAAAACGTGATGTTAGCGCGCCGACCGCCTCGCGTTGACGCTTTTCTCTTCCTCGTTTCAGAGACATTACCAGGAGCTCCAGCAGGAACCTTCAGAAAATTCCCAGGGTTGGATTTCTGACTGAAAATAAATAACGATGGAGAAAAAGTTTTTCAGTGATGAATGAAACAGATCTGATGATTAAACTTTGTACTTTTTTTTTTTCTTTTATTGGATTTGTCTGTTTGGTTTAATTAATAAAAGAAATGCCCTCATTGATTTTCCTGTACATATTTTAATTGCTAACTTTGTGGAGCTTATTTCCTGCCTGCAAATGCAATAAATTTAATAAAATATTTTAGAACAAAGACCAAACTAACAATTAACTCTAGATAAATTACTAGTTTTAACATTCCCTTTTTTTTCCCACACTTGAGACAATCTGCTAATGGAACTAGAATTTTATAGTTTTAAGTCTGGTAAATAATTTGCTGAAAAATGTTAAAGTATTTTCTACCAAAGAAATATCTACAAAAAGGCTGATGTTCACTGCAGTGGTTTATAAGTGACTTTTTATCTAACAATCTTTAGTTTTATTTGATATTTTAAACAAAAGGATACATTTATAATACGTTCACTTGATTACAGAAACTTCTCATCCAATCCTTACTAGAAAACCTATAAACTACTAAAATGTAGGAAGAGAAAAATGATTTTTAGCTCTTTTTGGAGCGTGAACAGACTTGGTTCTGATCTGATCTGGACCCAAATGACAGGAAATGAAAAACTTTAATCTGCAGTTAAGTTAGCAGATGAAGGAAAACTTTACAGCCAAAAAAAACAAACCAATGGCTTTACATTCATGTTGGGTTGACAAAATGAAACATTGGATTTACCTTCACATCGTTCCTCAGATTAATGTTGTAAAAGTTTCTGGTAATAAATCTGACAAACAGACAAAGAGAAGCAAAGATCAGAGTTTGGTAAAAAAAAAAAAAGTTCAACCATTTTCAAGGCCAGTTTTCAGACTGTGGAGATAAAAACACAAATTAACTTAAAACTTTTAATCCTTTTTTTTTACTGTTAATATTGCAATTTTCTGCATTCAACAGAGATAAAATAAACTAAAATATGACCGTTTTATGTTTATAGTGAATCAATAAATATTGCATTGAAACAATTCAATGTTTCAATCATGCTAAGGTAAATTATCTTCCTGCTCAAATTAATTGTTTAATCTCTAAAAAATTTTCTTATTCTAACTGACCTAAAACAATTTGAGTTTTGTTTGATTTAACTTCAGACAGCAAGAAAATAAAACGATACGTATCTTTTGTGCATAGGTGGGCAGAATACCCAGAGAGTCGACTGAAGTTCTGTAACTGATCAAATTATCAATCATTTAATATTTAAAAATTACATCAGACCAAATTAAAAAGTGGAGATTTTGGTATTTTCAGGACCAAAATGACAATTTGTATAAGTAGAAAAAGAGAAATTTTTCCAAATCAGTTTTTTCAATAAAAACTTATGAAACTTTAACTGCAGGTGTGTGTCTGTGTTAAAACACGTTTTTCATTCAGTGGGGGAAAAATCCAGACATTTCACTCAAGCAAAAGTAGAAATACGTCTAAAAGTAAACGTAACTAGTTACTACCTGACTCCAGGTGTATGTAAATAACGTTCTCCAATTTTTTCAGATTTAAATATGAAGCACTTACAAGGATTTTCTACAGAAATCTTTAAGGGTTTCAAACCGTTGTGGTTTTAAAGCGAACCTGCAGGTTGCGGAGGTGAGAGCGGCTGCAGCAGTGCGAATCCTCGGCTGCGTTCTCGTCCAGGAAGAAAACCGAACAAATGGAGCAGAAAAAACCCAATATGGGCTCCACAAACTCACCGGCTGCAGGCGAGCACAAACGACGATTAATTACAAACAAAACCTGGAGACTTAGAAAACTAGATTCACTGAATTTCACTGGATGTTACCTCAAAGATCTAATGTGCAAGAAAAAAATTACAATTGTCCACAATTAACTGCATGAATTTATGATACTACAACTAATATATATTTTAATATTTGGCCCTTTTTCCCATCTCAAAATATTTCCAGGGTCCAGACTCGCCATGGCGAACTTTACACCATCAGATAATATCTCATCTCTAAACATCGTAAGTTTGTGCATTTTAATCTTGTCAGTTTGCAAGAAAAAAATGACAATTTTTCCACTTTTCTTCTTGTAAGTCAAATGAATTAAATCTTTTCAGACTTTTTGGCAGAAATTGAGCCACATTGTTTTATCTTTCAAGTAAAAGATTAAAATGTCAACGGAAACAAATGTAGACTGGAAGCAAAATCACTTCGGTTACTGATGACTGACGAAGGAGAAAGAGAATATATTCGTCATTACAGTAAATTTTATGGGTTTGCAGTATGAATACTTTTGGATTAACTTCTCACTTTTTGTCTTTACATTTTCTGAAGTGAAAGTTTTTCTTGTTTCATTTGGATTGAATGGAGAACAGGGCTGGTTTTCCTTAAATGCCTTAATTTTAGATCAATTGATTTTTTTAAGGATGCAGTTTCTTTGATTCAAAAGAGGCCAATACAAAAGCATGCCACACTTTTCAGATGCGTGTCAGTGTCATTTGTCAGATTAATGAAGTTTTCTGTAGAAATATGACAAAATGGAAACATTGATTATTGATGATAGAAATCCAGACCTGAGTTTTCCTCATCCTCATCCTGAAGGTTTTCCCTCCATAAACCTTCCCTCAACTCTTCCTCCGTCGCATCGTCTTCCTCTTTCACTTCATCCAGATTCCTGAGAACTTTCAAAGACGACTTTGGGAGCTTTCTCTTTTCGTTTGCTGGACTTTCCTCCTCTTCATCGTCTTCAGTCGCTTTCTGATAGGAAATGTTTCCAGCTCGTCGTCGTTCAGGAAAACTCAACCTTTGTGTCTCGTGAACCATTTCTTCATCTTTAGGAGGTTTGGTTCTGGTTGCGACAGCGATGCTTTCTTTGTTAGTTTCTGGTTGATCCTCCATTGAGTCCATCGTTTGGTGAAGTTTAAAGTCTTCAGACAGAAGCTTGGAGAGACTTTCTGGTTTCTGGACTTTAGTCTTGTTTTTGGTCTGATCTTCAGTTGAACTGACATGGACCTGAAGGTCTTCCTGACATTTTTTCTGGGTTGTTTCATCTTCAGTTTTATTGTAAAGTATCTGGGATTGGTCACTCAGCTCCAGCTTCCTCCTCTTTGGAGAAAGATTCTCCTCTGATGGCGATTCTGGTTCTGAACGAAGGTTTCTCTTGTCTGGTTTGGATTTTGATGTAGCAGCTGGTTTCATCGATGAGTCCGATTCAAGGTTTATCACAGCCTCTCTTGAGTCTCGAAGACGCCGATTCAGACTCTTTAAACTTAAAGAGCAGAAACAGGTTTGGTGTGTTTATTTTGCACAAGTTAATTTTTAAACATGGTTCTTTTAATGGTTTCATTTTGGTTTAACAAAAATTAAAAACTATGTAAAAGTAATTCCTACACCTCTTTTTGTCCCCAACACTTTACATATCTATCCTTTGTCCATTTATTTCCATTAGTTGTTGATAAATTATAAAAATTTCACTTAAGATTTTATATTTCACCTCATTTCCACCAACTATGGTCCAAACTGGGTTGAGGACATTCAGTCATTAAACACTAGAGTAAGAATTTCTTACTGTAAACTATGAGCATATTATAAATGATGACTTCGGAAACGAGTGTCTCAGAAAAAGTTTAGCGTAAAACAAAAAACTGCAAAGAAATAAACTGGTGAAGTTTTCACTTTTATATAAATGACCCAACCATCAAATAAACATCCGATACTCACGGTTCAATACGTTTAACTTTGCTCCTGTTTGGGAGGGAAAAACATAAAAAATGAGATGGATCAGAACCAGCCCGATATCATCTGTGTTCACTCAGATCGACTGAAACACACACATACCACAGTTGGTGTTCTGGTGAGGAGTTCAGTGAGATTTGGAGAACAGCTGCTGTTACGCCGCTTGGTTCAGCCATTTCAATCACAATCTGACAGAAGACAAGTGGAAAAAAATTATTCTCTTCACATGTGGGGTTCCACAAGGTCCAATCCTGGTGTCCTTCTTATTTAATAACTTCTTGCTCCCACTGGCTCATATTACAAATAAGATTAGCCATCATAACTATGCAGATGATGTACTGTTCTACATTATACAATGTCATCAGGTGACTTAGTACCAATTCAAGCACCAATGGAACAAATCAATCAATGCCAAAACTGAAGTTATTATCTTTGGACCTAAAGAGGAACGATCTAGAGTCAATGCACAGCTTCAGTTATTACAGCAGATGAACTCTGGCCTGAACTTTCAGAGCCACATAAAGACAGTTACAAAGTCAGCCTTCTATCACCTGAAGAACATTTCCAGGATTACGTGAGATACAGAGAAACTCATCCATGCGTTTATCTTTAGTCAATTACTGAAACAATGTCTTCACAGGTTGGCCTAAAAAAAATCAATCAGATCCAGAGCGCTGCTGCTGGAGTTCTGACTAAAACCAGGAAGTTAGAGATCATCACCCAGTTCTAAAGTCCTACACTGGCTCCCTGTAAGTCAGAGAATAGACTTTAAAACACTGTTAGTTTATAAATCACTGAACGGTTTACACTACAATACATTAAAGATCTGCTGCCGTCATAGCAACCTTCCAGACCCCTCAGGTCTTCTGGTTCTGCTAAATCCAGACTAAAACCCACCTGTTTAGAGTTGCTTTTTTATTATTTTAGTCTGTTTTTGCTTCATTATATCACTGTGATGTAATATGTTTATTTTTTTATCATATAAAGCACGTAAAATTGCCTTGCTCCTGAAATATGCTGTACAAATAATCTGTCCTGCCTCCACAGACTAGATTAAAATCGAAATAAAGAAAATCTAGTTTCTTAATTTCAGTCTCTGCAAACAAATCAAGCATTCTTTAAATGTTTATGTTCTTCATTAATCCTATAAGTGGTGCCAAATATTATGACAGAAATGAGACGAGTTGCCCTGAATGGGACTAGTGCAGCCGTTTGGGTCGTTACCCTGTTAGCCAGCGGCAGGAAGTTGACGAAAGGAGCAACGGTTGCCACTTTTTTCATGACCATCATGACGAGGTGAGTTGTAGGTTCAGAGATCTCCACGCAGAGCAGCCGCTTGTCCAGAGGCCGGAGCTGAGAAACGTGCTGCAGAGACAGAAAGCTGCAGGTTTAGAAGCTGCTGCTGCTGCTGCTGCTGGTTCCTCTCAGATCGGTTCAAAACGACTCACAGCGTTGCTCCACTTCATCACAGATCGGTACATCGTCTCCTGCAAACAAAGCATGGACGGAACCATAGTGGTTGTTATGTTTTATGATGTTTTAGATGAGAAGAAAACCTAAAGTTAATTTTTTTTTACCTAATATATTTCTTTTTAAATAAATAAAAAAACTAACTGGATTAGACAAAAAGTCACAGAGAAATAAAAACTGTCATGAAAAACCCAGAACTATTATAATGCTGATAATTTCCCTCAGTGTTTGGGATAAACTCGTACCTCACTGAATCCGGGCTGCATGTCCTCCAACACCAGGTGAACACTGAGCCTGGAGCCTTTAACAAAAACTGGATTTATGATGTGACTTCCGACAAAATCACTGCATCCGTCCCAGCTGCTGAAAAACACAAAGGCCTGGAGCAGAGAGGGAGAAAACTGAAAAGTTACGACGCAGGGAGATTTTAAAATCTAATAAATAACTATAATGTGATGTTGTTACCCTCCTCTGTAGCGGTAAAACCACCACGTTGTAGAACAGAGTCTGCAGATTCTGTTTGGGGAAATGTTTCCACACTAGCTTAGCGACGTCCTGGTGGGTGTAGTTTCTCTCAGGCAAACCCGTTAGCATGACGGTGCAGAACTTTGAGGCCTGGCTGATGGTTTTCTACAGGTTGAAAAGGCACAAATAGAAAAAAAAAGCCTAAAATATTCTGAGGGATTTAATAAATGTACATTTACATAAACAGAACGATTTTAAATCCCTCCTCAGAGTGTTGGTTTGCTAGGTATCCACCAGCACTACATCTCAGACCACATTTCTGCTGCATGGAAAATTCAACATAGTTTTATATCTGAACACTGCAAAAACAAATTCTTACCAAGTATTTTTGGTTTAGTTTCTAGTGCAAACATCTTAGTACACTTAAAAAAAGACTAAACTAATTTATAAGTAGATTTTCAGCAAGATACAGTAGCTTGTTATAAGTCAATAATTCCTTAAAATTGAAGAAAAAGTACTAGTTCCATTGGCAGATTATTTCACTGATAACATGACATTTTTTCCATGTTACATATGAAATAATCTGCCAGTGGAACTAGTACTTTTTCTTCAATTTTAAGGAATTATAGACTTATAACAAGCTACTATATCTTGCTGGAAAGCTACTTATAAATTAGTTTAGTCTTTTTTTAAGTGTACTAAGATGTTTGCACTAGAAGCAAGATAAAAACTGTTTGGTAAGATTTTGTATTCCTCTATAACTATAGACTCCACTTTACAAACAAGAATTATTTTGCTTCTTGATCAAAATTAGGCAGAAAAAAGAAGTTACCTTTAAACCGTTCAGACTGACTGTCAGATAATCTACGAGACAAAAATTTAATGCAGTTACTTATTGTGAGCTACATCAAGCCTCCAAATGGTTTCCATTTCTTTTTATTTTTTACCTGGGATGTTGAACCAGGGACAGAAAGTGGGAAACACTAAAGGGCTGGTTGTCATGGTGATCCAGAACGGAGGAGTGCTGCCCTGAGGAACGCCATGTTTTATAGTTGGGACGACGGCGCCATCGACAGCTTCACTAACATCTGGCAAAGCTCTGCTTGGCACTGTTGGTGCTGCACAAATAAAAATGAAGGTCAGTGCTTTGCTTATGTAGATTCTCAAGTCTGTCCTTGACATGTTGAAATGCGTCTGCAGGAGCATAGTAAAATGTCTCGGGATTTTGATGTTGACCTGAATGTCAAATGGAGATTGGAATTACGAGCCAAAGTTTTGAAATCAGGGAACATTTCTCCAACAGGGTTTCTGGAAAAACTCAAATTTAAGGCTTTTTAAGACCATTGTGAATTGAATTTAAGACTAAAACCTCAAAAAAGTAAAAAAAACATTTCCAGGCAAGTGGCGATGAATCTGCACTTATTCATGATTGTTCAAAAAAAGTTAGTAAGCTAGCAAAGGTATACTAACGGCTAGTTAGCGTAACCTCTGATGATGGTAGATAAATGGTTTTCATTTAACGGTAAGTTGTTTCTCCGTCATTAGCACATCTAGCTTTGAGTACATGAGGTTGACTGACAGCGCTAAGACCCTCCCCTTGGCTCTGATTGGTTGTTTTTGGTGTATTTCTTCAGACGGCCATAGCAGCTTAGGGAGGAGGTTAACAGATTATCCGGCTCAAACTGTCCCAATCCTAATCCCTCCATTCTTGGTTCTGATGGCTCCACAAAAGGCCGTTGCTTTCAGGGCGGCAACATTTCAACATTTATGTCCTAAAAGAGAAACTGACGTGGAGAAAGACTGTTGATTTGAGGTATTTTCATCCTGAAGACATGATGAGCTGGAGAGCGCTTCAGCAGGCTGTACCAAACTCCCAACATGTCCGCCTCTTGTCTGTTTTTAAATTCAACAAACACCTGAAACACACAAAGGAATAATTCAACTTCTTTCTACACACACCCTCACACACGTGTGTGAGACGCTGCAGTTCAGCACCTTGTTGAGAAGAGGCAGGTATCGTCTCACAGAGCCGATTTTTATCAGAGTTTCCCTCAGAGCGCCGGCTTCGCTCTGGGAGATGTTGTGGATGAAGATCAAACTTCCTCCATCGTCCTTCAGTTTCTGTTGACAAAGATGTGTTATTTTATTCTGCAATCACTTATTCTGAAATAAAAATCTGTATCAAAGTCAGAAACAATGCGATACGTACAGAATGGGTCCTTTTGATCAGAAATGAATAAAAGTCAAACTGAAACAAACACAGAAACAGAGTTAATGTGTTTCTTCAGATTCATTTGTACTGAGATTCTAAAAAAGTTATTCGATTTCTTTAAAGAATTTAAACTCACTGATCTTGAGGAAAATCTCAGTAAATTTTATCTTAACTTGTTCAAAAATAAATAGTAACTATATAGCTTTTACTTACTTAAACAACTGTGATAACTTTTTAATCTTAAAATTTTTACTGCCTGTTTGTTTTGCGTCAAATTATACCCTTTGCTCATTTACAAAATAACATACTCTTGCTTTTATACTGAATAAATTTGTGAATTCTCATATTTTGAAATGTAAAGACATAAAATGTAAATATTCTTACTGGCGTCATGGAAACCATGTTGTGAACAACTGCGACTGACAGTTTAGATCCTTTGAAAACTATGTGGTTCTGGTCGGAATAAGCCACGATGTTTTGAACACTTTTCACAGACGGCATCAGGGCAAACGCCTATAAACAAAAATATTAAGGAGTCAATTTAATAATTATAGCATTCATACATTTTAACTGGACTTATATGGCAGAAGTGAAGACATTGTTCAACCAAAATCGCAGAAGTCTTTGTCACAAAGATGGAAACATTTTAAAAATCACTTGTTGAATCAGGAGAAACCTTGAATTATACTCTTTCTTACAAATAACAAATGTACATTTACATATACAGAGTGCTTTTAAATCCCTCCTACGAGTGTTGGTTTGTTAGGTGTCCTCCAGCACCAGACCTCAGACCACATTTCTGCTGACTTCTTATTCCTTACTGCATATATAAATATACAAATCTTCGCTTTTTGCAACTTCACTGGAAATTTTCCTTGAATTCTCGGCTGCTTTTCTTCATGTTTTTATTCATATTTCTCCATTCTGGTTCAGAAAATGCATAAAACAAATGAAAACTGCACAAACGGCCAAAGTTTCTAAGGCCTTACTGGGAGGGATTTTCAGGTTTTTATCTCCAGTGATGTCTTGGTTAAGAAGAGAAAAAGGTAAATCTCTGATGTATCTGCTACCCACCATGCACGTTTCAGGAATAACGTAGATGTTGCTCCCCTTAAAGATGAAACCAAACGGGCGCAGCAGATCAGCAACGTCATCCTCTCTGTAGCAGCCGTCGAGATACCTGGGCAGGTTCGTTATGAGCAGCACCTTCGCATCGAGGAAAGCCAGCTGAGAAAAATAGATTAGTAGAGAAATGTTCACACAGATTTTACATTTTCCTGTTCAACTATAGACTAGGCTCTATGTGGAACCAAAAGGTTGGGACATAATTTAGATTTAGTCACAGTAAATGACAGAAACATGACAAAAAAATGGTTATATTTGCATTACTGATCCTAAGACAAATTAAAAAGTGTATCAAGCTTACGATTAAAACTAAAAATGTATAGTTTGGGTCAGTTTAAAGCAAACGTTTTAACTCTGGGAAGCGGATATTCAAGATGTGTTTTTAGAGAAGCGGTTCATAGCTGTTAAATAAAAACTCACCTTCGGAGACATAATGGTTCTCCTGCTTAAACAATCTGGAGAAGAGAGTCAAAACAAAGATTTACATACATCAGTTAAGATTAATCTACAGATTTTCTAGCTTTTATTTTACTGATTTTTTTTTTACCAATTTGTTTTTCACTCAGACATTTCACCAGGTTTTCTTTGAAGGTCGGGGCGGCAGCTGAACGACTCGTTTTGGTAGCTGGAGTTCCTCCTGACGGATTACATTGAGACACTGCTGCAGGATATACATCAAATTTACCGATTAATCAAATTTTCTGATCTTCAAGAGTTAATTTTTATAAAAATTATGATTCTTTTTTTTTTTTTTTAAACCAATGCATTTGATGTTTACCCACCCAAAAACTACCACAAACGTATTTTACAACGTTTAATTATTTTGACGTTGAATTCAGGTCAACTCCCAGTGGGAATTCTTGGAATAAAAGCCATTTTTAAAATCTATTTTCTGTTTGTAATTTGTGTTTTGAGGGACAAATAAAATCTTTTAAAATCAGAAATGAAATTTGGTATTAGAAAAAAAAAGATTTTATTTTCAAGCCATATTTCTTCTTGTTAAAGGGGAGGTTTTCCTCTCCACTGTCATCCATGCATGCTCAGTTTGGGGGATTAAAGTTAACGAGTCAACGCAAACAACTGTCTGTGTTCGTTGTGAATCCTGCAAGTTAATGACTCGATGCAATCAGCTGTGTTTCCTTATAACAAAAAACATTTTAAACTACTTTGAATAATAATCTGAACTTGATTGTATTGTCTGATAACTGAGATCAAGTTAGAATGGATACAAGAAGAGATTGAATTCTTTTTTTTCTGCCTCGAGACAACATGTTGTGAACTGGCCCTATAAAAATAAAATGAATTGTACTACAATAAAAAAAAAAAAAACACAATACTTTATGAAGTTGGTAAATAAACCATGATGTGTCTTTATTAGCAGACCCCATGATGAGCCAAAACCAACAAATTTACAGAAAAACAAACAAAAATCACTGTGACTTTTATAGGATTCACATACCAGAAAGGAAAAATACCATCAGGTGTTCTTTGATCGGTTTATGTTGTTAAATTTACCTTTTTTCTTTGTTTTTCTCTTCTTTCTTTTCTGCCGTTTCTTGAAATCAGGTGAACTTCCTGTTTCCAAAGCGTCAGCCTCAGTCCTCTGACGTGAGGAGGAAATCTGATTTTCACTCTGACTCTGTGATGATGAACCAACTGAAGGCGTTGGAGCTTTGAGGAGATTCTGTTCAGTCTGAGGCGGATCAGCTGGTTCTGGTGTAAAAACGGAGCAGCTTGATGTGCAACTCTCTGCTGGTTTACTGGATAAATTCCTCTGTAGTTTGACTGTAGTTGTAGTTTTAACCTCCACACAATCTGCTGATCTTATTTCCAGATGTTTCAGAGCTTCAGCATCTTCAAACTCTTTGGTCTGAAGAGTTTCCAGGTTTTCTATCTCCATAAGATCTTCATTTTCTTTAATTTCTTCTTTGCTCACATCTTCCTGTAGATGTTCTACTCTAATTTTAGGTTTCTGTCTCGTTTCTTCTGTAGTTCTCTCTTCCAGTCCCTTCAGAGATTGTTTAAACTCTTTTTGTGTTTTTTTGGAGTCACTACCAGCCACTTTCTTCTTTGTAAACATCAACTTTGTAGCTCCTAGATGCTTTGAAACTTGTTTTTTCACCTCAAATTTAACAGTTCCTACTTTTAGAGATCTGACAAACGGCCGGTTTAGGATAATTCTTGCTTTGGAAACCAAAGCTTTTGCTTTTGAAATGCGTCTGCTTGTTGTCATCCTTCTTTTTGGTAAAGATGCATTATTTCTAGTTGAATGTAGAGCCAGATCAGTGCTGGACACAGGTTTGGTTGGTCGTCTTCTGAAGACTTTTGGTTCCACAGATAATCTAAGAAGAAAAGAAAATGAGCTGAAGGTAGAAAAGACTTACTGTTTGAATGTGTCCATTCTAAAATTGCTCTAAAAAAAGAGAAACTTTCCTTGATTGCAGTAATGCCCACTTATAATTGTTTGTTGCTTTGAATAATATTTAAACATTTAGCACTAATCTGTTAAGCAGTTGCTGTGCAACTAACCATGTGGAAGCAAAACTCCACCCCAGAAAAAAAACCAATGTAAAAATTCCCCCAAAGTGGGCGGAGCCAAAATACTGAGGGGCGTGGCCACCTGTGATAATGCACTGTTGGCAACTTAAAAACTTTGTCACTATATTTAGTGACTTTTCAGACCTCTCCATCAATATTTTTTAAGCAATCAAAGAACTCAAAATACGTTCATATTTCTGCAATAACTGACAATTTTTAAATTTCTTGTAATTTTCCTTTTTTTGCACAAATATACTCACATTTTGTATATTTTTAAATCACCTAGAATCAAAATCTAAAAAAGAAAATGTATAGAAAATGATCCCACTGAGTTGCATATTTCTTTGAATCTGGATCTATTGCTAATAAGTTCAATATTTTTTTTCTTCTTCTTTTGTTGTAAATTTGTCATAACTGTACAGTAACTTACTTTTTTTTCCAGTTACTTCGCTGCAGGTATACCTGAATTTCTCCACTGAGGGAGAGTAAATTATATTTCTATTCCATCATATTCTTAAATAAGATTTGATTAATATTTAATACTAATATGCGCTATATGTGTTTTGCTAGATAAACAGAAAGTGGTTTCAAAGTGCAACTTACCCCTTGTGAAAGCTTAACTCTGCCCCCCAAAGAATTTTGAAAAGTCCCAAAAGTGGGCGGAGCAAAATACTGAGTGACGTGGCCAAGTAACTATAGTTTCTATATTTAGCAACTTTTTAGGCTCCTCTATTGACTTTTTCTTTTAATAAAAGCAATAAAAAAACTGAAACTTAAGTTGTTTATATGTTATTTATGTTATTTGGACAATTTTTAAATTTCTGGTAAACAGTATATTGCTTTTTTTTTTTGCACAAATATTCACTCACATTTTAAAATCCTCACCTAGAATCAAAATACTAAAAATTGCAGTTGCACATTTCTTTAATCAGGGTCTGCTATTCCTAATAGCATTAATGTTTTTTCTTGCGTTTGCCATAAAGTCATCTAATTCTTTTTTTTCTTACTTTGCTGCTAGTATCCCTCAATTTCAGACAGTACATGATATTTCTATTTTACTTTAATGAAAAATCTATTTTTCCTCTTAAGACTAGACACTTAGAAAAATTACAATTCACTGTTGCAAAGTCATTCTCTGCTTCCTTTAAGTAGGAAAACTTTTTCTAGAAAGTATATTCTATAAAAATAAACATTAAATTTTAACATACTGATGTAAAAATGTAGGTGTGAATAAAATTAAATACAAACTGCTTCTCCTTTTCTTTAACCACAGTGGCTGATGTTCCTTGAATATCGAGGCTCTTCATCCTTTTCTCTTTTGGTGCATCGTCCTAGTTTTTAAAGCATACACAGATTAAAGACATTTAAGAGCAAAAAGAGCAAAACTAATGTCCAATACCTTAAATAATGATGATAAGGTTGTAAAAAACATGTCTGGGCTTTAAAAACAGCTCTGCTAAAATACACAATAACATTACATTTACTTTTATTTATATGTATTAGTCCAGATAATTTATAACACAGAAAACACCTGAAAAGCAGAATGTTTTTGATGATTACATAATCTTTGGAGCAAAAGTTTAATTAGAGCAAAACAATTTAAGGAAACTACACAGAACTTTTTAACAAAATACTTCTATCTGGTAGCTGTGAAAATGTGCAGAACTTTAGTTTCTAGAAGTAAATTGTTAAAAATTAACTGAAGTACGAATTTCTCTCTACTTGGTTCTTTGGCTGTCAATTGTTTTACAAAATCAGAATTAATAAACTTTATTGTCTGTGTAATGTGTAAAATAAAATCAGTACAATAACTAAAAAAGTATGAACAAGTTAATTACTACAATAATTTTTCCATCTATCTGTAAATGTTTTATATCTGCAGTAGAATAAAACTGTGAATTTATATAATTGTTTATCCATTTCGTCTTTTTTTTTTCAGTATGGTGTACGCATTTATTTTTTTGTTTTTTTCTTACTTTTGTATGGAAAAGTTAAAAAATGGCCGAAAAAATAATTTAAAAATATTATTACTGTTATTATTGTAAGATGTAGCATTTTCACATTCAGAAAATTGGAGACAAGACTAAAACAAACTGTTTATTTGAATAAATTGAGTTTAAAATGCATCTTAGCGCTAACCTGAGGCTTTCTGGACAAACCAGGTTCACTGATCTGAAGGTCAGATTTCACTTTGGAAAAATTTGAATCCAATTTCTTTTTTGATGAATGAGAAGAAGAGGATTTCAGGTTCCTGAGTTCAGCCAAGATGATGGGAACCAGAGTTCTGACCACAGATTTAAGTTGCGATTTCTTCATAAGCGACTGGACAGCTGCAGGAGAGAAAACGTTTGTTTCAGAGGCTCATCATTGTGGCGGATCTCTTTTCAAAATTATACAGACAGAAGCTGTTCTGCTACTCCAACCTGATGTTCTCAGCAGCTTTTTGGTCAGCTGCTCTACTCTGCTTGACCTCAGCCGTTTAGTGGATGACCTTGTTGGTCTCTTGCGTCTCTGGTCGGATGAAGACTTTTTCTTCTTGCTCCTCCCGGATGAAGATCGCCTCCGATGGCTCCTCGAATCCGAACGGTCACGCCACGTCGAAGGTGGTGAGAGAGATCTGCAGGAAACCAAAATCAGGTTGAAGACTTTAAAAACTGTAAATTATCAGCAGTTTTTCTGACATCAAGAAAGCTTTTAAATGGATGCATTATGCAAAATTCACATTTTGTGCTTCCGTTTGGGTTTCTACTGCTTCTAAAAACAGCAGCACTTTTAAAAAAATTCACTTTTCAGCATAAGTTCATGTTTTTTTTGCTGTCTGGAAAATGAGCCCTTTCAAAAACTTCTGGAATCTAACAAATGAGCAGGCACTGCCCCGTAACCTAGCAACAGATGCCAGGCCCAGACTCATCACCTAGCAACCCAAACGGAACTCATGGCCAGCAGCAACTTATTTGGATTTAAAGTGACAGAGGCCCTAAAACAGAACAGACCAGACGGAAATCTCATTACCTAAGAATTATTTTGCGCAAAAAATTTAATGAACATAAATAGAGCATAGAAGTATCCTAATGTCGTCAAGGAAGCATAATAAGTCATCTTTAAATTTCCCCTAAAGATTTTCCAGTATTACCGATGAGAATTTTGCTCGCATCTCACCGACCTGTGAGTGTTTGGATCCTCCCACTCCTCTGGTTTGCTTCTATTCATCAAAGCATCGCGGAAATGAGGACCTGGAGAGCAGGAACTGCTCCTGGATCTGTAACATTTATTCTCCAGTCTGTATGAACTGATGGATCTGGATCTGGATCTGGACCGGATCTCAGACCCAACTCTGTGATCGTAACGCTGGAATGTCTGAGCAGAGGTGGAGGGGTCTTTATAAGGAAAACTACAAAAATAAAATAAAATAAAAACATCATTTAATTGGTAGAAAATAACCTCAAAATATACTTTTTAAAAATGGAGACTAAGGATTTTTATTTGACTTACCTCTCAAACAGTGGTACTCTACAATCCCAGTTTGGGTATCTGTAGGAAAACAGAAAAATTGAAAAAAATCCAAATTTTTTAACAGATTCTCTTCAATAAAAAGTCAGAATTAGTTTTTTCTCTTGGTAGGGCAAAACGTTAAAAAAAGAAAAGGAAAAAAAAAAAGAATGTTGTATTAGGAATTTCTACTGTAGCAACAGCAAAAATCTCTTAAAAATCCTAAAATATTCTTGATAACTCAACAAAAAGATAAACATCCATAAATCACAGAGAACAAATATTAAACTGAGCTTTTAAAAAAAGTCACTGACGTTTTGCGGAAGAGAATGCAGGCCTCGATATGAAAGCTGATATTCTGGTGAATGATCCACTCCTGGCAGGAAGAGCAGCAAATGTTACAGGAAACTCATCAAAAAAACATTTTAATCAGTGCAGCCAGAAGGAGCATCGTTTCTTTATAAAAGTTGCTCATTTTGAAAATTTAACCAATTTCTTCTGGGTTATTTTTTTCTTTTCTCATTTTCAACATATTTAAGTTTTATGCCAACAAACAGACATAAGCCAGCATATCTGTTGTATCTAAATAATTCTTCAGGACACCAATGACATAAAAACATGTGATTTATGTCATTAAATTCCACATACTAACTACACTTAATTATAGTTTTGAATTCGATATTTATTGACGTCTTTATGAAACCAAAACTGGAAAAAATAGTATGAAAGTTTGTTTTAAAATTTGACAGTTTTGGGGTGAATTAATTAGAATTTATTTTCATTAGAATAAATTTTTACGATGATAAATGATAAAATAATATTCACGGTTATGGTTTCCTTTAACAAGAAATTGTTACTATTTTTCCTTTTAATTTTTGTGAAACTTTTGTTATAAGTTTCTACAAAACATTAAATTTAAATATTTCTACATGAAATGGCAGTTATTTATACTATTTTAACAAAAACCTTGTTGTGCTATAATTAGGGCTACAACTCATAATTATTTAAGTATTAATCGATTATTCTGATAAGTTGACGCATTCTTCAGATTTTCATTTAAAATTCAACATTAGAAATACAACAAATAATTAAATATTTTTTAAATAAAAAAATAAACACTTTATTTAGTGAATTTGAACTGGATGAATTTAAAAATGCCATTTACATTTTGATGTCAATGTAAAAGCATGGACATCGAAAGGTGTTCTTATCTTAAATGCAAATTGAATCTATTTTGTAGTTTATGCTGAATTACTGCTCTGAATACATTTTTTTCCAACAAATTCTCTTTTTTTAACTGTATACCCGAGTTAATTAATAAATTACTAAATCGATTATTTCAATATTTGATTAATCATTTCAGCATTAGCTAAAGTAAAAGTGAATTCTACAATTGAAAAGGTTTTAACTTTAACTTTTAGTTAACTTGTCAATGGAGGGATCAGAAGAAAAGTACACACCTTAAAATTAACGCACACGGTGCTGCAGAGAGAACAGGTGTGTGGGAACGACCTTGGTTTGGCAGCAGTGTAATCCTCCATCATGGCTTGTGGAGGCAGACCATTGAAACCAGTTGGATCAGGTAGGAACGCTCTGCCTGAAGGCTGCAGCAGCCAGTGGGTGGAAGCTGCCTCAGGCAGACACGTTGGCCTCATGGATGGAGGAGAAGCTGGATTTAAATCAGAGTAACTTTGTGTCTTCTCGTACTTCTGGTTTGATTTTTGATTCTTCTTCGTTTCAACAGCAATTATAACTTGTCCGTTAGCTTTACTCTCATTTTTGGACATGTCATTAATGGCCTGGCCAGGGTCTTCGTCTTTAGGTATTGAAACAAATTGCTTAATTTCAGCAATTTGTTTCATTTCAGGTGTTGAACTCCAGTTGGATTTTGGTTCAGATCCTTCAGAGTTGGCAGAACTTCTACCGGTTTCTTGCATCACCAGAGGAAACAAGGAGAGAATGGACTGTAAACTACGACTTGGTTGGGTCTGCAGGTTATTCGAATTATTGGGTGGATGGTCCACAAAGGTCCTGACTGAGCTACAACTGGTGGAAGAGCTTTTCTGAACATGTGAATCCCAGTTTTTCACCTCTGCTGAGCTCCTCCTTTTACTGGTTTCTTCCAAAACTCCATCAAATCCAACATTTTGATCGACTCTGTGAATCTGTTCACCTTCTGAACAACTAAAATGGTCAAATCCAGTTGTGCTTGTGACACGTGGAAAGTTTGAACCATCAGTTATTTTCTTTTTCTTCATAATGCAGATTTGCTCCAAGATGGCAGGCAGATTTGTTACAGTGACCTGGTCTTCGGGGTAGGAGAGAAGACTTTCCAAATCTTCTTTTTCAAGCCCAAACCGTTGGAGGATCTTAGTGGCCAGTTCCAGAATATTCTCTGGGCTATCGGGGAAAGGATAGGGTTCCTCTGTCCCAGCTTTGTCATTGTTGTCTTGTTTCCTGCTGACATCGACTCTAATATCACTTATACTTTTAGTTTCGTCTGTAAAATGTGATGAATTCATTGTGGAAGAACCAGATTCATCCATATCAAAGTCTGAAGGTCCTTGAGAAGAAGAGCAATTTGAAGAAGAAAGCATCTTTTTTGATGTTTTAGAAACAAGTGTTTCTACTTTTAAAGATTTCAAATCTGTGCTTCCCAGTGTGGATGTTATAAATATCAGAAAAGGAATGAAGGCTGATGGTTAGAGAAATGAAAACATTATTGTGTCATAGCTTGGCGTTGTTACAATGTTTGGTGTTAAACTGATAGCCTTGCTATCCACAGCACAGTTGTGCAAAGCTACCAGATACAACAGGAAACAGATGACCAAATCTTCCTTGTACCAAATGCTCCAGCAGCCACGGCGCTAAAAGGGTAAAGAAAGATGTTAAATGGAGGTTTCTGTTCCTCAGGATGTCAGAATATGCAACAAACTATCTAAAATGCCCTTTATGTACTAGTAGTGAAGTGATGCACAAAAAGTATGTTATAGAAAATACATCCAGAAAATGCAAAATTTATATAAATCATAACCATTTAATTTAACTTTTTATCATTCTTCAAATACAGTTATTGCTCTGTAAATGAACAGACATAAGAGCTATAAGAAACTGCTTCAATTATGAAACTGAATAATGTTAAAGATGTTTCTACCAAGAAAATTAAAATCTGTAAACTTGCAATAATTTGTTGGTTTAACCACATTTCATCATAAGAACTATTTACCAGATTATATAATTTGTTACTTGCACCACCTCACTGATTGCATTATGTTTATAGAACAAGAAAAAATTTATTTCTGCAATAGGTGTTGGCTAATTATTTAATTACCATACAATCAGGCGCCCCATGTTTGGCAACACTTGTTTTGTGTGCAAGTAATCTATAAAATTACCAGTTTGCTTTTCGAGTTGCCCAAACAAATTAGCTTGCTAGCTTTTTGTTTACATTCTAATTAACAGTTGTGTGTGTGTGTGTGTGTGGGTGGGTGTGTGTGTGAAATGTGCAAAGATTAAAAAGTAAAAGTTTATAGGTTAGCATAAATCACAACTACACGTTAACTTGACGACCACAATGGTAACTTAAAAAAAAACAATGGTAACTAAATTATGCTAATGAGATATCTGTCATTTAAACAAAAATCATGAAGCTATGACTACATTCTTAATTAAGGTGGATTAACAATGTTAAAAGTTAGAGCATATGAGCATACTGGGATAGAGAAAACATTATAAAACAGCATTTTAACTATAGACTAACGTTAGCGCGGGGGTAAAATCCGTTTGTTAGCCATTATGCTAACGAGACAACAACTAAGCAAACGGCGATGGAATTTTAAACTAAACTGTTTCAGTACACGTTTATTTTTCACAATTAATTTCTACATACCTTTAGTTGGCTTTCTTTCAGCTTACTTATACAAAATTAACCAGTTTGTCACTTTTTTTCCCTTTTTTTTTTAAACATAAATTATCAACTGTTAGCAGGTGAGCCAGCTTAAAAATGGCGACCCTATTTAGCCATATCCGGTTCAGGTGCTGAATTTCAAAATAAGAGCGTAACTGTTTACAATTTGGATGTTCGAGCGTTTACGGGGTGTCAAACTCCAGTCCTCAAGGGCCGCTGTCCTGCAACTGTTAGATGTGCCTCTGCTGCACCACACCTGAATAGAATAATTAGGTCATTAGCAAGGCTGGGAGAACTGATCTACACAAGGAGGAGGTAATTAAGCCATTTCATTCTAGTGTTTTGTACCTGTGGCGCATCTAAAAACTGCAGGACACCGGCCCTCGAGGACTGGAGTTTGACACCTGTGCTTTAGGAGAACCGGTGATCAAAACAAGAGATTTACTTATTGGTACTTACTTGTATATGTACTTATATATATTTTAATGAGAGAGAAGACAAACATGGTGTGAATAAGTATTTTATCTCAAGGACAAAGTCTAAATATATCATGGGTAGCATCCTAGCATCCTCTACCATGATTAGAGACAAAACACCAAACAAAATAGCTAAAGTAAAACATATAATAGAAAAGTAGGCTTCACACACATTGAGTTTTAGTGTAAAATTATATTTTATTTTACTTAAAGAACTCTGGATTTAAAATGAAAATTTTCATTATGACAAAAGAAAAAGGGAAAAACAAATCTCCCCTAGAGGCATTATAATTTTCTTACAAAAATGGCAATTGTGTCAGAAAAGTAATTTTACCTCAAAATAACATTTAGATAATCCAGAGCAATGCTTCAAAATTACTTCACATTGTGACAAATTGATTATACAAAAAAATGCTTCCGTTAGCTACACTTAACCAATTTGAAAATTACTGCTTAGATTAACTGACAATCATTAAAAATACAAAAAAGTGATGTTTCAGGAAAAATCAGAGAAATGTAAATAGAATGTATGTTCAAGTAATAACTGCATCATCAGTAACAGCTTCACATTCTTCATCAAAAACCAACAAGCTGGTCAAACAGGAAGATGTCCCTCAACTTTGGTTCAGCATTTTTGAAGGCTTTAGCTTCCCCCGCGTCTGGTAATATCTCTGAGAAGTAAAAGAGAAACAAACATAAAAACCAAGCAGGAGTCTCAAAGACGCAACAGTGGATCGGTTTCTAATGTGTTTTTATGTGAACCTGCAGGTTGTCGTAGTGGGTTTGGGTTTTGCAGTGCTGGTCGTCCTTCAGGTAGGAAACACAACACAGGTTACAGAAATACCCCCACTTACGGCTCACAAACTCCTTTCCTGAAGAGAAGAATAGACAAGAAAAATGTGTGAATAATGAGTAATTAATCAAACTTCACAGTGAGGTAAATAGAACTTTTATTATGAAATCTGGACATTAAAGGTACAACTACTTTAACACCAAGTCATGGACTCATGGCACAGTATGAGAACCTCTGGTGTTGCCTAGTGTTGAGGAAAAATGATTATTTTTAGTGTTTAATACAGTTAATCTTACGGCATGTGTAAAAGGTATATTCAACACTCTTATTTTGAACAAATTTCTTCATTTTGAACAGGTTTGTGTTAAGGATTCAGACAAACAGGGGCCAAATGCAGATCCCTCAATGGGGCCTCCCGCTGTGCGGCCAGAGCACACGAAGCCATAAAATTAGCATATCCTGCAGGGCAGAAGCACTGGAGCTTGGGGGAGAGACATCTGGTCTGTCCACAGCAGATCAAAAGCCTGCAAGACACCAACATCTGGGAGGGTGTGAATCTTAATACAACATAGAAGATTGAAACCACTAACATTTAATTTTTAAGACATTTTTCTAAGTATTAATACCATGTTTCCAGTTGGTCAACTAGAGGAACGCCTTAAGTGCATATATTAAAAAGACAAGACACACCTTTAGTATAAGACTTAGCGTCAGGAGAAAAAATTCAGAGAGCTGCCACTATTTTGCTTTTTTTCATCAGCTCTCTCCAAAGACGCGTCTTTGTTTTGTTTTTTGTCTGTCTTTGTCTTGTCTGTCTTTGTTAGTATAAGGTAAAGAATGCATATCTCTGTTCCTCTGCAGCTTTGGTGATTGATTCATGCGTTGCTTTGTATGGGATTAAACTCTGTGATTCTGTGACGTCAACGCGCAGTGTTGTTGTTTCACTCTGGCTGCACGCCGCCCGCTGAGAGGACCTGGAAGTAAGGAAGAGAGAGCCAAACGTTTTGTCCAAAGTTAATTTTAAATTATTCTTCCTTAATACTAGTCTGTACCCAGAGTTGGTTAGGAACTAGATACAGTTACATTTAAGTAACCTTTTTGAAAAAATATAAACTTTTAGGGGTATATTTACTACTCTGTACTCTTTACTTTGACTTGAGCAATTTCATTATGAAGTATTTCTACTCTTACTTGAGTAAAACGTCTGGATTTTCTACCCACTGAATGAAAAACAAACATGTTTTAACCAAAAATTCACCAGACTCACACCTGCAGTTTTTATGAAAGTTTTATAAGTTTTTATTGAAAGAAACTGACTTGGAAAAAATCCTTTTGTTTTTTTTATTACTTACATGAATTATTGTCATTTTGGTCCTAAAAATACCAAAATTCCCACCTACAAGTTGCATGTTGAATGTTTTCCGTTGCATATTTACAAATGTAATCAATGGAGAACTGGCGCCCCCCAGCGGTGAACATGCGCACTCTGGCGGAGATTTAAAGGAGAGTATCATTTTTCTTTGCAACTTTCAGGTTTGTAAAAGTGTGAGTGTGTGAATACTTTTGAAAGGTTTTATGTTTCATTGGACACAATGAAACAAATCTGGAAATCTAAATTCACACATTTTATGTAAATATTGCCAAAAAAAACGTCTCTCCATAAACTGCTTGTATAACAACATAGACAGTGTAACCAACGGTAACACATTCCAAAGATGAAGGAAAACTCTGTGATGTCACAACTAGAGTCATGCTTGTGATGTCATCAGCTCTCTATCTATGTAACAAACTTCTACCTTCTTGTCATTGCTTGCTGCACAACTGAGGAGTTCAGACGCACGCAAAGCGCTTTTACAGTGAGATTGTTAGCAGACTGATTTGAACAAGTATTATTTTGTCAAAACATGGCACATCAAAGCCAAAATTGTTCCATCAGTGATTTAGCCAAAGGACGTCAGTATGGGTGGGTAGGGAACAGACCTCCTCCCTTTGATTTCCACATAGAGATACAACGACTTGCCTCTCTTTTAAAAATGGAGAAAGCAAAATTGTTTGACCAGAACCAAAAGCTGGACGACACCCAAACAAAACTGGAGGAAACAAAAGCTGAGGTAGAGACGCAGAGAGCTCTTAAGGAGATTTTCATTGGCAGGAGCATCGAGTTGAAGAAACAACTACAGGCAATTGAAAAGGGCAACAATCCAGAGACTCTCAGCCCTGCAATTATCGATTCCGAGGTGGACAGCGAAACAAAACAGCAGCTGCAAGAGGACCTAGACACAGTGAAGGTAGATCATATTGCCACAGAGCGAGCGTTCATGTCAAGGATTGAGGAATTAAAAGATAAAAACAGAGCACTCCAACAAGAGCTGGACGACATGAAGGCTAAATACGAGGAGCTTCAGTCCAAATCTGAAGCAGACAGTGAGAGGAAACGTCAGGCTGACATGCAGATGGTCAATGAAGACAAGATCAGACAGGACCAAAATTTAATAGAGAAAATGTCAAAGGAGATCAGAAGCTTCAAGGTTACTGAGAAATGCCTGGTGAGAGAACTAGAACAGATTAATGGTTCATACCAAGAACTAAAGTCGAGGTATGAAGCAGATGTTTCTGTCTTTAAACAGCAAAACAAAGATTATCAGCAAGAAATGACTCATATGACAGAAGCTAATTTGGAAAAAACCAAGCATGATCTTATTGAGCTCATCAATTCACTCAGAGCAGAGAAGGACAACCTCAACCAGAAAAATGCAGAAGATATCGCTTTCCTCCAAAGGCAATCAACTAAGGTAATAAAACATCTGCAATCTGTTGTGGAATTCGCAACAGTTACTTACCAAGTACTAAAAGCCAGATATGAAGGAAATGTTTTGACTCTAATACAGCAGTTAGAAACATTTAAGCAGGATGTACATAAAGAGTTTAAAACTTATTCAGAGCAAAGGATGAGTGACCTGAAGATTATCACCGAGCTTAAAGCTGAGAAAGACAGTCTCCTAAAACAACTGACTGCTTTTCAACAACTTCCCTCCGGCTGTGAGCTTAACTCACAGCAGGAAAACATAAAAACTGAATTACAACTCAAACACGAATTAGGACCTGCGAGACAAAAAGAACCAAACGAGAAAGACACTACCCCGGAAAACAAGGTTTCTGACACTGCGTCCATGGATCAGGACCGTCTGACAGAGGAAACCCTGTCAGAAAACATTGATGTTCCTGATGCCTCTCCCAACCAGGTAAACGACTTTACGGAAAACATGCCGAGTAACATGGAATCCATGGACGTGACGGACCGCTCTGTGGAAAATCTGTCACAGGAACCAGTGGGGGCAGTCGCCAAGGAAAAATCAGTGTGGAAGAAGATACGACACTGTTTGGGGCTCAGAAAACCACAAATGTTCAAGAAGAAAAGCAAGAAAGCCTCTGAGTCAAGCGATTAGGAAAAAATGTAATTTCTGAACCGTTTGAAACCCCAAAATATATTTCTTATTTTAGATCCCCCCCAAAAAAATGACCGTGGGTTTTTCTCCGGGTGCTCCGGTTTCCCACAGATTTCCAAAACCATATAAATTAGGGTTATTGACCAATGTAAATTGTCCTCAAAAAAGGTAGTATTAATTTCTGGAAAATTTAATTTGCAAACGGTTCCGATTGGAGAAACATTTGTGGTGAGAAAAGCAAGAAAACCTCTAAAACAAGCAACTAGTTAAAGAGTCCAGGTCAGTCCTGAACCATTTTCAAAACCCCAAATTACATTTTACATTTTAGACTAAAAAACAAAAAAGGACAACACGGTGATGCAGTGGTTAGTGCTGCATCTTCACAGAAAAGCGTTCTTCATTCTCAACCAGGCGCCTCTTTCTGTGGGAGTTTGTCTGTTCTCCCCGTGTTAGTGTGGGGTTTTCTCCGGGTGCTCCGGTTCCCCCCAGGATTTCAAAAATTATTTAAATTGGGGTTATTGACTAATGTACATTGTGCTCAAAAAGGTATTAATTTCTAGAAAATTGAATTTGCAAATGGTTCAGATTAGAGAAACATAGTGAGAGTTGCTCTCCACAGGTTGCTCTCCACAGGTTGCTCTCCACAGGTTGCTCTCCACAGGTTGCTCTCCACAGGTTGCCCTCCACAGGTTGCCCTCCACAGGTTGCTCTCCGCAGGTTGCTCTCCACAGGTTGCTCTCCACAGGTTGCCCTTCCCCACCAGTTTCTAGATGCAGTCAAGGTTTTTTAATGGGATCCGTTTTAGTGGCCTTAGCATCTCGTCTCTGCTTTTTGCAGATGTGATGAGGTCCTATTGGCTTCATCAGCTGTGGGCAAATAATCTTTGTCGTAGGCCTAACAAGGCGAATGCCTGAACTGGAAAAGGAGGGGCCCTTGCTGTTGCTGTTGAGCCATGTTGCATTGCTTGATAGCTAGTTGTTGCCAGGAATAAACCCAGTCCTGTTTTTTTTCTTTGCAAAAGTTGTTCTCACTGTTGCTTTTGATATATTTTAAAGAAATGTTTGTCACAATAGAAGGAGCAAAGAGTCGGGGAGGAGACAACAGACCAGAGGCCAGCAGCAGGACCATGATGTAGGATCTTCTCTTACCTGAGAATAATTTGCTTAAGACGAGCAAATTATTACAGACACACAATTACTTATCTTAGAGATACGTAATAATTTGCTTATTATCTTAGAGATAATTTAATTATCTCTAAGATAATAAGCAAATTATTACTTATTACAGATAATAATAAGCAAATTATTACTTATCTTAGAGATACATAATAATTTGCATATTAATAATAATTATCTTAATTAATAAGATAATTATTACTTATCTTAGAGATACGTAATAATTTGCTTATCTTAGAGATAATCCACTTATCTCTAAGATAAGCAAATTATAACTTATCTTAAATATCAGTGATAATTTGCTTATGCCCTAATTTCCACAAGACTCACACAAACACAACCCTAATGCGCTTCATGTAAGTGGAGCACAAAATCAACACAATGCTTATGAGCCACACAAATGTGGACACGTTGTGTGTCTGACCCACACAAACACGCACAATGCAACACAGGCACACACATATATTCCTACATAGCTTATTTCTCACAAATGAAGTAAATCATAAAAATAGTAAAATAAACCCCAGCTAGTAGATATGAACGCTCCTCTTGCCGGTGCTCAGATTCTGTGTCTGTGACACCCAGAGGAGGTGAAATGATCCCATATGCCCCATTTATATTTTATTTGTAAATATTTCTGACAAAATGTAACTGTTGTTGCACCAATTATTACAGTAGTTTAATTTTTAGCTTCACCGCACAGTCACATTTAGATATAGAAAAATCCATATTGGAATATTGGAATATTCCAATGTTAGCTATTGGAACAGTTAGCAGGCCATGACGGCAACACTGTCTTTAGAAGACTGCCTGATACTGGATATTACGACATTTAATTTCTATTTACATTGAACTGAATTGTTGATTTGCTGATGCATATTGGAGCATTAAATATTTGATCAGTTCTGACATGTAGCAAGTGGTTAGTGGACACTTTTGTTGTTCACACGTTGATTGATATGATTCCTTTGGAGCTGAACACAGTTCCCCGCCTGCTGCTGTTTACTCAGGATGATTTGCGTTCTTGGATCCTTTCTCAGGAATCATAAATGTTTATGCAGGAAATTACAACACCGTCTCTGTCCTGAATTTCAAATATAGAGGAAGAGGCGAAGGATGAGACAAAGTCAGTTTTGCTTCGTTCTTTTCATATTTTTTTTCAGTCACTTAAGGAACCGCAAAACTAATTTTGTGGTAAAATTCTGCAGAATTCATGTGGTTTGTTTCTAAGTCAGATCAGGATAAAAAATTCAAGCTTATGATTTTTTACTAAGTGTCCAGATGAAAAGCTAACTGGGACTTAATGGCCAACATGGTGGAATACTTCAATAGAGGCTAAAAAGACGTTAGATAAACTGAATGCAGTTGACATAAACTTCAACTCCATGATGATCAAAACATTTGTTTTTGTTTTTTTTACTGATAATAAAAGAGTTAAAAAGTATTTTATTGTGATGTGATCTTCTATAAAGATCTTATCAGAAATAGTTTCTTTACTTGATGTAGAAAGATCATATGATTGTTAGAGAATAAATTCTCAGAAGGATGAAAGTTAGTGTCAGTTTAAACACAATCACGCTGAAAATGTTCATGTCAATGCAATATAATCCCGTGAGTCCACTATGAATAATTCAGCTCCTCTGGGGGAATCCCGAGGCGTTCCCAGCCGAGAGACATAGTCCCTCCAGCGTGTCCTGGGTCTTCCCCGGGGCCTCCTCCCGGTGGGACATGCCCGGAACGCCTCACCAGGGAGGCGTCCAGGAGGCATCCTGACCAGATGCCCGAGCCTCAACTGGCTCCTCTGGATGAGAAGGAGCAGCGGCTCTACTCTGAGTCCCTCCCAGATGACTGAGCTTCTCACCCTATCTCTAAGGGAGAGCCCAGACACCCTACGGAGAAAACCCATTTCGGCCGCTTGTATCCGCGATCTCGTTCTTTCAGTCATGACCCAAAGCTCATGACCATAGATGAGGGTGGGAACGTAGATCGGCCGGTAAATCGAGAGCTTCGCTTTTTGGCTCAGCTCTCTCTTCACCACGACGGACCGGTACAACGCCTGCTTGACGGCAGACGCTGCGCCAATCCGCCTGTCGGTCTCCCGCTCCCTTCTTCCCTCATTCATGAACAAGATCCCAAGATACTTGAACTCCTCCACTTGGAGCAGGACACCCCCCCCTGACCCGGAGAAGGCACTCTACCCTTTTCCGGCTCAAGACCATGGCCTCGTATTTGGAGGCACTGATCCTCATCCCGGTCGCTTCACACTTGGCTGCGAACCTCTCCAGCGAGAGCTGCAGATCACGACCCGATGAAGCCAATAGGACCACATCATCCGCAAAAAGCAGAGATGAGATCCTAAGGCCACCAAAACGGATCCCCTCAACACCTTGGTAAAAGGAGATAGGTAAAAACAATTGTAGCTAGGTAGGGGGTGTCTCTCAGAACCCCAGAAGAACAGGACTAACAATTGATGCTGAGGAGACGAGTCAGAGGATGAGCAAAGAGAGGTGTGTTTCAAGCTGAATACAAAGACAGGAGAAAGAATTTGATGGGGGGAGAGGAAGCAGGTTGGGTTGACCACTCAAAGAGCAGAAGACAGCTGAGGTGGCAAGTCTGATTATCCCACCAAAGAGCAGGAGGAGAAAGGTGTCTTTCAGACCAAGTGCAAAGTATTGGGGGGAGAGGAAGTCTAGACCACTAAAGAACAGCAGCCTTTCAGACTCACCAACAGTACAGGGCTGTGATAAAGAATTACAATAAGCCAATAACATCCACTCTATCTCATGACATCAAGCACTATGACCCACAGCGGAAAGAGGTGTCACATTCATTAACATATAAACCCCTCTCCCTCCCCGTCATACTGCTAATTATTCATGTTCATATTCATAACCTGTCATATTGAAGTTTGATGGGAGAGTGTATCTATGGTCTCTTATATGTACCCTGACCATGTCTAATGTATCTGGATCAACCCAGTTAAAGTTAAACAAACAAAATAACCAGGGTCACAGAAGAGTTAAGGTTATTGAAATTGTGAACTACATCTGAGGCTCTTGTGTAACTGACAATGACTAATAAAAGTATTTTTTTTGCTACGTGTCAGTGGGAGAACCCAGAAGCAGCTGCTGGAATGTATGGGATCCGGAGAAAAGAAACCATCACGCTTTGAAAGGTGAAAATCAATCAGAAAAACTATACATATCACATATTTACATGAGTTTTCCTCAAAAGTAAGATTCACTTTTTCATTTTTTAATGCTGAATTTTACATTTGGATGATCCTTCTCCTTAAAAGTAATAAAAACATTTGTACAGTAACTTAAAAAAGCAGATTTATAAAAGAAATTAAGTATTTTTGCTCAGCATTTCATTTGATAGTGAAGAAAAAGGTTTTTTTTTTTAAATCACTGAAACTAAAATCTTTGGTTTTTTGTTGAATGAACCAGAACCCACGGTCAGTCGGACTATGACCCCAGACAGTGTCGATCTTCTCCGGATCTCCTCACTGAAGTTTCCAAAGAGGTGACCTGACTTTAATCTTTATTATATCACAACCTTATAAGACAAAGAACAACCTTAGTAGTAATATGATAAAAAGTGAAAGAAATAAAAGACAGGCTACGTTCACACAGGAGGTCTTGATGCTTAATTAATGTTTTTGTTTGGTCGTTCATGCTACTTATTAAATGCGACATGAATCCGACTTCTGTGCAGAAGGAGAATGTAGACATCACCAAGTATATTTGGTCTAGTTTCTAGTGGTTATATTTTAGCACACTTGAAATAACACAAAACTAACTTATAAATAACTTTTTAGCAAGTTATAGGTGTTTCTTTTAGGTCAGTATCCTTAACATTGAAGAAAAAGTTCTAGTGGGATTAGCAGATTATTTGTCTTGTTGAAAGTGACATAATCTGCCAATGGAACTGGTACTTTTCCCCACAATTTTAAGGAATTACTAGTGATGTTACGTGATGTGCCGAGGCTTGGAGGCGTGTGTCGAGTAATGGAGGGGGCGTTTCCGTAAAGCGCGTATCGAAGCTTGCTTCATTTAGGGGAGGAGCCGAAAACGATGACGTCCGAAGCCTCGCTGCCCGGCTGTACCACGTGACTGCTTCGGGAAGTGGCTCCGATTTTGGCGCGGGGTTTGACAGCTTTAGAAACCCCACAGGCTCCATTCAAAATGTGGGTTGTTGTAGGCGAGTTGCGGTCAGTTGAGAGAGTGGATAGAGTTTTGATAGTTTGGATAGTGGTTATTTAGTTTGAGACAGTTAGTTTGGTGTTTGGACAGTTTAGGAGAGAGATAGATAGATAGGAGATTTAGGAGCGCGAGGACAGGATAGGAGTAGGATGGAGCCGGCGAGAAAGAGGAGGATTTCCCCTATGTGGGAACATTTCGATTTGATAAGCCCTAACAAGGTAAGGTGAACTGAACATTTGCAGATGCATTAGGTTTGCTTATGAGGAACTGTATTTTTCACTGTTTCTTATTTTCTGTAAAGGTGAGGTGTTTATTGTGCTCCAAGGAGTTGGGGTACAATAATAACACCTCATCCATGCTAAGGCACTACTGTACCTTGCATGAGAATAGGGAGGAAACTGCACTGTTAGCCTTTGCTGTATTTTTTACAGTTAAATACCACAAAATGCCCAGTAAAACTACCATAAGACATCTTTACAAGTAGTTACTGTAATTTGCATTGCATTATGGGTATAGTACATAGTATTACAGTAACTTACTGTATGTTTTGAATTTGCAGTAATTTACTGTTTACACATTACAGTAGTGGTGCTGTACTTATAATATACAGTAAGAATTATATTTGATTTCCAACGGTCATCATACACTGTTAGCCTTTGCTGTATTTTTTACAGTTAAATCCCACAAAATGCCCAGTAAAACTACCATAAATAGGGTGACCATATTTTCCGTTGGGAAAACCAGGACACGTTGGAGCGGGCGGGCGGGCGGGGGGCTAGGGGGTGGGTCTGAAAGCGGGGAAACTGCGCTTTCGCATGTTGTTGGGGTACTGACAGCCACGCTATCTATCTTCTGAACAGGGCTGCCCGCACTGACGCGGCTCAGGGATTACGTCACACGCAGCGCCGTGCGCAGTTCCTTAGTTCCTGTAAATTTATTGGTCCAATGAAGGTAATTTAAAAAACAGGACATTTCCTCACTTTCTAAAAAAAACCCGGGACGCCCGGGACAGGACGTGAAATACGGACATGTCCCGGGAAATACGGACATTTGGTCACCCTACCATAAGACATCTTTACAAGTAGTTACTGTAGTTTGCATTGCATTATGGGTATAGTACATAGTATTACAGTAACTTACTGTATGTTTTGAATTTGCAGTAATTTACTGTTTACACATTACAGTAGTGGTACTGTACTGATAATATACAGTAAGAATTATATTTGATTTCCAACGGTCATCATAGCTGCCTCATCGTGGTTCCCTGTTTCTGTATTTTTACTCCTTTAGTGGTTAACATATTTTTAAGGCAGAAAGAGAGCATGTACTTTTGTTTTTTTCACATCCTAACTAACATTAACATGCAGTTTATCTAGCTACGTCATCAAGCGTGGCTTCGCTTCCAACCAGCTTTTTCTCTCCAAGTGCAAGTGCAGCTCTGTCTCCGTGCTGTGGGCTCACACTGCTTCAGCTCTTCAGGACAGGTAAAAAAACACTTCTTAGAAAACTGTTTGAAGCCAAAACCTAGTCTGGAAATGTACATTTTAGATGGAGTTAATGTAGCTTATAGCATCATGCTATCATGCTATAACTTAGCATGATAGCATGAGCTGGTTTGTGCTGGTTAGCCTGGTAAAATAACGTTACCTTTACGTTACTAACTCTGGTGCATTATATATCAGGCATATTGCAACGTTATAAGTTACGTGTCTGTAAATGAGGTGAAAGAAAGGAAAATATGATGGTGTTATTTTTTGAGCTGGTTCGGAATTAACGTTAGCTAAGGTGCTAATTTTACCGCTGAAGGTTTTAGCTTGACTTTTGCCGCTTAAGTCAATAATCCAGATTATTTCACTTATAAAGAGATATTTTGCCCATGTCAACCATTTCCTGGATCCAGGTCTTAATTAACAATTGTTGTAATAAATTGTGCGTATCTCACCTAAAGGTTCATTAGGATTGAACGGAGGAAGTTTGACGTTTGTGTCGACACAAGATTTCTTTGATTCAGGTCCGGAAATCTCCATCTTCCGTTTGCTAGGGACTGAAAAGAAAGGACTGATTAACATAATAATAGTGTTGGAACTATTAAAAAAGGTCGTTCTGGTGGCCGCTCACTAACTTAACAATTACGAAATAGTTCTGTTTGTGTGGAAAATGTTTGCGTTCTGGGGTTTTTTTGGTATGGATTTTACTGAAGCACTTAAATATAAACTCAGCTCAGTGGGCTATCTGAGCCGTTGTCAGCAGGTTGCCATGGTAATGGACGTGGCTGTGAAACCAAACTTGTCCTTTTATTTTTATAAAATAAAATGACAAGCAGCCGTTTATCACAATGATTGTCAGCCCTCGGTGAAATCACGGATTTGCAGCGAACACATTTTTACAAGGTAAGAAAATGAACGTTCACAAACTTTATAAGTAAGTATGATTAGAAAGATAGCAAATATCGCATTATGGAGAAGGTACGTGTCTAACCATTGGTAACCATGGAGACAATGCCGCGCCGTCGTGTAGCCTAGCATGTATGGAAAAAACTGGTTAGCATCTCGTCTTTTGTTCGTTTTTAAGGCCGATCCGGTGTAAAAGGAAACGCTGTTTATAACACAGTGACATAAATCCTGTGGTGTGAGTTCAGGCAGAGTCGGTAATTTGATCAATACGTCAGGAGGGAGAAGGAATGGGTCGGTTTCTAAGCTAGCTGTTTCAGGCTTCTGTAAATACCGCCGTATATGATCCCCAACCAGGTGCGTTACGTTCACAAACAAATTAATCTGACTTTAACTAGAAGAAGCCACGAATAAACTGACAAAAATAACTTGGGAAAACCATTTCGGTCGTTATGTTTCCGACATCCATCATGGCGCCTCCAATGATTAAATGACGTAGTTGAAAAGTGTCAAAAGCGGCTAACAGGCGCTATTCAATCTAGTTACAGCAACCACGTAATGGACTGCAGCTCCACTGCCGTTATGGATTTTCTACTGTTCAGCTGCTAAAGCACTAACTACCTCTCTAACATTTATTGAAGCAGTTGGTAAATATTTTCTCTTTTTTTTTTACCTTTAGCGTCCTTTTCACATTCTTTCGGATTCTGCTCACCAGGAGATTCAGACTTCCCCCCTCTGGTGGATTTCCTCACTGAAACAGACGATAAATTAGGCGGCTTTTCTTGTGTTTAGCTGTTCTGGTGTCAGAATAAGAGATGGAAATCCGTCTGTCTCACCAGGAGTCATCCCCGCAGTGTTCTTGGCTCGATTGCGCCTCCTGGTGGTTGTGGCTTCTTGTTCCTGGTCTTCAGTCTCTGTGACGCTGTCTGAGATTTCTGATGATGGTTCCTGCTCACAGGTTACTGGTGAAACATCTCCAGAAGACATTTCTTCATTTTTGTTTTTTTCCTGTGAATCTTGGGCATCGTTCCTTCTTCTTGTTTGAGTTTTGTCTTCTTTTCCTTCATCTGGAGTTATTTTCTTTCCTCTGGTAGATCTTGTTGTGATAGTTGGTTCATTAGCGTCTACTTTATCTTGTTTTAAACATTTAGTTGATCTTCTAGCTGAGGTTTTAGTAACAGATTGATCCTCAACCATTTCGCCAGAGTCTTTATCTTCTTTCCCCGCCTCTGCTTCTCCACTGCTGTCCTTTGTTTGAGTCTCAGATTGTTTACCTGGTGAATTTTCTCCCTCTTCAGACACAGAAATGCTGGTTTCCTTGTTTGGTTTTACAGTCAAACCTGCATCTTCAACCTGCTGATGTTTGTCTTTCTCAGAAGCTTCAAGGTCATCAGTGGCTCTCTCCTTATCACAAATAGCTGCGTTCATCTCTTTGCCCTCAATGCCTTCCTGATCTACATCATGGCTAATCTCAGATTCTTTATTTGTTTCTTCATAACTTTCATCTACCCTGTCCTCTATGCTTTTGCCATTTTTGTCTTTTTGTGTCTTCTTTCTGGTAATCTCTCCGAGTGTTTTATTTGCAGAATCTGCCTCTGGACTCTGGCTTTGGTTGGTTAAGTCCAAGTTCTCTCCATCTGGTGAGGTCTCTGGTTCTGCTTTTCCCTCCTTGCGGTCAGATTTGACCATTTCACTCTCGTTTTCCTGTGACACCCTGACACCTGAAGATGATGAAAGAACTCCCTGAGTCTCTGAATCTGAATAAGAAGAGGGTTCGGGTGAGAGTCTAATTTTTTTAGATTTGGGTGAAGGTGATGAAGACGGTGAGCGCTTGTTTTTGGCGGAAGGCGTCTCGTCTGCGCTCTGCTCCTCAGTTCTCTTTTCGGGACTCTGTTTTGATAAAGATATGTTAGGATTAACAACAACAGTGAGCAACTGAGAAAATATCTTTAATGTTATTTAAAAATCATGAGGCTGAAATCAATCAAGGCACCTGCAGGCTTTTCAAACTCAAATTTAAGACTCTTTAAGATCATTATGAATGAAATTTAAGACCCATATCTCCAAAGAAATGCACAAACTTTATCCAGCCAACTGGCAATAAATTTGGACTTATCTGTGATATACACAAAAGCGCAAGCTAGCTTTAGCAATGAATTAGCGATAGCTTCAACTGTCTAAAGTCACATGCAATGTAGATGTCTGAATGCAAAACAGCAATTTTTTAATATAAAAAGTTATAAAGTACTGTTCTACTTGTATTAAAAATCATTAGATTTTATTAATTGTTTAGTTTACTGCTTTATTTTGAGCCATGTAAAAAAAAAAATCCATATTATACCTCTCAATAGGTAAAAGAAAAAGTAAAGAAAAAAATATCTAAATATATTATATTTATAACAAATGTACATACAGTAAATAAAAGGATTCATCCAATTATTTATTATATAGTAATACTGCATTTAGACATAAATAATAGCACACTGTTCATGTTGTGTTATTTTAAATAACTGTTATCAATATGTTTTATTGGATGGGCGTCTCAAAGACCAAAAATGCTTTGATATTAAAAATGTTTATAAATTTTTGTACACTTAAGGATGAAAATGTGAGATTTAAGTGTCATTCAATGTGGGAATAATTTAAGAGTTTATTTGGTGTGGGGAAATTTAAATGTTTATGAGTTCAGAGGAGCAGGAAATTATAAGATCTTGTTTCTTCTGCCTGCTGCTTTTTGAACAATGAATAATGTAAAATTGCATGTCAATGGACATAATTTTTTTTTCTCCTTTTTTTCCCTTTTTGTCTGTTTGAAATAATAAAATAATTTTTTTTTATCATTTCACTTTTTAGATGCACTGTAGCTCAAGCTATAATCACTGCAAAACAAGCATGGGACTGCTATTAAGTAAACCTAAATAAAATAAAATAAAATAAATAAAAACATTTAGCTTGAAATGGAATGAGAAGAAGAAACTTAACTCGTATAAAAAAACAAAAAGTCACCTGTTGTCTTTGTGTGGAGCTTCTTTGTTGGAGTTTGAACTGAAGAACCAGAGATTTAATCGCATTGAAACTGTTCATATCCATTCTAGGAAACTCTCCGTTTTCGTCCTTTGACTGGACCAGACTTGCGGTTTCCGGCGCAGAGCAGCTTGTTGAATCTGCTTCTTTTCCATCTGCTGTCTCCATGTCAGACACAGCTGATGTGGAGTCGGCCGTTTTCTCAGCTTCACGTTTCTCATGAGTCTCTGCATCACCTGATCCTGCTGTGGGTTCAGCAGAGGGAACGGGCTCAGCAGAATCTGGGCTTGTTGCCTTGTTATCAAGAGGCGGTTCTGGACTTTTCACAGCACTGGGATCGGTGTGGTTTCCATCTGGGTCCAGTTCCAAATCTACTGGGATATCTGGGTAACCCAGAAGGCGAAGTTTTCTGCTCTTTACACTGAAAGTGACATCAGGAAAAACTGGCTTACTCACAGAAAAAACAAAACAAACAAAAAAATATATGCAATATTCATTTCTATAGTTTGAGATGTAAAAAAATTAATCACTATTCAGACCTCAATCAACCTCATGGTCCTAGCAGAGAAACGACTTACCATCACAGGAAAACCGCTTATCGTGACCATGCTAACTAGCCTAGCATTCATGATAGGCTATGCTAGCTGTAGAGTAGCAGACAGAAAGGGGTGGGAGATTAGCAGTACGAAGAGTGACTGACAGGACTAAGACCCTTCTCCTGCATCTGACTGACAGATTAAACTATCATAGTGACAATTTAAACATGAAAAAAATGTTTTAACATAAATTAAATACTGCAGCTTTAGGGGCACTATCTGTATGCACAACAATTTTGACATTTTCATGCAAATTTTGACTTGCTCTGCAATATTTTGCATAAAATTGTCTCAGTGCTGCCATCTTTGTCACTAGTTGGTTTTTGAAAAAAAAAAAGTTGCTAGAGGGCTCCAAAAAATTTGCTAAATATAGTGACAGTCGTTAAGGTAGCAACATGTTTCGCTGGCCCTGACCCCTCTGCTTATCTCCACACTTGGCCACGCCCCTAAGAGTTTCTTGGCTCCGCCCACTTTGGAATTTTTCTAAATTTTCCAGTTACACTTTAAAATCACCTCTATGGAGTCTGATTAACTTCATATAAAGCTACAGCTTTCCTCGGGGGATTTTCTTAATATTTGCTCCTTCACGTCCTTTTAGCTGGTTTGCCAAGAAGTTCCAAAAGATCAAAACAATCTCATTATATAAATGTATCAGTCAGGAGAAAGATACTAAAAATAACTCCAGAGCCATAACATCCAAATAGTTTATTAACCTTTGGTTAAATTACAGGACGTAAATACTTACGGTTCAATGGGTCCAACTTGCTTCCTGCATAAGGACAAAGAGAAGCTACTTTCAGGAAGAGAGAGGTTTGATCTAAGACTTGACTTCTATAAGTGAAACTCCTGAACTTACCAATAGTCACATTTTTCACACAATTTTGGTAGCAGCATGTTCTCCACTACCTTTGATACTCCGCTGGATGTTGTCATCTCAATATAAATCTGTTAAAAGATAATCATGGACAAAGAAAATTGATAAATGAAAGATGACCATAATACGTTTGCAGTTTATGTTTTTAATATAAAAATGATCAAAGCACTTACTTTGAGAAATAAAAAGTGTAACTAAGTATATTATTTGCATTTAATTTTTTATGTTGATTTTGACAATAATGAAGGAAATTGAGCCTAAAGATGTAACATTTCTAAGAGAGACAACTCAAGAAATTGTCCGACCGGAATGAGCCATCTATCAGCGAAACTGGAAACCTAAACGTTGTCTTAATTACAAGAATAAAGTTATGGCATTATTAAAATAGAGACACCATATTACTAGCAGGAAGTTGTAAAATTATGAGAACAAAAGTTATTTTAATAAGAAAAAACACTTCAAGATCTGAAATGATCAGCTCAGCAAGTCCATCCGGTTCTTCTTTTGAACTAGACAAATTCATTTGCACAACAGTTTCAAATTTCTACCACTAATAATCTTTTAACACATCAGCATCAAAGTAAATAAAACTTTCCTGCCAAGTATAACTTGATTGCATTCCTTAATTTGACTTTTTTCACAAAATCTTTACTTCATTCTCATAAATTCTGTCTTTATTCTAAATTCACTGTAATATTATGACTGTTCCTGTACTATTACGACTTTCTTCCCTGTCTTGTCGCGACTTTGTTCCTGTATTATCGCAACTTTGAAGTATAACTCAGATCAAGCAATGTCGTACCCGGTCAGCAAGCGGCAGGAAGTTGGTAAACGTAGCGATGTTCGCCACCTCATCCATGACCATCATGACGATATGCTTGTCAAACGCTGAAACCTCGATGCAGAGCAGCCGCTCCTCCAAGCCCTCTGGTTTTGGGACAGGCTGGGAAAACAAAGCAACATCTTGGTTTTCCACAAGTAGCTGATTTGGAACCGTAAACTAATAACAGAAGGTGATAAAATCACTCACAGTGTTGCTCCATTTCATCAGAGTTTTGTACAAGGTCACCTGTAAAAACATAGCAAGAACACAAAGTAAACATCAACAGGACAAAAAGCAGGAATGACTAGAAGTGTGATTATAATTGTGTCCAAAATAAAAGCTACTACTTTAAGACTAAAAGACTTGTCATTGTAAATACTTGGAATATGGCGCTTACAAAAACTGGTCTGTGTTAAATTGTCAAAAGTTGTAACCACCAGCACAAAAGCACTAAACCAATGCAGAAGCTAATGCTAAAGCGCTAACTTGTTTTCAAATTATATCTGCCTTTGAAAGAGCACCAATTGAATTTTGACATTATAATTTAAATGTTTTCCCTTAGATATTTTATTTATATTTATATCTTGTTATCAAGTGTCCGTGTTTTATTTTGTTTCTGTATGTTTCTTGCATGCAGAAACAAATGGTGGGGGCAAAAAAAAGTCTTCACCACTTCAAAATAAGAGCGTAAACTTGAAAAATTATTAACAGCTGAGAATAAAAACTTCACAGATGTCGAACTTTATTAAACTGAAAGATTACAAAACAACCAAGTAAATAAATACTTTAGAATTCATCTGGAAATTTTATTTAGGGGAAGTTAAGTGTGATAAATGTGGTCAAGGATAGCAAAAGCACTAAACAAAATTTTTTTTCCAATATTAGCAGAAATGTGCCAACCACTGGGGTGGTATATCAAATTATCTGTGGGAACTCTAAGTTTTAATACCTCGTCATCTGGAAAGGGGAAATTAGTCCGCACCAAATAGGCGTAGATAGTGGAGCCTTTGAAGGTATGTGGCTTTGTGAAGTAATCTGCAAAAAAGGTGAAGCAAGCACGCCAGCTCTGAAAGCACACGAACGCCTAGAGGTGAAAAAATGAGAAGAGAGTCACATCAAAACCATTTTTTATGAGCCAGGAATGTTTCAGACAAACGTCAATATTTCTTTACCCTCTTCTGTAGCGGTAAAACCATTACATTGTAGTAGAGTGTGTGAAGATTCTGCACATGAAAATATTTCCACACCAGCGCCGCTACGTCCTTGTGTGTGTAGGTTTCATTTGACAAACCCGTCACCATGATTTTTGGTTCCATGAAATGTTTCGACAAACATTTCTACAGAGATCAAGATAGAAAAGTTAAACAATTATGCAAAGAAAAAAATAACTACAAGAACAGAAAGTGCTGCAGATTAAACGTTTTCTTAAATCCATTTAAAATGAACAAAATCAAATGGAGCAAAACAATAGAATAACAGAATGCAGACTATATGAAAATCTCGTGAACAGAAAAACTCTTACCTTCATGTTTTTTATTGAAGACCTTTTCAAATAAGCTGAGAGTAAGAAAACAAAATCTAATTATAAAGTGAAAAAAGTGAAACATACAAACCTAACCTGCAGAGAACCATAAAAGATAAAATTTTAATATTTAAAAAATTTTTCCATTTGTATGAGTTTCCCAAATCAGACTGATGAACTAACTTTAGTTTGCTCTGATTTTGCAGATCCAAACCCAGTTAGCCTTTCAGCTGAAGTTTCTTACTGAATGTGGTTTAATTAAAACAATTCTGCAAACAAGAGTGGGCCAAAATTCAGCAGTTATCCTGCCGACAGAGGCACCATCAGGTACTCATAAAGAATCAGAGTTGTTTGGGTAGTTTTATTCCCTGCTTTATAAAATAAATCCTCATTTGAAAACTTATTTTTCTGTTTAGCCAGGTTAGCTATACTACGATGCTTATAAGAAGCAATAAGAATGTAATAATTCTTGATATATTTCTATAAAAGTAAGCAAAAAATAATATAATTCGAAAAAAAAAAAACAACTGACATTTAGTAATCAGAAGTAAAAGTCACATTGCTATGAGATGCGTTAAATTTCTCTGAGTTTACCTTACCTGGGATGTTGAACCAAGGAGATGCAGTAGGGAACAAAAAAGGTCTAGTTGTCATGGTAACCCAAAATGGTGCCCTGGAACCAATTGGGATGGCCGCGTTTGGTTTTGGGATGGCTGCATTCGCCACACAAAGGCTCCTGTTCGGCAAAGCCAGTCCTGGATGTCTTGGTGCTGCAGGGAGACAAAAACATTAATTCTTCAAATAAATTTCTAAATAAATGTTCTCGTCAAGTTTTCTGACATTTAGCAAACAGAAATAAGTTAGGTAATTCTAGCTAAGCAACAAGAAATGTTTGGTCTGATTTAACCTCAGATGGTGAGAAAAAAATTATTTAAAAAAATCTATATATACACAGATGCTGGTCAAAAACTTATAATATAAAACAGTTGATTTAAATCAGTAATTCCATACAAAAAGTGAAACTTGTATGGAATATTTATATGTTACATACACACTGTTATATTTCAAATTATTTTTTTTTCTTTTAATGTTGATAATTATAACTCACAACTAAGGAAAATCCCAAATCCAGTATCTCAGAAAATCACATCTTCCTCTTCATAATACACCATAGATTTTCTATTTAGTTACGGTCAGGAGTTTCCTTGTCAATTAAGAACAGGATCCTTAAACTAGGCCCAGGTGCATTGACACTGTGTGCAGGTGCCAAGTCATGCTTGAAAATTAAATTTGCATCTCCACAAATTTGGTCAGCAGCAGGAAGCATGAAGTGCTCTTAAACATCCTGGTAGATGGCTGCATTGACCTTGGACCTCAGAGAAAACACAGTGGACCAACACCAGCAGATGACATGGCACCCCAAACCATGACTGGACCTCCTCTCTTCCTCCAGACTCCAGGACTTTAACTTCCAAAGGAAATGCAAAATTTACTTTCATCAGAGAACATAACTTTGGACCACTGAGCAGCGGTCCAGTCTTCAGCCCGGGCAAGATGCTTCTGGTGCCGTGTCTTGTTCAAGAGCGGCTTGACAACAGGAAAGCGACAGCTGAAATCCTTGTCTTTCATCTGTCTGTGTGTCTTGGTTCTTGAACACTGATTCCAGCTGCAGTTCACTCTGTGAATTTTCCTCACATTTTTGAATGGGTTTTGTTTCACAATCCTCTCCAGGGTGCAGTTATCCTGATTGCTTGTCCCCTTTTTTGCCTTCGCCTCTCTATGAATGTGTTTGCACACAGAGATCTGTGCACAGCCAGCTTCTTTACACAAGAGCGTCTTGCCCTCTTGTACAAGGTGTCAAAGGTCAAATTAAAAGCGTTTGCAGGTGTTTTGAGTTAATTGGCTGATTAGTGTGTGGTCTTCAATATTGAACCTTTTCACAATTTTCTAATTTTCTCACATACTGAATTTGAAGTTTTCATTAGTTGTCAGTAATAATCATCAACACTGAAAGAAATAAACATTTGAAATATATCAGTCTGTATGTAACAAATTAATATAAAATATAAATTTTACTTTTTGAATGTAATTATTGATTTAAAGTTTTTCATGATATTCAAATCTACCATCTCTGACCCCCATTTATACACTTCACTAATAAAGTTTCGGCTTTAAAACTTGATGAATAATAAACATTTTTTGACATTTATGCCCATGGAATTGATGGAGCCGTACCACTTTTTTAAGTTATCTTACCACCTTTTTTTTGCAAAGTCAGGAGAAATATTCCTTCAATTTCTTTGACTTTCAGTAACAGCTGCACAATGAGCACATTAGTTAATGTTTTATGTTGTCTCACAAGGAGGCTTCTTCACTGTTTTAAGACTCACGCTTTGATTTGTAGGTTGTCACTGGTAGCCCCAGCCTGTATATTTTGTACGAGCGCCGATCCTTCAGGAAGCTGTGCCAAACTCCGATCCGATCAGCGTCAAGAAAAGTTTGAAATTCAACAAAAACCTGAAACGCCCAAAACAGAATGTCACATTTTCACACAAATATCTATAATCGAGAGTGTGTTTGTGTTTGTTTTTTACCTTGTTGAGCAGCGGCAGGTAGTTTATAACACTCTCAGTCTCTTGCAACTCTTCTCTGAGATCTTTGGCTTCATTTACTGAGATGTTCTGGATGTAAACGACTTCTGTCCGACTGCAGTAATTCTGTAGATGCTGCTAGAGAAGATCAACAAAAGAATTGGTTTGCTGCCAGAAATGTTTGAGTCGTGGTGAACCAATACTTTCTTTGTGGTTTTATCTATATGAAATAATGGAGTCAGGGTGTTGTGAGATACTTACAGATTTGGTGAAACTCATCAAGAATTTATAAATGCCAAACTGGAAAAAAAACAGAATAAAAATCTGAATGTCATCTGCAAACATAGTTAGGTTTGTTGAACTAAACTGTATTATTGTCGACAGTAACATCATGCGGATTTAACTTTTTCTTGATTCAAGCACATCAGCGCAACTCAAAAATTGCTAGAAATGTATCACTAATGCAAAATTTTAGATAAACTTACTAAATTCGAGGGTTCTTTGCGTTTTATGACACCGAATTTGAGCTTGGACCCTTTGAAGAGGATGTCCTCCTCCGAGGACATCAGTTTTTGCACTGCCTCTATATTTGGAAGAACAACAAATGCCTGAAAGGAAAAAACAACAACAAAAAAGTTATTCACAGAAAAAAATAGATCCGTTGAGAAAGAAAAGTAAGAATGGCACTTACTATTTGAGACAAAGGAAGGATGAAAATTTTGTCATCGTCACGCTGAATACCAAACGTCTGGAGCAGAGCGAGGACTTCAGCTTCTGTGTAGCAGCTGTCACCAAACTCTGGCAGGTTTTGGATGACCAGAGTCGCATCGAGTGAAAGCAACTGGAGACAAACGATAAAAACTTTATTCTAGAGCAACTAACATTTAGGGGGAATTATTATACGTAGCATTTTAATTATCAATTTAACAGCCGTAACTGAGGTTCCCCTTTGCATTCAGAATGTTAAAAATACAAAATATCACCACAGTATTCAGAAAAGTCAAAATCAGTTGATTTCATCGTCATGAATTATCTACAGCAGCAACGTTCTTGGTGTCTGAGCTAAATGAGTGATGGATGGTTTAGCATCATTTTGATTTCTCTTTCAAGCTTCACATGTGAAATATTAGCTTAAAGAGAAATGTCAGGGACAAAGATGTGCCATTGTTCTCAAAATTATTTCAATGCTTCATTCACTGCTGCTTTGTTTTCCTGGACAAAGTCCCCCATAAATTTTCACCGTGTGAACTGGTGGCTTCACTATCACTGCTTTGGTTGTAGGGCTGGACAATAAATCTATAACAATATATAAATATTGCGTGATCTATATCAATAACACGTCCGATGGATTATTTCATATTCAGTGTAGACAATATTCACTGAACTCTCACGACTAGCTAAGCGAGGTTGGTGGAATCAAATCACTCACTCACTCTTTGGTTACCTAGCAACAACTCTCTCACTCTTTGGTTACCTAGCAACGACTCGCTGAGTAATAGGCATGGCAGCAGTTTAAGGTTTTGCATCATAACTGTGGATAAAACGGTTAAGGTCATGTTATCAGTTTGGTAGTACTTCAGATATTTATAACTAATAATTACCGATAGCAACTGATATAAAACACTTTTATTGTGATATATTTTTCAGCCATATCGTCCAGCCCTATTTAACTTTTGAACTTGCTTAAGGTTTGTAGATTATTTCATGTTTCTGATGTATGTTTCTAATCAGGACAATAAAGTCATGGAGGTGATAACTGCAGAGCCCAAACGCAAATATATCAGCATAAACTGAATGAAAAAACAACTTTTCTGCAACCAGAAAAGACAGGAAAGAAACACAAACAAAACCTATTATATTTATTTTTTTATATAAACCCTTAACATGTTTTTAAAATTTCATTTTTAAAAGGATTTCATAAGGAGCATAGTTTGTTTAAGTATACTTACTGTTGAAGGAGAGATGCACACAGAGACCCAGTCTGTTAACAAGAGCCAGAGATTAGTAAAGAGCCAAACTGGAACGATTCAACAGATACCGCCGAGCTCTGCGGTTCTTACCGAAAATTGTTGTCATGTTCAGGGAATTTTCAATCGTTTCTCCAGGAGTTAAATCAGATGAATATGTGGAAGCAGTTTTGTCAGATGCAGGAACTTCAGTTGTCACAGCGGAAACTTTCTGGTCCTTAAATGCTAAAAAAAAAAAAATTGTTTATGTATCAAAAAAGCTTCTAAGAACTTTAGTTAGTCAATTACTGACTCAAAGAAAAAGCAGTTTTTAAACATAAAATGTATGTAACTCCTCTGAATAATAATAATAATAATACCTTTTTAAAAAAGTACATTAAATTGGTAATAAAATACTTCAAATTTAAACCCAAACTGTAGTTTAATTTACGCTAATAAACAAATATTGCAGCTAAAAGTATCTGAGGTTTCTGTTTTCTGCTGCTGGGTTTTTACTATGGCCTGTGGTCCCTGAGATGGACCAGTCAAAGTTTCATTGTTTACAGTTTTCTCTGTTAGCGGCAGATTTTCACCTGGTTTCACTTCTTCTTTGGCTTCACCAGAACCTTTGACCTCGGTTTCCTCTGTTTGTTCCAGCTCCTTCAGCTCTGCTGGTTTAGCATCTTCGCTAACTTGTGGCTGGACGTCTTTAACTGCTTCTGCCTCTTCCTTCTTTTCAGTCACTGTTTCACTTCTCGTTTCCGTCGTCTTTTCTGCAGATTCTTGAACCTTTTCAAAAATACCAGCTTGTTTTTCTGATACAGTACATATGGAGGCTACGTTTTTGTTCTCTGCCTCAGCTTTTTCTGCCTTTTCTTCCATATCAGCTTCTGTTTTAGGCACAATTTCCTTACAGGCTTGAGGTGTTTTTGTTTCTGACGATACATTTTCTTTGTCTGCTGAGAAAATGTCTGACATTTTTGCAGAATATCCGACATGTCCTCGGACTCCAGGCTGTGTCTTTTCAGCAGAAGCAGCAGCAATAGGAAGTTGTGCTTCGCCGTCCAGGTTCAGGTTTACTGTGATCTTAGCGGATTCGTCGAGACGCTGCTTTAGGCTCTTCACTCTGAAATTAAACAAGGATATAAAATAAAATAAAAAAGGTTCTTCAATAAAAATGAACAAAATTTAAATGTTTTAACAGCTACAGTAAGTCACTGATAACACAGCTAAAAATAAAATACTCACGATTCAAGGCTTTGGACGTTTGGCCTGTGCAGAAAAAAACAAAACAGTTTAGACTAGAAGTGATTAATGAAACTGGTAAAAAAAAAAAGTTAATTTGCTGCAATACGCACCAATCTTTATCGGTATACTCCAACACTTTTGTGACGCTGCTTGAATCTACCATCTCAATGCAAATCTGACACAGAAACACATTCATGCACATTAAAACAGGAAACAATTTATTTGTAAATGCGTTGATTTAGGACTAGAGAAAATTGTCATGTTACGTGTCTCAAATAAAAAGATGAGAAAAAAAGAAAAGAAGTTTAAGATATGAAAAATTAAAACAGGAAACAAGTTTTATTTACAAAAAGAACAAAAAAAGCACTTATAAACAACAAACGGCCCAAAATGCATCAGATTTTTTTAGAACCAAACCAAACATGGAGAAGCAGCATTCAGCTGCCATGCACCAAAAAATCTGGAACAAACTTCCAGAAAACTGCAAAACAGCTGAACCACTGAGTTCCTTTAAATCTAGACTAAAAACCCACCAGGTTGAAGTTCCTTTTGAAACATAATCAGTCAAACATCGATCAATATATTTGATGTTTATTGTTTTAACGATGGAACTTGACAAAAAGCAATGTCTGTTACTGGTTTTCACAACTGATGACTAAATGACGTTTATGATGAGGGTTTTTTTTATGTTTTCACAATGAAAAGCACTTTGACCTGCCTTATTGCTGAAATACGCGATGCAATAACGTTGATTGACTGATTGATCGATTGATAGACATGATCAAATGTCAGTGGAGGTGTTGGTGTCGTTGTACCCTGTTGGCGAGCGGCAGAAAGCTGATGATTGGAGCGATGGACGCCACCTTCTTCAAGACACGGATGATGAGGTACACAGAAATGTTGGCCATCACCACGACGACCAGCCGCTCCTCCAGACCCTCGAGCTCCGGAACGTGCTGGAAACCAACAGACAGTTCATTAAAAACAGGATCAGAAGAAGGAGACTGCCGATAAAGGAAGAGAGACTTACGGCGTTGCTCCATTTCATCATATTTCTGTACATGACCCCCTGCAAAAAACGATCAATAAAAAAACAGCTTACGTTTTATTTTTATACGTAGCATGATGAGTCCAATACAGATGCACAATATCAAGGGATCTAAAATATTCATTACACCCAGAGCGACATATTTCAAATGTTTGTGTTCCACTTGATTATTATGGCTTCCACCCAGAAAAATGTTCTTTTCCCAATACAAATCAAAATCAAAGATTCAGCATTTGCCGATTTCCAACCCAGTACTTTAGTAGTAATCTAATAAAAGCCTGAAAATTCAGTAGATAAATATCTTAAATGCTGCCAAACCGCTGGTTTTAGCCACAGTTTTCATTACTCACTCTTGCTGTTTATTTTTAAGGAGTTATACGGATCATTAAACTGCTGCGGTGGCAGTTACTCAGCAGGTTGTTGCTAGGTAACCACAGAGTGAGTGAGTTAGTGGATTCCACCAACCTAGCTTAGCTAAAGTCTTTCCTCTGGCTAAATGTCCCAGAAATCTGTGCGGTTCTGGATCAGAGTTCAATGAAATGATTGGATATTCTATTGATATTGATCATGTGTCTATTGCAGTATATATTGATTTATTGTCCGGTCCTAGTTTTAATCAGGAGAATCCAAGGGCAGCTTTACCTCAGTGTGACCAGAAAGCATTTCCTGTAAAACCTGGTGGATAAACAGCTTGGAGTCTTTGATGGAAGCCGGACGTTTGAAGAAATCTTCAACAAAACTGCAGCATAACATCCAGTCGGTGAAGAAAACAAAAGCCTAAAACACAATGAAAGCATAAAGTCAAAACGCACTTATAGTAATGGAGCAGTCGTTCTCAAATTTTTATATTTAGTGGTGCAGAAGAGGATTTTTATTACAGGACTTATTTTTATTTTATTATGTTTCTAAATTACAAATAGTCCTGAAATGTTACTAATTCACCCAACAAAAAGTATGTTTTTGATTTCCATGTGTTTGACATCATTGCAAAGCTAAGAATCCACACTGTAAGAATCTGTAAATAATTCAAAACGCCCAACTTGTTCATGGTTTCACATTTACTATACAGCACCACCCTTCTCATTAAGATGAACAAAGAAAACAACAACAAGTGACATAAGAGACTAAGATTTTCATTTCGGTTGTATATATTAAGACACATGTGTCTTAATATCTGGCCCGCTGTAGCATTTTATGTGGCCTTCTCGACTCCAAATAACATCAATTAGTCCCTCCAGCTTTCAACAAATCCTCACATTTTTTAAAATTTTACTGCAAAGTCTTCTGAAAATTGGTCAAAAATATTGGCTTTACTTGACTGCTCCTTCAGCGTTACTTGATATCAAGTTATAGTCCATGATCAACACAGCGAGTAATAAAAAGTCACATTTAACACCATATATTAGTGCAAATGTTGTATAAATTCCTCGCAAATATTTCTCTGTGATTTTGATTACGAAAAACCCCCCAGAAAACAATCAAAATCCTGGAAGGACAGCTATTTATTAATATTTTAACAGGTAAACTAGTTTTATCAATACATGCTGGCTCAACTGGACCTTTAAGAACATTCAGATTTTTGATATGGACCAAAATGAAACTGAGTTTGCTTTGACAGCCTTGTATTAAGATGTTGTGTTATTGCAGGGAAATTTCAAGTTAGTGTTTGTTAAACGGGTTAAGTGATCCTGAGAAAGCTGGAGAAACGCTGTAATGGAAGAACAGCAGAGTCTGTTTTCTCACCCTCCTCTGCAGAGGGAGGACCAAGATGTTGTAGTAGAGAGTCTGAAGGTTCTGCTTGGGGAAATAACTCCACACCAGCTTGGCGACGTCTTCGTGTTTGTAGTTTCCTTCAGGTAAACCTGTCAGCATGATGACGGAGGCCCCGGGGCCGTTATTGGCAGGTGTCTGCAGAGGTCAAAAACACAAGATTATTTTTGTGATACACTGAGATTTTTCAGGAGAAATTTGCTCATCATATCAAGAAAATATTTAAATACATTTTTTTTTTCAAACCTGACCTTTTGGGATGTAAAATATAAAAAAAGTCAATAAAAACACTTACCCACAAGTTCTTCTTGGTTGTGATTGTGGTAAAATCTTAACGGCAAAAATACAAGAGTCACTTTTTCAGAAATAATAAGTCTATTCTTACAGTGCCTATAAAAAGTATTCACCCCTTTAGAGGTTTTACCCGTTTTTATTGCTTGTACAAATCAGTCATGATCAACAAAATTGTTTGTCAAGTGTTTGACCCCCCCCAAAAAAACCCTTGACATTAATTTCTACAAAACAATGACGGATAAAAATATGGAAGATATAATAGGTGACTCCATAAATATTCACCAGTTCATTTAGTAGATTGATATTTCACTTTAAAGGGGGTGAATATTTGTGATATTTTTATTTATTACTTTGTAGAAATAATATTTCACAGAAAGAATTTTCTTTGAAACTTTTGATAAAAAGCCAATTTTGTTGATCAAGCCAATAAAAATAAGAGGTTGAATACTTTTTATTCTTTACTTCCCCTTACTTGGGATGATGAACCAAGGAGACTCGGTCGGGAAGACATAAGGAGCAGTTGTCAAGGTAACTGAAAATGGTGGTGAGCTGCCCTGCGGAACACCACAGTTTGTTGCCGGGACAACCACCCCGCTGACGATGTTGCCGTCTGGCAACGCGTTTGGAGCCATCTTGGGAGCTGCAGAAGAAACAAGTACAAAAATTTAAATTAAAAAGAAAAGAAAAAAAAATATATATATATATATATATATATATATATATATATATATATGAGCCTTACGCAGAGATGTGCTGGTGCTTCGGGGCAGTTTCATTCTGTAGACTTTATGAGCAGGGCAGCGTTTCAGGAGGCTGTACCAAACTCCGACCCGATCAGCATCGCGGCCAGACTTAAACTCTATAAACACCTGAACAATAAAATAAATGAAAATCACACACAGCAGAGTCAGACTGAATGCATTTTACTTTAACAAATGCATTCATAGGAGGAGTGTTTGTTTCTACCCTGTTGAGCAGAGGAAGGTAGTTTGTAACATGTCTGATTTTTCGCAGCGTCTCCCTGAAGTCCCGGGCCTCGCTCGGTGAGATGTTCTCGATGTAGATGGTTCTGGTTCCATCATCAGTGACTGGCTGCTCAAGGAAAAAAACATGTTTATGCAAAAATGTTTGTGCAACTGTTTATTTAAAAAACATTAATTTTCGTATATTCATTGAGGAGAGTCTCTTAAATGTAAACACCAGTAAAAATCGGTTTTGAATGAGACCAAGAAAAATGATTAAAAACTTGGTAAATCAGGGACTTTTTTTTTTCCCTTTAGCGAATAAAGCGATAAAACATGCTGAGAAGACTTGTTGGAGCTCTGCTTGGGTTGCTAGGTAACTGGGTTGGCAGTGCTTTCCCATTCATTAAATGGCTTGTTTTCCAGACACCAAAAATATTAACTTAGTCAAAAAACAACTAGGTAATTTTTTAAGCTCTTGGGTTGTTTTTAGAAGGAGTAGAAATGGAAGTTGAAAAACTTGCCAAATGTGAATTTCCCATAATAAATCCCATTTAAAGACATGTGGTTTGGGTCACTAAACTGCTCACACTAACTGCGTTTAATCATATTTTCAAATGTATTTATATCTATATTTATTGATACTCTTATTGAAAAAACAGTGGAGAAAATAGTAAAAATAACATTTCTGGTAGTTTTTTCTTGTAACTTTTTTTGTTTTTCAGTTGAATTGTACAAAATACAGGTCACATTAAAGGCAAACCGAGATTTTAAAGGATTTGTTATTACCCACTGCAGAAAACGCAGACATACAAAATAAATCAGGTCGGTTTTTAATTTTAAATGTTACTGACGTAAACCCTACCCTTTTCAAAAGTTACTTTTGTATTTCAAGACTATGATTCTACAGTAAATAAACAGTTTTTAAGTTATGTTGATGAAGAAAGGTGTAGATACTTACAAATCCGACCAGGTTCATCAGAGATTTATAAAATTCAAACTGAAACAAGAACAGAATCGAGTCACAAGGATTATTCAGCATCAGTTTGTTTGAAAGTTTCTGTCATGTTTATGTTTTAGAGTTAGGATTGAAAGTCTTCCTCCAGGTTTTTGTTTTTAATTTATTAGTAATAGGGACCAAAAACATCCAGTAGTTTTTTCTAAAATGCCGTGTTAAGCGCAGCCATTTAAGAAACTGTCAAAAGAAAGCAAGAGTGAGTCACATCCTGTTTTTGTTGCTAAAAAAAAAATCCAGATAAAAAATTAGGACAGTTTTAATATGACAAACCTGCAGGAGCCTTTTTGTTTTCCGACTGTCTTGCTTATTTCATTAAAATATTGTGTGTTTAGTTTGTTTATTTAGCTGGTGAAAATAAAAAAAAGTTGAATGTTATTTACAATTATATTTAGAAAGGAAAAAAAAACAATGAGTAGCTTCAACTTGACATTTTAAGAATTTACAAAATGAAGAAGTTTTGGACACAACTGTTGTAGCAGAAAGACTTTTTGTCTTGTGACAGAACGGAAAAGTACTGAGTGGGAATGTAACGCTGTTGCTAGGTAACAAAAATAATTCCACCTATGGCCCCTATGGGGTTCCGTATATTTGGGCCTTACTGCTATAGAAGAAGTTCTCCAGCAAATATATGACACTGCTCGCTCTTTAGTGGGCCACACAGACTATTCAAATGAACAACATAATTATTAATTAAACCATAATAAAGGTTCATTACATTAAACCTACTTACTGGAGCCATAAAAATCTTGCTGACGACAAATTGAATGCAGAGTTTCTGTCCGTTTAGAGTCAAGGATTCTTTTTGGGTAGCTTCTTGCGCAGCTCGATGATTGGGCATGAGCACAAAAGCCTGAAATAAAAAAATGTAATCAATTAAAACAATAAATCAGGATAAAGATTATGCAGAGTTAAAGTAAAAAAAGTCAGGCCCACCATGCATGCTTGAGGAATCACATAGATGTTTTTTGCCTCGTATTGAAATCCGAGCAGATCTGTGATGTCGCTCTCAGTGTAGCAGCCGTCGTGATACATTGGCAGGTTTGTTATCAACAGCAGCCTTGTGTAAACTGAACTAAACTGAAACTGAAAACAAGCGGGAGAAACAGGGTTGCACAAAGTTGGTTAGCAGTACTTAAGGAAGGATGTTTGAATGTTTAGTGAATAAGCCTCCGAGTCTGCTTTATGAGCAATCATTTAGACAGTACATTTACAATAAACAAATTTTAAGAGCACTCGTACAAAGATTTATGTACAACTGAAGAAGAAAAATATACCTTAAGGTTTTCAGAGAGTTTCAAAGACACAGGGACAAAGAAATTTGCTAAATGTGTGGCAGAGATGTGCAAAAAACGTAATATATTTTCTATTGTACCAGCACATGTCAGCCCTACTAAAAACATTGGAAAAATCAGAACTTGAAATTGAATACATATGTTAGGAATGGAGAGGTACGGAAGAACATTAGGGCCACTGGAAAAAAAAAAAAAGAAAAAAATTTTGACTTTTCATCTCAGAAGATTAAAGTCAGAATTCTGAGGAAAAAAAAGTCAAGATAATAATGAAAAATAAACAAGAAAAGGTTAAAATAAATACATAAAAATAGAAAAAATAAACTACATTAAAATAAAAGCAAAATAAATACAAAATATTAAAAAAACATTTTACAAAGATTGTTTTAGTTACTTATTTGATGACATCGCTTCAGAAACATTTTATGGTTTCAGGAAATTTGTTTATATTTGTCAGACCCTGTTTGAGCCAGATATCACACAATAGACGATTAATTTCATTTTAATAACATGAATCAGGGGAAAAGTGCTTGGACCTCCATCACCTCTTATCAATTAGAACAAACTTTGCTAAGAAAAATAAAAATGATTAAAATGAAAGTGTGGGAGGAACCTTACTTTTGGTGATTTGATGGCATTTCTATCAAGGCAATCTGTAACACAAAGAGAAGGTTAGTAAAAACAGAATTAGCATTAAAAAAGTAATATTTTTCATTGTACAAACAGATTTCTTACTAATTTTTTGTGGCAGCAGCAGATCTTCCAGCCTCTCTCCGACGGTCAGGGAGTGATCCGTAGCTGAGGAAGAGGAGGAAGAGGAGGAAGAAGCAGCTGGCTGCTGTTTGGACGCTACAGTCAGTGTTGGGGAAACGACGCTGACGGCTGCTGGAGGAGCATCTGTCTGAGTTTGCTGTACACTCACAGGAACTTCAGGGAACAAAAACAAGATTATATTTGATAAGATCTAAACAAAAATGAATCAGTTTGTTGCTCTGAATGCTGGTTTTGTTTTATCAACAAACATGCAAAGAAAACAAACAAAATCTGGTGAAAAATAGTGTATAAAGAATTTAGAGTCAACCATTTTTACAGATTATTACAGGATTTTTGAGGAAGGAGGGTAGATACACAGACCCGTTCAATAATGACTTAATGCTTTGTTTTGATTATTGATTCTATGTTGCATTGTGTTTCTGTGTTTGTAATGATGTAAAGCACTTTGAAATGTCTTGCTGCTGAAATGTGCTATACAAATAAAATTTGATTGATTGATTGATAATATTATATATTTCAGTAACTCCATTACCAATCATGATGACTTTCTGCTTACAGTTAATGAAATCACAACATCTAGAAAATTACATCAGACCTACAGCTAACAAATATTTTAGTAATCAATTATTATATCAATTATAATGATGATTAATTGAAAATTACTGCACATTCTGCAGATTTTTCTATTTTATACAATATTATAAATAAATTCAAACATGCAAATAATTCAATTCCTTATTTAAAAAAGAAATAAAAGTTTTAATTACCTAAAATACAATAAGAGCATTCCTTTAGCACATTTGCAGCCAAGAATGCATCTGCAGCTAAAATACATTGCAGGGTTGATATACTGATTGTTTATTAACTGATTAATAATTAGATAGAAAAGGTGCTAACAGGAAATCTCTTTTTTTTTTTTTACAGAATTGTAATTGGATGAAACTAACATTACACCACTTGAGGAGTTTTGGGTAGAAGATATTTACAGATTGTTAGCTTAATTAAAATATGTTTAATTGAAGTTACTCAAGTAAATGTAACTAGTTACAACCCAGGTCTGTAAACAAGAATCATCTGGACGTATATTCTAATTGACTTAATATTACTGTATAAATTAATACAATTTAAATGTTTGTTCAGGAAATCTTTCAACTTCAAGTTTGTAAACATTTGGAGTCTCGGCACCTTTTGCTCCAGGTTTGGAAACTGATGAAGTTGTTTTTTCAGACGCCTTAGAGCAACGACGAAGGTCGCAGATCGTCTTCTCACAGCACTGCACACGCTTTCTGAAGTCCTTCGAGCTGTAATAAAACATTAAACATTTGACTAATGCAAAAATATAAGGTAATGTAAAAATATAGGGAGAAAAAGAACATTTTACAAATTAGAGTAATTGTATGAAAAAATAGCTCTTAGTAGTTAAACTTGACAAACATGAATCAATCAAATTCTATTTGTATAGCACATTTCAGCAGCAAGGCATTTCAAAGTGTTTTACATCATTACAAACACAGAAACACAGAAACGCAACATAGAATCAACAATCAAACCATGACATTAAGTCAAGCGCCATCGTTAAATTCGTAATTAATTACATTCAAATATAGCTCTAAACAGGTAGGTTTTTTAGTCGAGATTTAAAGGAAGTCAGTGTTTCAGCTGTTTTACAGTTTTCTGGAAGTTTGTTCCAAATTTGTGGTGCATAGAAGCTGAAAGCTGCTTCTCCTCGTTTGGTTCTGGGGAGGCAGAGCAGAACCAGAACCGGAAGACCTGACAGGTCTGGAAGGTTGATACAACAACAGCAGATCTTTAATGTGTTGTGGTGCTAAGCCGTTCAGTGATTTGTAAACTAACAGCAGTATTTTAAAGTCTATTCTTTGAGCTACAGGGAGCCAGTGGAGGGACTTTAAAACTGGTGTTATGTGCTCTATCTTCCTGGTTTTAGTGAGAACGCCAGCAGCAGCATTCTGGATCAGCTGCAGCTGTTTGATTGATTTGTTGGACAGACCTGTGAAGACGCATTGATTTGAATGTGAAGAAACTGAGAAGAAAGTACAAAATACTCACGACTCAACATGTCCAACTCTGCTCCTGTCGAGCAAAAAAAGTCAGATAAACAATAAAATAAATGGAAAAGTTGGTGCTTTTTATACATTTAGAATCAAAAATTGTGTAAATTTATGGTGGGTCAAGTGAAAAAGTGAAGTGAAAAATAAACAAAAAAACAACAATTTTTTAAAATATATTTTTCTGTTAAAGATATTTTTTAAGACGGTATTTGTCCAAAATTACAAAAACACTGAAAAGAAATCCAACATCAGATTTTAACCACAAGCGAACACACAGCATCTAACAAAACTTTTCAATGTGACAATTCAAAATATATCTGCTTACAACATGAGCAACGATTTAAAAATCTGTTGCTATTAGGGCTGCGGGAGAGCGAGAGAGAGCAAGACTTTCAAGAACAGCAAACTTCCAACTTTAATGTTTTCTAATTTTAAAATTATGTTAAGGAAAAGGTGACAGAACAGCAATATGTTTTTTTTTAAATCAACAATTATTCTACCAAAAAGTATCCACAACTTTTCAACTTTAGTAGATGTGTAAGTATTTCCATTTTCTTCACTGTTTTCCTTTCAAAACATACCAGATCCTGTGTGTTGATAACTCCTTTCTGGAGGCCATTTCTTCCACCACCTTCTTCACGCCGATGGAGTCAAGCATCTCAATGCAAATCTGAGGCAAAATAATGTTTTTAATAAACATCTAAACACAACATTATGTAGAAAAAAATATTGTTTAAGTGTAACTTAATTTTAAAAATAGATATAGTGTGTAATAAATACAAACTACAATGAATAATTCAATAAATAAGTGGTGTGAAATATTTGTAAACTTCCAGTCAGCTAATTTAATAAATCTTGTGTGTATAACTTGGATGAAAGGGAAAGTTAACTTTATCTGATGTTTCAAGTTCAAAAAGTTGTCAAAACAAATAATCTTCCAAAAAACTCTGATCACACAGACATTAGCCAAACAAAGGACCTGCATCACGTCATAATTAAATTAATGGGAGGGTCTAAAAGTTATCAAAATATTTTAAACCATTACAAAGAAAGGTCTAAACTAACTAAAGTTTGCTCAACGAAAACAAATGGTTTACAAAAATTTGACATAAATGGTCACAACAGATGGATTAAAAAAAATACATTTTAGTAATAAAAATCTTAATTATCAAAACATTTGCAAAACCTGCTAAATTCACGAGAAGCAAATGGCAACAAATCTGCATTTTAGAACAAGTATGACCTCAATAAACAAGTTTTCCAAACATCACATCGCTGTGAAGAAACATTTAAAAAGTAGTTCAGAAAGTGTTTGACTCGCTCACCCGGTTACCGAGCAGCAGGAAGTTGACAAAGTTTGCGATGGAAGCCACTTCCTTCATTACATCCTGGATGAGGCACAGCTGTAGTTCTGTGATCTCCACACACAGCAGCCGCTCCTCCAGGGAACCCGGATCTGCAACATGCTGGAGAAAAAACAACGACAGGAATTTGTTAAAGTGACTCGCTTTATTTATGTGAACCGCAAAAACACAAAGTCTTTCCAAGTATTTTTATCTAGACATTTGACATTAGATAAAACTAACTTACAAGTAACTTTTCAAAATGATAGATGAGCTTGTTTTAAGTTGGGGTGTCCAAAGTGTGGCTTGGGGGCATTTTGTGGCCCTTAACTGACTTTGTGTGGCTCCTGAATTTCCTTCAAGAATGAATTGTTGATGCAGATGGAGACTTTACATTTACTTAGTTGAAAATTATCACAGAAACTAAAAATTCTCTTACAATTGAAAATGTTGGCAATAGAACCAATTATTAGTTTTTAAATAAAAACAAGCTGCGTTCTCCTGAAGCTCCACATCCTTCCAGTGACCTCTAATTTGAAGCTGACTTTGCTGTTTTTAATTAATTTATTAAACTTGATTGAAAACAGTAAGTGTTTTTTAAAAGAGAGTGATGCCTTGTATCCTGATTTTATTGCCCAAAACTAACTAAAATTTGTTAGATCTTTTCCAGTTAACACCTAAATAAACTGAAAATCTCAAAAATAATTTTTACGTCTTACACATCCCTTTTCAACAACACTTTATTTGCTTAATTAAATTATTACATGTCCAGTTTATTGTTTAGTAGGTGAGTCTAAACAATAGACCTATCTATTGGTTAGAATATATTGGAATATATTCATAAAGAAATATAATTCCTTCATATTGATGAAAAAAATACTTCTGTATAGGCAGATTATTTCACCTCTAAAGACACATTTATCTCATTTTATAAGTGAAATAATCTGCCAATGAGCAAGTATTTTTTCATCAATATTAAGGAATTATTTACTTAAACCATTTCCTAGATCTTGCTAAAAACTTACTTGTAAGTTACTTTTGTCTTATTTCAAGTCTTATAAGATATGTAATACAGTGAACCCTCGCTATATCGCGGTTCACCTTTCACGGTCTCGCTGCTTCACGGATTTGCATCGTGCATTGTGTTCTGCATTCTGATTGGCTAAACAGTCTCTCCGCTTCTTCTCTACCTGTGTGTCAACAACGTTGCGGTTTAATATGAACACGTACGTAAAACAGCTTGCCAAATTTAACATAATCGATGGTGGCATGTCGGTTTATAAGAATCTTTTTGCCCAGAAGAAAAAAGAGCGACAACAACTACCGATAACTATGTTCTTCTCTCGCAAAACCACACCTGCACCGCGGGGTTTAGAAGAAGAAAACACTACAGAGCGGAGTCAGGATGCAGCGGCTCAGTCAGAAGAGCAGTGAAATACACGCGAGTTACTATTTGTGCTACTGTACTTTGTTTTGGTTTTTTTCATAATAATTTTTTATTTTCTCCCGTTCTAATCCAATAACTCAGGTCACGGTGGGGCGGCGCTGATCTCCGCAATTCGGGCACGGGAATCCGCCTTCAGTTCATATTAAAATTATTATTTTACAGTACAGTAGTTATTTGTAAAAAAAAAAAAATGTTTATACGGTACTTTTTATTTGTTAAACAAATGTTTGGGCATGTAAAAAGTTTTGTTCTTTGGTTTCAATGTATTATTGAGTATTTCATTGTATAATAATTGTAAAAAAATAAGGGTTACTACTTCGCGGATTTCGCCTATCACGGGTTCTTTTTGGAACGTAACCGCCGCGAAAAACGAGGGTACACTGTGATATTTTGTGTTTTTTGTAGTGTGACTGCAGATTCGACAAAAAGATGAGTGAACTCACCGCATTGCTCCATTTCATCATCATTCTGTACATCATTTCCTGTGAAAACAAAATGACAGAGCAAGGGGAAATAATTTCTACAAAACCACATTTTATTTAAAACAATGGGAGTTTTTTCCATCCATATATATCCAAAAAGTACACAATCGAATTTAACAGTTTGGAAATCAGCAGCAAATATGGCCTGTTTTTAATGGATAATGGAGAACAGACAGGTTTCTATACCTCAGTGTTTCCAGGTCGAATACCCTGAGTGACCAAGTGGATGAACACAGGTGACTTCTTCACATAAAACGGCTCTTGGCGAATATTCAGGATAAAATTGCTGAACGCCTCCCAGTCACAGAAAAACACAAAGGCCTGGAGCGGACGAGAACAAAGAGGGAAAAACAAAGAGAATCTATGACTTTGGGTTAGTTAAAGCCAAACGTCAGAGTGTGTTTTAATCAATCTATCAATAAGTTTAGTCTCTCAGTTTAACAAATTTCATCATTAATGTACAAAAACATTCTGATATAACCCTTTTTCAGTAATTATTTTTTGTGGTTGCATACATTAAATTAAGAATATAAGTTGCAAACAATTTATCATTCTCAGAGTGAACTAGTTACATTTACTTAAGTTACTTTTAGGAGTATTTCTACTAGGCTGTACTTGTTACTTTTACTTGAGTAATTTTATTATGAAGTATCGCTACTATTTCTGTATTTTCTTCCCACTGAATTAAAAACAAACATGTTTTAACCAAAAATTCACCAGACACACACCTGCAGTTTTTGATAAAATTTCATACGTTTTTTATTAAAAGAAACTGATTTGGAAAATTGTTCCTTTGCCTGATTTTGTTATTTTTATTACTTGTATGAATTATTGTCTTTTTCACCCTTAACATACCAAAATTTCCACTTAATTTTATATTTTGGTCCGTCTGCGGATGTCACTTTTAAATATTAAATCATTGATAACACTTGGCTCCAAAAAAATTTTGGGTTTTTTTGGTAGTTGTCTGTTTTCTCAACTGAATCAGGGCTACTGAGAGATGGGTGGAAGGCACCGTGTACGTGACTGATGAGATGTAAAGGGAGAATTGTATGTGTTAAGTTTCACTTCTTCTTACTTAACTTTTCTCACATGCTGATCTCTGATTTTCTAGATAAAATATCTAAAGACAAAAGTGCATTTCTCTGATTCAGTGTCTCCCTTTATCAAAACGAAAAAGAATGTTCCTAAACAATACATCACAACCTCAGACAATTTTTGAGGCTGTTGACCAGTGTAATTTGATCAGTTACTCAATACTTGAATAGACTTTTTACCAAATACTGTTTTACTCTTCATGATGGCTGCTTTTACGTTTACTCTAGTAAAAATATGTTGTAGTAGTGCCACTGTTACGCAAGTAAATTTTTTGGGTACTCTACCCACCGGTGGTAATTCTCATTCATGCTAACTGTATTTGTCTGAAAGGTAGAGTAGATTACAACCAGAGCAGCTCCTTACCCTCCTCTGCAGAGGGAGGACCACGATGTTGTAACAGAGAGTCTGGAGGTTCTGCTTGGGGAAATAAGGCCACACCAGCTTGGCGACGTCTTCGTGTTTGTAGTTTCCCTCTGGTAAACCCGTCAGCATTACGGTGCAGAACACAGAGGCTGGGTGGGTAATTACCTATCGCACAGTTCATAAGTAAATATTTTTGAAGTAATAGAAGGTAAAATATTTATACATAAGGATGTAATGCAGAATGCAGGCAAATAAAACACATTACAAGACTAAACTTCAAAAGAAGATACAGATGTGTATATAAAGAACTCCACACCAAATTAATGCAACAGCAGCTGCTAATGCTGGCCCGAAGGAGATTACCAGTTTCTATTTACATTCCAGCAGAAATAAAGGTAATTGAAGGTCAGACAGTGGAGATGGTAGAAAACTACAAATATCTTAGGACTATTTTATAAGTTAAAATTTACCTGCCATTCAAACTACCTGCAAAAAAAGGGCCAGCAAAGATTGTTTTATCTAAGAAAGCTCGCAAAGGTTTCTTAGATAAGTCAATAATGATCTTATTTTATAGATCATAAAATTTGCAGGTTGGTACAATCGATAGTAGCCACACAGGCACACCTGCTACAAGGAAACAAACACACTCAGTACAACACTGTCATTCTATTGGCTGAGAGGTTGCTAGGCGACTGTGTCAAACGGCGTTTCCAAAAGCGAGCAGAGAGTCCGAGTAGAGACGAAGTGTGAGCGCGAGGAGAAGTTTTGAGTACAAGCATTACAAGTTTTGAGAAGAAAGACATGAAGTCCTCATTTCAAAATGAAAATGTGTGCTCTTGGATTATGGCAGGAAAATTCCCCCATATATGTTAGTTTTTCTTATTTCAAGTGTACTAAGTTATTTGCACAAGAAACTAGACTAAAAATACTTGGTAAGGTTTTGTGTTTTTGCAAATATGTGAATCATTTTTCTCTGTTTTGGTTAGAAATCAGTAAGTTTAAAATGAGGTTTGTGTGTAAGGATAGCTCACCGAAAAGACTTGGTTCGAGTGGATTGTCAGATAATCTACAAGCAAAAAGCAACAACAACAAAAAAGAGTAAATCCAAGAAAATTATTTAGACCATAACATGTAAAATGTGTTTCTCTTACTTGGGATGTTAAACCAAGGAGAGGCAGTTGGAAAAACATAGGGTTGTGTTGTCATGGTCACCCAAAACGGCGAAAATGTGCCTACAGGGATGCCATATTTCAATGTTGGTGTTTCTGCCCCAGCAATGATCACATCTTGGTCTGGAAGTGCTTTCAGTGGCAGTAATGGTGCTGAACAACCAAAGACAAGATCAGTGGAGAAAGATCATAAACAAACTGTTTGATTTTTCCAACAAAAAAGAGAAACCTTTAGTGATTAAGATGTGGGTAGGATAACTATCACAAGATTTACTACCTAGATTTCTTTTTGTCAAAAATGGTTTGGACAAACTGAGAAAAACCTTAAGAAGCACTAACTAGAAACAACCAATCAGAACCAGGAGGCGGGTCTTAGTGCTGTCAATCATACGCTCTCTGTAGCGAATGCTAAAGCTAGTTAGCATAGCCACTAGCCGATGGCAGATAACTGGTTTTCCTGTAATAGAAAGTTGTTTCTCCAGCATTAGCACATTTAGCATCGCATACGTGAGGATAATTGACAACGTTAAGGCCCTCCTTCTGTCTCTGATTAGTTGTTTTTTTGTTTTGGCTCTGGCAGGAGCAAGAGATTGATCTTTTTACAGATTATCTATCTCATAAACTGTGATTACATGTTGGCAGTTTTAACCAGAGTTAATGGTAGTAACTAGTGACATTTACTTCAGTAACTTTTTAGAAAAAAAATACTTTTAGGAATATTTTTACTACGTTGTACTTTTTACTTTTACTTTAGTCATTTCATTATGAAGTATTTCTTCTCTTACTTGAGTAAAATTTCTGGATTTTCTAGTCACTGAATTAAAAACAAACACGTTTTAACCAAAAATCCACCAGACACATACACACCTGCAGTTTTTGTTAAAGTTTCATAAGTTTTTTATTGATAGGAACAGATTTGGAAAGTGTTCCTTTTGCCTGGTTTTGTTATTTTTTTGTTACTTATATGAGTTATTGTCATTTTGGTCCTTAAAATACCAAAATTTCCACTTAACTTTGTATTTTGGTCCATCTGATGATGTAAATTTTAAATATTAAATGATAATTGGATCAGTTTCTTAGTACTTGAGTAGACTTTTTACCAAATACTTTTTTACTCTTACTTGAGTAATGTCTTGGATTACTTTTATTTGAGTAAAAATATGCTGAAATAGCACTACTCTTACTTGAGCACAATCTTTTGGTACGCTGTCCACCTATAAAAGTTATAAAAGTTCCATACTGCAGTTAATGCTTTCATAAATCAGCATTTCTTACGTTGTGATTCCTCGAAGCCCCTTGGTACAATCAGCCGTTGTACAATCATGTGAGTAAAGCCCACCTTCAGGAGGCTGTACCAAACCCCGAGGCGATCGGCGTCATAAACGGATTTGAATTCAATGAAAACCTAAAAATCACAAGAAAATGTAAAAACACCAGAAATCTGTGCATCGAGATATAACATGAACTTTGTGTTTAAACCTTGTTGAGCAGAGGCAGGATGTTTCTGACGCCGCCAATCTTTCTCAAAGCCTCTCTGACAGTGATGGCGTCGCTCGGGGAAATGTTCTTGATGAAGATCACATTTGACATCGCAACATTCTGCTCCAACAACACACAGAAAACCATTAAACAAAAACACTAGTTCCTGAATTTCTTCTTATGTTAGCTGAATTTTGATGTATAACTGAAGACGTCTTTGAGTTTTAGGGTATTAAGTCAGAAGCAGCGCATCTTCCAACTGATTTTTATCTAATATTCGACTCCGATACTACAGTACCGTTTAATGCAAGTTCAACCTTTATCCAGTAGTTCATTCATTAAGTTTAACATGCTGGATTGAAGATTGATTTTTCAGCTGAGAAATGCATCTGTATTCCAGCATCTGTCATTTATTTAAAGGCCAAAGTCAAAAAAAGAAGAAAGAAAGATCTGATCGTCATACTTACAAAAGATGCTAGAGTCATGATCAATCCATAAAGGCCAGACTGAAAGGAAAACAACAAAGTGAGCAGAGGTAAAGCCAGAACGCACAAAAAGGAGTTTTTGAGTAACAATAAAGAACATGTTTTTATCTATTCAGTCAATAAAACAATTAAATAATACTGGCATCTTTCTCAAAAAAAAAAAAAAAAATCAGAAAACGTGTATTGGCATGATGAAAATTGTTAGAATTATTGTGTTTTGTTATCTTTCTTACATTAGTAGTTTTATATTACAAGTTGTGTTTTATTTAAAGGTTTAGTGTTCTCACCCCAGAGAGGGGGAACTTGTTAAACTGTGTATAAGACAACTAGCCTTTCCTTGACCTCAAGCATGTTTTTGCAGGTGCTTCTTTAGGAGAACTTCCTGAGATACTCCTTAGTTGCCTCTAATTGTCTGTGTGTAGAATTTAGTTTCTGTTTCCCTTCCTTGTTATCAGGGTAGCCGCCCCCACCACCACCACCTTTTTGTTAAGATCACTCTCCCACTTTCCATTCACTCCTTTTCTCTGCTAATAAAACGACAAGTTCTGCAGCAGAATGGCAGAACGCAAGGAGATCGGCTTGTAGGAGCTGATCCTGTTTGCCTTCTCAATTCTTGCAAGAATTTCGTTGAAAACTAAGTAACATTGTCTGTGGTTCTTTTTATATAGGTTGAGAAAATACCTATCAAAAATGGATTACACTTTTTGTAATAATCAAAAACATTTTTGACACTACAGCAATGAAAAACAAAACATTTTTCAACAAATTTCCACTGGTATTTTAACTCCTTGAGGTTGGAAGACCAAATTGCCATCAACTTAAACTTTATCTCCCTCCACAAATGTTCTGCCAGATTCTGACTGGACCAGAACAAAACACTACTTTCAGTCAGACGAAACATTTAAATCCAACTTTAAAGCCTAGACATCCATGTTTTTGGTATTTATTTGTACATTTCAAATAACCAACATGTACTTACCAGTGTCATTGAAATGTATTTTTTCACGACATACAAACAAAGTTTGTGTTGTTTGAAGATGAGGTGGTTTTCTGCCGACGCCTTAACCAGGTCCATCAATGACTCCTTACTGGGCATCAGCACAAAAGCCTAAAACACAATAAAAAGTGTTTTTTTTTTTAAAAAAACACCGACAATTGGTCTCATTTTTAATGGCAAAACATTTGGCATGTATTTCTCGATTGATGGACCATTTGATGCCATCAAAGTCCATGACAGTCAAATTGACTGCATTTCGTGCAATCTACCTATTAAGTGTGAAAAATCTCAAACTTTTCCAGACTTCTTTGTCATCTTTAGTCAGTTTTTAAGGGAAACTAATAAAAATCTAAATTCTTCCATTTTATTTCAACTAGGAATGCATTTTTCCCTTCTGATGCATATATCTAAGGTTTAGCATCTGCAGATATTGATCCAATACAGAAAACAGCGTTGAATTCACTTAAAATGTCTCTTAAAAAAAAAATACAGATGTAAATGTACTGAATTACAAATGTATTTGATAACTCTACACTTAACTACACCAATATCTTAACAAGGTTGGTCAAACATGTAAAAACAACTTTAATTTGTTGGAACTGTTGTAGGACTGTGAGCCTTGAAAATCCAGGGGTGAGAAGCACAGAAATGAGATACTATAACATTATCCAGGTCTAAATAAACCAAGAAAAATTTAGATATTCATCCAGTATCAAACAAGAATTGACCTAAGTACTAAGTGCTAAAATTCACATTGCTAAAGCAGGTAAAAATAAAACCACCAACGAAGTCATTCATGTTCCACAAAAAGCTTTTAAAAGCGCTCAAGCCGTCTTCTCACTATATCTGGTGAAAGCAAAACATTACAGAAGTAGAAAAATAAGTAGAAAACAGACATATAGACAAACAGTCAATTTATGGAAGATTTAGTGAAATCACTTGGAGGATGAGTGGATTATTTGACAGCAGGGTGAGCAAATAAAAGACTGGATGGAAGAACAGACAACTTTTAGACAACGTAGTAGAGAGACACTTGCTTACCAATTCAGCTCGGGAAAATACTTAGATAACATTTTCAGACTTTTACAGGCTGTCTAGGAACCTTGGATGCCAGTGATAAATATAAACATAACTAAAGCAGTTTGGTGCTTACCATGCAGCCTTGAGGAAAGATAAAAATCATGTCATCTGAGTATTGAAATCCAAATGTAGAGAGCAGATCCAAAATGTCCTTCTCAGTGTAGCTGCAGCTGTCATACGAGGGCAGGTTGGTGATTAGCAGCAGCTTTGGGTAAACAAAGTTCAACGGCTGAGAGAAAATAAAAGAAACAGAAACCTATTAACAGAAGGAAATACCTCGCTGGTGTTAGTGTAGCGCTTTAGCATTAGCGAAACTAATGTTTATGATTACAGGTTTAGGGCTAGCGCAGCTAACGTTTTAGCTAGTGGTGCCCACCACTGATTCACTTAGAAATAGACACTGATTAAACATATCAGTGCAAAAAACCTCCACATAATGATATAAACCAAATTAGCATTTTATTTATGTGACTTCATTAGAAAAGGTAAACTTAAGTTTAGTCAAAGTGAACAGAAAAGACAGAAGGATGAAACTGACCCTGGGCTTCAGGATGCTTGATGCCAGAACAAAGTCTGTGGATGGAGTCAAATTGTACAAAGCAGTGAAACCCAGTCCTGTAATTATCTTACCAAAACAAAATATGTCTGACAATCACCTTTGCTGTTTAGGGTTAGTTGATTCAGGTAATCAGGAACAATCCTCTCCCCAACAGTCAGCTGCTTTTCACTCTCTTCTGTTGTGGTTTCAATGGTTGGACTGGGTGGCTTTCCAGGATCTTTAAAGGATAGAAAATATCAAACAAAAATAAAAATATTAAAAAGTGCAAATTAATTTGCAGGTGAAAAGGATAAAGAGATATATTTTATATTGTCCAGTTGTCTTTACCTGTTTGATTTCTTTCCATCCTGATTGAAGCTCCAGCAGAGCTTCCTGCCGTCGGTGGTTCTGTCTGCTTTTCGTTGGACTTCAGATTCTGTGCAGTCGACTCTGGATTCGCCAAAGTTTTTATTTGGACAGAGGTCTCTGGATTTTCACTGGCCATTCGTTTCAGAGGCAAACCTGTTAAAAATCCCCCCGCTGCAGTCCCAACTTTAAGTTTTTGTTCTTCCATATTTATTGGCTCTGGCGCTCCACTTGTTCCCAACTGACCATTTTTCACATTTTCTATCTCACTACTAACTGTGTTCATTTGGGTTTGCTTTGTTGTTTCAGAGTGCGTAGGTGCAACAAGTTCTTGAAGGTTTGTTGTTGAGATTTTGGCCTTGAGAGTCTGTCTGTCAGACTCGGATGGTTTTGCTTCAACTTCTTCCGTTTTCTTGCTGCTGGGTGGAAGATTTTCACCCTGCAGTATTTTTGTTTCTGATATTTTTTTCACTTTACCCACAGAAAAGTCATTATTTTCTTTCAGCCTTAGTTTTGTTGCAGTTGGGATCTCTTCCTTGCCTTTTGATTTTTGTCCAAGGTTGCTGGGACTGAGTGTCTTTTCCAGCTTTGGAGCTTCTTTCTTGTCTTTAGCTGATTTTACAGGCTGTTTTGCTGCCACATTGACTGTTTTCACAGTTTGAACCACCTGCTTCTTGGAGACACACTTTCCTTTGGAAGCCAAGACTTTGGCTTTTTTCACAAGCTTGACTGCTGTGCTCTTTTTGGACTTTTTTTTGATAGACAAAAGCGTTTTAAGTGGCAGGAGAACCAAGTTTCTAGCAGAAACAGACTGACAGGGCACAGCGGGCTTTCTGTGAAGAAAATGAAAGACAAAAAGGTTTAAAACTGTATTAAAAACAGTCACCATCTCTTTTTCAAAGTCTTATGACTGTCATGACACGCTGGATGACACCACCAGTTGTTGACAAGCAATGCTAATCCACCTCATTTGCTTTTGCTGCTTCTCTTTAAATCTGTCTGGCTGTTTGTTAGAAAGACGCTGGAGTAGGGGATATACTCCTGAGATTTGGAGTCGCAGTTCAGATATACTCTTTTTTTATATTTTATTTATTTATTAGGCTTCTTAAACTTGAACTTGAGACTTTAGTGTGTGCAGTTGTAGACCCCAGTTGAAATGCAAAAAATGTGATGAATATCTTAAGCTACTGTATCAGTGTGATTGTGGAAGAACTTACTTAAGATTTTTCTGATCCCCTGGAGACGCAGATAAAGGTGCCTCTGAAACTCTGTCCTACAAATCAATTTATTGTGAATTGGTCAGGTTACTGGTAACATGAGAACACTAAACAAGAACAAATTTATATTAACTGCAGATACATACCTGCTTTGCAACAAATGTGAGGGAAACTCCTTTTATCTCAAGGTTTTTTGAACCTTTAACCTTGGCAGCATCTTCCTCTTTTTCAAAACACACAGTCGCCTACATGTATGGAAAAAAATAGGACTGATTTAACTACTTTCACACAAGTGCTACAAGCAGGAATAATTGGCAAGCAGTAAAAATGCAGACAATTTTAGTTTCCTCATTTTCAGAACAAATTATTTTTAGTTATACATTTTAGATTATTTCCAGTTCTTTAACTGGTCAATTTCTTTTTTCGTTTTAGTGCAGCTTCTCTTATCCTGTAATGATCTGTCATCTGTTTGATGATAGATAATCTACATCTGAAGATGTAGCTCCTGTTAGTTTACTAACCTGTTAGCTTACACAGGGTGAAGTACTCTTACTAGAAGTTTGGTTTCCATGGCCTTTTGGTTTCCATGGAAACCAAACTTCCTTTTTTTGTTTCCAAAACCAACCATGATCAAGTTCAGCCCTAATGCGTTTGAGTTTTAACACCCTGATGTACCGGCGGGACTCCTGCCGCCCCGGACGAACAACGAACCGGACACAGAGCTATAGAAGTACTCACCGGATCACGGAGTCCGACCAGAGGTAAGAGTCATTCACTGTGTCATTTATGAAGCTGAAGGTGGTGGCAGCAGCAGACACCGGCTACGGCTACGGCCAACTCTGCCCTCTTCCTCTGTTTGGTCCTCCTCATCTTCATTACCTCTTACGATTTCTACATCCCGATCGATTTTTCCGGTTCAATTTGAAAAGGCTTAAAGACGTTACTCGTCACTGTTTTGGCTGGAAAGTGCTAACGCTGTTGGACCGTTAGGCGTCATTTACCCAGAATGCATCGCAGCGTGATCAACACGGTTCGTGTGAGAACATTTTATTAAAATTGATTAAAAAAAACAAAACAGCACACAGTAGTACTACTGTACTGTTTTTACATTCAAAATAAATATTTCTCAAATAAAATCTATTTTTACAACTAATCATGGATCCTTTTGAAAGAATTTTGCATGTCTACTCAGTTTACTAGGATAGTGTGATTACTGTATGAAGAAATTAATCACATCCATAAAGGGCCTCAGTGTCTCATATTTCATAGTAATGTACAATGATCAGAAAAATTATACCTAATTTGATTGTGTGAGATTTAAATATTTTTATGTTTTTCGCCAAATTTCCTGAAACTAAGCCAATACTCTAGTTTTATGCAAATTATTTACAGGTATTAAGTAGACATAGATGGGGACTAAATAATACAGAGCCTACAAAGAATGCAAATATTCTAATTCAACTAAGCTTATTTGTAATTAGAGTAAAATATTACAAAAAATTTAAATTTTGTTGTAATTTTTTGGTTTGTTACAGGTTTGTTACATTCACAGTAACAAACCTGTGAATGTGATTTGTATCCAATTCTCTAGTTGAAACTCATGCAAAGATACCTACATTTTATCCTACATTTTCCATACCTCTTGTTTAGACTTAAACAGTAAAAGGGATTTGGTCTTTCCAAAGGACTCCATGGCTGCGATCACATCACCATGGGAGAGAGTATCAAAATTGCCTCTGAGCCTCAACATGGTTGGAGGTGATGGTTTATTGCGATGAGCAAATGGAGGCTGGGGAGAAAAGAAAGAAATAAAAGTTGAAATGTAAATTTGGCTGGCTGTTATAAAAAACAAAATAAGCTGCTTAAAGAACTGCAGCTGCTGTTATGAGTGACAAGTGATGAAATATAGCAGCTGGATTTAAATATTGTCCACAACAGGCATCAGAATCCAATATATTTGTGGTTTTCTTCCTCTCATTGCTGAGCAAAACATGAGGGTAACAGTGAAGAAATAGAAAAGTGTGTTTTCTATGATATATTGATACATATCTGCAGTCAGTTAAGGCAGTGAGGCAGCAAGAGAGTCTAAGACTTAAAGCTTCTGATGCAGCTTTCTGATTGGTTAATAGGAAACTAATGTCTGACGTACAAATATCAAGAATATGAAACCCAAACACCAACCTTGGGTATAGTCGTAGAGCGTTCCTCACTCCTTGGAAGGTTAGGTTGCACCAGATTAAAATTTCTGTCCAGCATCAACTTTGTTGGATTGAAGGAAGATGACGAGGAAGCAGATCTTAGGTTGTTGCCTACTGATGATGTGGAAGCATCCATCTTGTTGGTCATTGATGATGATTGTGATGATGAAGATGCCCGTTTTTTAGCTTGCTCAGCCAGTACAGTGCTAGCCGAAGACGCAAACACACTGGCAGTGTTTAGCTGCTCTGGCACGAAAGAAGCTTAAATAATAAACCAAAAAGAAAGTATTAGTTTTGGTGCATAACAAACCTAAAAAAATAGCAAATTCAATATAGTTCAAGTAACTCCAACTAGTATTTTGTTTTAGAAAGCATATAAAAATATTTGGTCAAGTTTGCCCAATAGACTGACTAATACTGGAAGCGTCCAATGAACTCCACGGTTTCCCTTAGAAAACCTGCTGAACCTGGTGCAAGGGGGCGATAGAGCAGTCCTCCAGCTGCCCATCATGGTTTTGTGTTAAAAAATGTTAAAAGTTACAAAAATTCAGAAGTGCATGAGCATATATAATTTGTCAAAAGGTTGGTGCAGGGATGGAGCAATTGGTGCGTTTTAATTTATCATGCGATTAATTGATTTATTGCTCATTCTGACAGGCTTGTGGCTGATATTCATCAAATATTGTAAAAACAAACCTGAATTCATGAGTTGCTTTGTTAGAATTTGTTCACTGCATGGCTTCTTTTTCAGAGATTCCTCCAGGAAAAGCTGCCGCCTATGGCTTGCACTTACTGAAGACCGCTCCACGCGCTTGTTGGATAAGCACTGCTTCCCATCATTTCCTTTTGGCGATGACTGTGCCTTGTGATTCTTCTGCGGTGAACGTTGTTTGTCATGACATAATGACCTTACTGGTCTTGTTGGAGACAACTGTTGCTCACTGCTCCTTCTTGGTGAACGTTGTCGGTCACGGCTCCTTCCTCGTGACCTCTTTCTCTCCTCACTTCTTGGAGACAACCATCGATTGGGGCTCCTGCTTGACTGCTGTTTTTCATCACTATGTTCTCGTTCTCTAGTACGTGAGAGTTGCTCTTGGACCATCCTTGCGCCAGGAGCAAGGATGGGCCTGTTGGAAGGATGCCGCAATTTCTCAGTATTTTTCCTTGGAGACGATGGTATATCAGAGCTCCGTCTTGGTAAACCAAAAGTCTTAAACCTTCCTTTTGGTGACCCTCTCTCCCAATCACTTGAATGTCTCTGATAGTTGGAGAAAATACGGCGGTTGTGCTGTGGAGATGTAGATCTAGACCGAGACCTGATGGAAACATAAAGTTCTCATTTCTAAAAAAGAATAAACGTATTATAGCAGGTTTTAATAATCTTTCATTCTTGCAAAGATAAACCTGAAACTATGGATACAAATTAACATCTTTATCTCTAAATTTAAATATTTAATTGACACAAACCTGCGACTGTGCCTGGTGCTGTGAAGTGATTGTGTCCTATTGCTCCGTGTTCCCCTTCGACCTTCAGGGCTGCAGTGTCGACGAGGGCTGTTAGAGCGAGAACTACTGCTAGTAATGGCCCTTCTATACCTAGAACTACGGCGTCGATAAGGACTTTTAGAGGAAGAACTACTGCTGGTGGAAGTTCTTCTACGCTCATAACTGCGCCGTTTGTGAGGACTTTTAGATCTAGAACTACTGCTGGAAGTGGTACTTCTATGGGTAGAGCTGCAGCGTCGGCGTGGGCTGTGAGAGGAAGACCGGGAATGAGCCCCATCACTGGTTTTCTTTTTATGATCATGGGCAGTGTGGTCAGGAGAGGAGGAAGAAATCTTGGCACTTCTAATGGCATCACTATACAGGAAAAGAATAGCGAAACTTACCATCAGTTAGAGATATATTCCCTATATGTCATTGTCATTTGTGTAAATACAGAAATATACCTTTGCCCTGGTACTTTGCCATCCCACTCTGGGTGTCTGTGGAATATTTAAGAATACTATTAAATAACATTGACTTAAGAGGAAAGGTGTAACAACAACTCCACATTTCACCACTTTATTAGAGACCCCAGGTCAATTGTTTTATAGCACAAATAGTAAATCAGCCAACCACAGGAAAGCAACTAAATTCACTTAGACTTAGTTGTGAAGGGGAAGGCAAACTCGGTGAAGTTCAAGCCAAGAACCAGAAACAGAAAAGCAAGGAGATATAAACTAGTTTAAATATGGTGGAGTTGTTAGTGCCAGATGGTCTGGTCCAAGTATTTCCAAGACTTCTGATCCACTGTGTTTAAAAAGCCATTCTCTGTTTAAACAGAATGCCTAGAACAATGGACAATATCAAGTGATCAGCTAAAGTGGTCTGTGGGTTTATGGTGCAACATAAAACAAAGCCTTTCTATAAGTCTATAGTGTCAATGATTCATTGGCAACATGTTGGACTGATGTAAAATGATTTAAAATGGCAAATTTTCATATTAGCCTCCAACAACAGATCAGAAAAGTATATCATTCCAGTACAATTTTCTTTAAAATACTTTCATTGCACTTTAATTAATATTGCTGTCCATTTACAAAAATTGTGTAAAACATTCCTCTTTAACCTAAAAATATGCCAGAAAAAAACCCAAAAGACTGACTGTTCCCGAAGACGTTTGCAGTTCCCAACGTGTAGACTGGTTTGCTGGTGGTCCGTCCAATCCTAGAGGTCACAATAACAAACATGTAGAACCGTCATTAGTATAACGTTAATTTAAAGTTTACACTGTAATTTCTCAAGGCAGAAATTTAGATATTTAGATGTTTGCTAGAGCTGACAGGCTGACTGTAAGGATAAAGTCTATTGAAAAATGCAGTAGTGTCAGAAGCCAACAGGGGAGATAAAAATATGTCCAGATCTTCCATCTTGAATGGCAACATTTCAGATTCAGGTTTGTAAAAAAAACAAACATCATTCCAGATCATAAATGCACAACATAAGAAAAAACGTACAAAAATATATAAAACATGCAATAAAATGAGACATAACTGAGAAAGTAACACTTCTTATTCTGGGTTGTAATATTACTACATACAGAAATAAGATGACCCACGTGGGGTGAGACGTGAGATAAAATGAGTGTCAAAGGTTTAGCCTATAGACCAGGGATGGGCAACTCCAGGCCTGGAGGGCCGGTCTCCTGCAACTTTTAGATCAGGGGTCTCAAACTCCAGACCTCAAGGGCCAGTGTCCTGCACTTTTTAGATGTGCCACAGGTACAAAACACTGGAATGAAATGGCTTAATGACCTCCTCCTTGTGTAAATAAGGTCACCAGAGCCTTAATGACCTAATTATTCTATTCAGGTGTGGTGCATCAGAGTCACATCTAAAAGTTGCAGGACACCGGCCCTTGAGGACTGGAGTTTGACACCTGTGTTTTAGATGTATCTCTGCTTCAACACACCTGAGTCAAATAATGAGGTCATTAGCAGGACTCTGGAGAACTTGACTGCACTTAGGAGGTGATTCAGTTGTTGGATTCAAGCGTGTTGGACCAGGGAGACATACAAGAGTTGCAGGAAACCGGCACTTGAGGACTAGGATTGCCCACCCCTGCTATAGACCATCCCAATCTTATTAGGAATTTACTAATGTAATAAAAAAAAATACAAAAATAAACCACTTGATAGTAACCCAGTTTACACAAGAAAATATTTTCCTATGACTAGTTTTGCTTCTCTCATGTCTTAACCCAGTATTTCTTTGGGATCTCCCCCTACACTAGGGCTGGTGAGCTGCAACTTATAGTTGTCTCTCTGCTTCAGCACAACTGGTTCCAATATTAGCTCATTAGCAGAGCTTTGTAGAGCTAAACTGTATGCTAGTGAAGCAGTTTCACTATGTAATTCAAGTGGGTAGGCCAAGGAACACAACTAAAAGATGCAGGACTCCGACACTTGAGGAAAGCAGTTTGAGACCACTGCCTTAAAGGGTCCTCTTACCATTCTTTACAGGTACACTTTTGTTTTTAATGACCATTTGTGAAAGCATTCCCACCTAATAGATGAATCCCTCTCTGATATTAGGACCATTTCTGAGTACTCAGCACATATTTGTAAGCAGATTCCCACACTGATGTCTTTGAACTATAAACTAAATGTCAGTGGAAATCCATGTAAACAACTTTATACACTGTGACCAAAACATAGCCTTCCATTTAATAGAGAAAGAAACAACCACCACCACAATAAGGGCTTACATATACATACATATATACATATATATATATATATACAGTACAGACCAAAAGTTTGGACACACCTTTTAATTCAATGAGTTTCCTTTATTTTCATGACTATTGATATTGTAGGTTCACACTGAAGGCATCAAAACTATGAATAACACATGTGGAAATATGCACTAAACAAAAAAGTGTAAAACAACTGAAAATACCCCTTATATTCTAGTTTCTTCAAAGTAGCAACCTTTTGCTGTGATTACTGCTTTGCACACACTCTGCATTTTTTTGATGAGCTTCAAGATTTAGTCACCTGAAATGGTTTTCACTTCATAGGTCAACCTGCCCTGTCAGGTTAATAAGTGGGATTTCTTGCCTTATAAATAGTCATGAAAATAAAGAAAACCCATTGAATTAGAAGGTGTGTCCAAACTTTTGGTCTGTACTGTATATATGAAAAGGAAAAGCAAATCACAAGCGCCAGTTAACTAGAGAAAACAATGTTTGACTCACCTTCAATTGAGAACAGTTTGTCTTGCATAAAGAACAAGTATGTGGAAACTTCCTTGGTTTGCTCACAGTACAGTCATGCATCTTGGCTAGTGACGGCAGACCCTTGAAGGTCGGAGGTTTTACTGGAGACTGGTGCTTAGATCCTTGTGTATCAGTGGTCTTGACCAGATCCACGGTTGGGACAGATGAAAAAACGACATTGTTGCCAGAATGTAGAATCGGATGTGAAACTTCTACAACAGTGGGGGTGAAAGAGGGAGCAGTAACTTGTCTCAAAGTAGTGGGCTCTGCAGGCTGCACAGCTTGTGTGATCTGCAATTTGGACTGCTTCTGCAGGTGCTTCTGCGGTGCCATCTTTGACTTTTGGTCTTGGGTTTTACTTTCTGTGTGAACAAGGACAGGTCCCCCTAAATGCACACAGTGGCTTATATTATTTGGTGTTTTTGATGTAAATGGGTGAGTTGGTGCTTTTACAGGTGGAGACCCATCGAGGCCAAACTTTGGTGATACAATGTCCCTGCTTTTATTTTGTAGAGAAAAGGCAGGGATGCTTGATTGCAAAGACTGGTTTGATTGAGTCTCCACCTGCTGGGCCGGAGCTACAATATTCCTTGTTGAGCTCAAGCAGGTAGTAGAGCCCAGCTGGTCATGTGAAGAAATGGAACTACTGGTGTTTAATTCTAGGTGTTGTTTAGGCACTCTTTCAGCCTGACTGCTAGTCTCATTGTTCACCAGCACAGTGAATCCACAACTCTGAGCCTTACTGAGAAAGTTCTCAACAGTCTTATCCTCAACATTTGTATGTTCATCCCCAGATGTATGACAAGTGATCGATGGGGGTTCATCATGTAATATCGTTGGCTTTTTCAAACTAACAATTCCACTTGAACTTGGTTGAGACATAGAGTCTGACGTGGCTGCAGGTAAAGCTCTGTTGGCGTTCTTCATACGAATCTTTTGTAAAGTGTAGGGTAGCTTCTCAGCTGTAGTTTCCTCGTCCGGGTAATTTATGAGTTCATTCAAGTCTTCTTTTTGAAATCCATAGTGCAATAAAATCTTTTCTGCTAGCCAAGGTGTGAGCACTAGCTCATGGGATAGAGGTTGGCCGATTGGTTGAGCTGCATAATAATAAGGATTTAAAGAAGACTCTGAGGAATTATCTTTATTAGAACTTCTGGAATCTGGGAAACAGTTAAAAGAACTATTCCCTTCACAAACATTGGATTGTTGATGATATTGAGAAGCTGATGAGACAGAAAAGCTTGACTCTGTTGTGGCACCTTGACCAAAAGATTGGTATGTTATTTGATTTCTGGCAGAAATATTGAAGGTACTCTGTAAATGAATGTTTGAAGTGGTTGGACCTGGTTCAGGCCTGTTGACTGCAGGCAAACTAGATCCATCAAATGACTGTCCAGGGAAGCTTATGCTGGATCCAGGTCCGAGATTAGGTATAGTCCTCCATATGGTCCCCTGTGTCTGTCCAGTAGAGAGTCCATATTGTCCCGGAGAGGCATTTACATCCCCAGAGGCAAATGGATTATACATGGGATGAGTCATGATGGTCAGCAGTTTTAATTAAGGAAATGTGATAGATTTATGGCCAAAGCAATTGGTATTGTGGATATACATGTACAGCACATAGTCCAAACAACAACACCGTGAACTTTGCTCAAAGTCAGTGCTGGGATTTCAGATCAGCCAGCTAAAAGGATGCAGCCTTTGCGATGGTCAATGAGGAACATCTTGAGATCTCTTCAGCAGCTTGTTCAGGGCCCAGGAGCTGCACACAATGCAAAATACCCTGACAGGAAAGAACAGCGAGATGGAGAGCAACAATTAATAACAATGGTTACTCAAGACAGTTTCATGTACATGAATTGGGTGGGGAGGGGAATTAATCGCCTGCCAACTTTAGTCTGCTCAAGTCATTCCTAGCAGAGACACAAGTCAAAATACAGTAAGTGAATGTTAACAAGAAGAAGGCGTTATAGGATTGTGATTCTTTCCTAAAAGTAGTTAACATTAGCATCAATGGGTGCAGGTTTCTTCCCCTCTCACCCTTTTGTAATTGTACCAGTTTCCTCATATTTCAAGTAGACAGAGATGAGATGTTAGCTTGCAGGTGTGCAAAGTAAACTCTTCCAGATCCATGGATACACTAAGATCCTGCACAATATATTGAAGTGTGTCCAATATCAAAGTGTGCAATGTCTCAACAGCAACATGATTGCTTGGATGCAATATTAGAAAATATTGCATTCACAATAACAGTTGCTATATTAATTTTCTTCTTTCTGTTCTGATCCAAGCCCCCATCATCCTATGAACTCCAGCATTTTTGGCTAGAGTTCATAGGATGATCTAGAGTTCATAGGATGAAGTTTAGATTAGACAGATGGTCTGGTGTGAACATCTGTTGCCATAAGACTGTCTCCAGCAGACTAACGATTGCAATAACATGCAAAATACAAGTTCAGAACACTGGATATATTAGCCAACAATTACTGCACTCAAATAGCCCTTTCCAATACAAATACTGCATGCACTAATACTGCGATGATGATATATTCACAACATATGTGATGGGTTCTGTGCACGGAAACTGTTGGCAATGTAGTGGAAAATTTTAAGGTTACTATGATTATGAGTAAAATAATGCACAACAGTACAGTGATTCTTGTGTTATGCATGTGCTCATGGGAAAGTCTTCTTAAGCCACTTCTCTGAACTCTGTATTACTATAAAGTTATTCTATTGTTTCTTCTTTGCACCCTCATGGCATCCCTGAATTTCCCTTATGAAAGAATATGTGTATGCTTGCAATCTGTTTTGTAACTAAGCAGATTGTTAAACTATGTGAATGGAATGAAACCCTTCCTATAAAACTGTATGCTGTGTTCTGCTCAAGACTCTCTGGTTTTTGACACAGTTTTTCCTCACTCTTTGTTAAAGACAATTTCCCCAACACCTATAAGGTCTTTGACTGCTCAAATGAACTATCATTGTTGTCTATACCCACAACTGATATATTGTGGTGATGATTGAGATCATACAGCTCAGGAGAGTGGTGAGGATTGAAGAGTAGTTAGGAAAATGCAGGTAGTAAACTAGTTGCAGGAGTTTACTACCTGCATTTTTTTTTAATGATAAAAAGCTTGTGAAATAGAGTCAAGGTCACATACAGGTTCAAGAACAAAAGATCAAAACAATTAAATGATTAAATCAGGCGAAATTTTGCAAAGAGAAACATCATGATAAATAAATTCAATACAGTCATGATCAAAGTAAACATGTTACTCCTGCCACACCAAAACCTACCACAACTTCACATTTGTTATATTTATCAGGATATGAAAGCTGTATTCAATGTTTACCAAAGTTCGATAAAGCTTTTGAAACCATTTTTATAATGTTTGAAAATGTGAAACTTTTAAGTTTGATAAAACAGCTACAAGACATCTAATAAGAGGAGATACACCTACCAAGACCATTATCTAACATCGTAAATTTACCTCAAGAATTTACTTTACTTGCACACTTTTTGGTAAGGATTTACGTTTTAAGGGTGTGCTTGGAAAAATTTTGGGGTAAGGTCAGAGATACTGGGTCTGAATAGGAAAAGAAGTGTATGAATATACACTTTATTTACTTAAGTAAATGTGGACATAAGTGGTATCACATGCTGAAGAAGACCTAAAGTAGAAGGTATGCATGAAATATTAACTCTGTAAGATGTTTACTTTGGGGAAATGCTAAATAGTTTTGGTTCTGTGACCTCAGCACTTGACACTGTTCACTACGACATACTTTTGAAATGACTGAAAAGCTTTTTACTCAAGTGAAAGTATTCATCCAAGAAATAACTCGTGTAAAAAAAAAAAAAAAAGGTAAAAAGTCTACTCAAGTACAAAGTAACTGATCAAATGATCAATGATTTAATATTTAAAAAGTACAGATGGACCAAAATATAAAATGATGTGGAAATGTTGGTATTTTAAGGACAAAAATGACAATAATTCATATAAAAACATTACAAAATCAGGCAAAAATATTTTTCTTCCAAATCAGTTTCTTTCAATAAAAAAACAAAAACAAAAAATCAACTTATGAAACTTTATGAAAACTACAGGAGTGTGGTGAATATTTGGTTAAAGCATGCTTGTTCTTCATTCAGTGAAGTTACTCACAGTGGGAAGAGAATCTAGAAATTTTAGTCAAGTAAAAATAGCGATAGTTCATAATAAATTACTCAAGTAAAAGTAAGAAAGTACAGCGTAGTAAAAAAAAAAAACTCCTAAAAGTACTTTGTTTTCCTCTAAAAACTTACTCAAGTAATAACTACCCAACTCGGGTGAAGTTTTTAGTCTAGTTGAAAGTGGTCTTACACCAGTGTTTGGAGTTTATGAGTTTATTTGGACTAGCATTTCTTTCATTAACCTCTGACCTCGGGGTAAGTTTGAAGCTGAAGTTGGTTTCAGATTCAGGAAATGGCAGAAGATATTTCCTTCAAACAGCCGTCACCATCTACAATAACTCTTTGAAGAATTAATGAGCTACAGCAACATTTAATTTCCCTTTGGGATTAATAAAGTGGTTTTGAATTAGAATTGAATTCGAGAAACACTTCAAACCAGCCCAGGTTTGAAGAGTCTAGGTCAGGGGTGGGCAATCCTGGTCCTCGAGGGCCGGTGTCCTGCAACTCTTAGATGTCTCCCTGGTCCAACACACCTGAATCCAACAGCTGAATCACCTCCTAAGTGCAGTCAAGTTCTCCAGAGTCCTGCTAACGACCTCATTATTTGACTCAGGTGTGTTGAAGTAGAGATGCATCTAAAAGTTGCAGGACACCGGCCCTCGAGGACCAGGAGTGCCCACCCCTGGTCTAGGTGTTGCATGGAACGAGTGTGAATAGTAATCTGGACTTTAGTGAAGTTTCACAAATCAGAAAAAAATTTCACAAATCCCAAACATGGTTTTAAATATTCTGCTGTCAGAGCAGAATAATCCGGCCCAGGTTTGAAGAGTCTCGGTGTTGTAGTTTTTTAGCTAGAGTAGATTAAAGATGCGGAAGGCAGGGAAAAATTAGGTGGAATCGCCGTTCAGCCATTTTCCGAGTCGGAAGCTGCAATCGGAAACTAACTTCAGCTTCGTAAGCGAGAAGCGGATGGAAGGACAATTTTTGTCAAAACAAGTTATCAAATTCAGAGCCACTTACGAAGTTCACCAGTTATGGCCGGGCATCGGCAGCCGGAGTCCCTCTTGACTGCGTTTTAACGTTTGGTGCTTTATTTGGACAACGCACAAAACGAAAGCAAACTGACATTAAAACTTGGTTTTTTTTTAAGAGAGAGTTACATCAACTTGTCACAACTTCGCCGCGTTGGACTGTTATGATCGAGAATTTGCGAGCATAACGGTAACGCCTATTATACACGAAGAAACGAAAAGTTTAAACATGTTGCCCTGCTGTCTTATTAAAATCTTCAGCATCTTACCTTCGGCTCTTAGTGGAGTTCGGATCCGTTCATCGTCCTCTTCTGGCTTCTTCTTCTTCTTCTTCTTCTTGTTTTATTGACGGTTGGCCTACAATGCTAGCTACGCATTACCGCCACCAACCGGTAAGTAGTGTGAACCAAATGACAAAAACAAGTATATAAAAAAATATTAAAAATAGATCATATACAACTTACACCATTTTAAAAAATAATAAATAGCATGATATTCTCTACTTTCTCAATGTTTTTGCAATAACTAGGGTTTTTAACCAACTTGTTCCTCTGAATCTGATAATTCCTGCAATGCAAAATAACATGTTCTATTGCCTCATCTTCTTGGTGCTTTCCTTGTGCTGGAACCCAAATAAAATTTACTGCAAGCCCCATCCTGTTGTTTCTATAAAGTGTTTATCTACTTTTGTTGGAACTGCTCCTCTCTTTCTGCGTACTTCCTCACTTCAAGTACTAGGTTTTCGATTTCTCCCCAGACTTACTGAAACAGTGCCAAAAGAACCAACGACTCTGATGGCTCAAATTAGCATCCATTCTTCAATTGTAAATGTGGTCCTTGACCGTCAGGCCAGAAGGTAGGAGTGTGAATTGTCCATGTTGGGGGTGGGTATCTATGATACCAACAGGAGATCAGATCTCCTGTAGGTAATGCTCTTCAGTCTAGTTTTGAAGCATACATGAAGTGTTTTTGGAGAGATGTGACCTTTTGCAGCTGATGTTGTGCTGCATTATCCAGTCTAAGTCGAAGTCTAAGTCTAAGGAACAATTGTGCAACTGTGAGATGCGTTGAGGCCATTACCAGGGTTATAAGGTAATGGCCTTATTTACAGAACAAAAGCAATCCTTCAGGTCATTTGGCCCATCTCTAGTGTCAAAGTGGAGTCAAGGTGGACTAACTCCAGCACTTCTAGTAGCTTGTGGACCTAATAAACACTGCCACCTACTGGCTGCTGATGTGAACTGATTTTTTTAGGGTTTTAAAAACTGGCAAGGTAATACTAGCCTGTAATTGGTGACAATATCTTTCGGCACACCTACCAGCCGTTGTTTAGCTAGCTGTATTAGGATTGTGCTAAAAGGAAAAATGGACCACATTTTGGTTAAGCTATATTTTCAACTGACAGTCTTGCAATTCCAGCAGTAATTGTACCACACAAAATTTTCAATTGGTAAAATATATATATTTTTTTCTTACCTCTAAATTAGTTTCTTGTTAATAAAATTGTAACGACAGCTTTCAGCCACGACATCCACCATGTGGGTTTGGGAAGGGAATGAGTAAGTAATGAAATCACATGACTTTTGACCCCTTAACAGAAAAACTGAAGGCAACACTGCCTGAAAGATTAAGTTTGTTTCCATAAACATATTTCATTATCTTAACCAATGTCTGAGTCCTGAACAAAATGTCAGGTTATCCTGACTGAAAAAGCTTCTTTATCTGGCTAACAGTATAAACCAGAGATCTGCAGATGCAGTCCTTGGGGGACAATGTCCTGCAACTGTAAAAACTCTACTTGTAGTGCAAAGCTGCAGTAATGTATCCATCGAGTTCCCAAAAATGTCATTTTGGGATCTTGAGATCCTGTTGAACAAATAACCCAGATACCAAAAGTGGCAATGAGAAAGAACATGCAATATATATTTAGTGTAAAACATTAAAAACTAGAGTTGAATAAAGCAACAAATAGGTCGATATATTTGCTGTAGGTGCTGATTGTGTTGCCACTGGAGTTGGGGTCGCAGAGCCTCTTACAATTTATTTTGTGGGTCAAAAACTAGTGTAGTAATGAAATTAAAGTTCTGTAATTGAGAGCATGTGCTTCATTATTTCATTAGGGTGAAAAGAAACTTTGCTCTCAGCTGAAAGTGTCTGAAACCGATATTTGATATTATCTTGAGATTTACTTATTTTTTTATCTTGCTCACACACACACACACCCACACCCACACACCTCCACTGCTTACATGCCTATATCTGCTGAAACCAGTTAAAGTCAGTTTGGTCACACATAATCATGAAAACAGGCAGGAGAGTAGGTGTAGTTTTGCAGTAGATTTGTAGAAATGTGCCTTTTCTTTTGCTTCTCTTGGTTTTATCCTAAAGGTAAACTAAGCTGAAGTCCGGCACCGTGGATTGGTGATTATTTCTATGTTTATGTATTTAGTATAGCAAGGGATGTTTCCCAGTCCTGTGGGAACAATCCTCCATTTTATGCATCATCTGGCTACTACATGCTTGTGGATTAGTTTTCTTTTTTTTTAAAAGAAGTTATGCAACATCAAACTTTTTTTCTATCAAGTATCTTTTAATTAAAAAAAGAAACAGGGAAAAGACTTTCATTTTAAACATTTGACATAAGTAAAAATCCCACATATGCTAAAGATTGAGCACACTAGAGCATCCTGATAAAAAAAGTTTACCCGAGTAACCATGTATTCATACATCCTTGCATTAATGATTAAACATATGATTAAAAATATATAACTTTTACTTTCCAGAAAGGTAAGACTAGCTCTGTATAGATAACGTTGATCCATCTGCAACAAGGTGCTGATCTTGAAAAAATGTAAATATAAAAGTAGACTTTAAAAAACAATTGTGCAACACTTAATAAACAGCATCCAGTGTAAAAGATTTTTAAAAAGCATAAACTGTATCTGCTGCCCTAGTTACCTCCTAAACCTCAAAACAGATTAAAATTCTCCAAAAAAGGTCGTCAGTCAGAAAGAAAGGCCGTTCAGAGCTTCATGTGTGAGCGTCTTGAAACTCTTCTGAAAAGGAGGAGAGAAAAAGAAACAAAATAAATGAGCAGTCATGAGATAAACCACCAGTTCTGTGGCTGTATGAATAATCTGGTTCTCAAACCGTTTAACCTCAAGAGTAGAAAATCAACAGACTCCTCAATGCTACATTTCACAACTAAGGACGTTCCGATCTGAAAAAATTTGCCGTTATCAATAAGCAATATTAATACTGCTGTTAGAGCCGCTATTTGCCAATATTGCATATAAATGTTTCCATGTCCTTTTGTTGCTGTGAAAAAACGACCACACAGCTGACACTACTTATGCAAAATTCATTTTTTGCACATTTTTACACTTCCTTTTGGGTTTCTACTGCTTCTGAAAACAGACCAAGCGCTTAAAAAACAAAAAATGTTTTTAATGTATTTTTGTGTCTGGAAAATGAGCCATTTAAAAAACTTCCAAATTGTTGAGTCACACTGTACCATTCACTTATAACAAGATATTTTTCCTATGTTGTAAGTGAAATAATCTGTCAATGGAACTAGTACTTTTTTCTATTAGTACTAAAACAAGTGCACTCATCTTGCTGAAAAGTTACTTGTAAGTTAGTTTTGTCTTATTACAATTGCAATAAGATATTTGCACTGAAAACTAGACTAAAAATACTTGGTAATATTTTGTGGAGTTTTTTTGTAAGGTTTTGTTAGCTCTAGTGGCCTTTATTTGAAAGTAGTTCGACAGGAAAGAGGGTAATCAGAAAGGGGGAAGACATGCAGCAAATGTTGCCAGGCCGGGAATCGAACCTGCAACCACCGCCACAAGGACTAAGGCCTCAACACGTGGGTTGTGCTTTGCCCCTGCGCCACCACAGCACCCCAATATTTTGTGTTTTTGCAGTGTACATGAGTGTAAATTCGATGAAATTCCTGTGCGGTTTAGTCACTTGAGGTAAAAACATTACAGAAATCTGAAGCGTATTGAAGAATGAACTTAATGAAGCACAATTACAGTAGATGGATGATTTTGTATTGTGTTTTCTCACCACAGAGGTCTCTGAGGTTAATAAGGAGGGCATCTGACACCGGCAGCAACCGGAGCAAACTGAGAGCAGAACCTCTTTGGCTCAGGTCCAGAAAGATCCATCTTTCGTTTATGTTGTACTAGAAAAAGAGGAAGTAAAACAGAAATTATGAAAATACAACAGAAATGGTAACAATTTAATCTGAACTTCCACACAAATATACAAATATTCTCCAAATGTAGGTTTTTGAGACTTTTTGAGATGAAAAGTTGTCTGAAGGATAAAGGATTCGCAGCGGGGAACATTATTGGCAACTATAATAGTTAATTTGGCCAATGTTGCTATTTACCACCGACATTTGGTAAAGAGATTCTTTCAACTGGAAAATCTAGTTTAAAGGTGATCTATTATGCTTCCTTCAAGGTCAGGATAGGTTTATAAATGCGTTCATCACATATTTTGCACAAAATCATTTTCAGATAAGATTTTAGTCTGCTCTGTTTTGCCTATTTGGGGCTGTTTTAGGGCGTCTCGTCACTTTAAATCCAAATAAGCCGCTGCTGGTCACGCCCCCCAACTCAACGTTTACACTTACACATGAAAATGGCTGCAAACAGATGCACAGTTATACAATTGTATATCTTTGAAAAGCAGAAGTGGAGTCTCCTGCACAACCAACAAGAATGCAGCAAGTGGTTTCTGGGTGGTAAGTCAACAACAAAACTCTTGTCTTTTCCAGCAGCCATTATACAGTTTTTGAACCAGCTCATTTTCCAGACACCAAAAAACATTACATTTAGTTAAAAACATCAGTTGTTTATTCGTATTAGCTTGTGCTGTTTTTAGAAGTAGATGAGAACCAAATTGATCCACAGAAATGTAGAAAATATATATTTTGCATAAAAGGTCACCTTTTAGATGTTAGTTTCTCCTATTTTATCAACTGTTTCTACAAATTACAGACTGAAAATACTCTGTCTGTGCAATAATTTCAAACTTCAACACAGTCCACGCCTCCAGGAAGCAATCGTTTCTCAACAGCCGAGAGTCTTGATCCTCCATACGGAATAGTGAAGAAAAATATATGAAACATTTTTCACGTCGTCTTGTTTGTGTGAAGAGTTTGGAGAGAAACGTCACCACTCACGTCTTTCCAGAGTCTTTCCATCCGGATTTAACTTCACCTCTGTGGCTGGTGTCCTCACTGCAGCAGAAGATAATAAGTTAACCTGGTTTCATCATGTTTTAGTGATTCTATCAGATGGAGCCCCGTTTACTCACCTGGAACTGGTCTGACTTTCTTCTTGGGTCGACCTCTTCTTCTGGGCGTTGCAGCTTCTTTTTCCTCCTCTTGAGTCTCTCTGGAGTTGCAGGTCATCGACGGGACGTTTTTAGGAGGCACTTTGAGAGTTTTCTCTAAAGGATTCACAGTGGGGAACATTATTGGCAATTATAATAGTTAATTTGGCCAATGTTGCCATTTACCACCAATGTTAGGTAAAGAGGTTCTTTCTACTGGAAAATCTAGTTTAAAGGTGATCTATTGTGCTTCCTTCAAGGTCAGGATAGGTTTATAAATACGTTCATCTTTTGCACAAAATAATTTTTGGATAATAAGATTTTAGTCTGCTCAGTTTTGCCTATTTGGGGCTGTTTTAGGACGTCTCGTCACTTTAAATCCAAATAAGCTCCTGCTGTTTGCCACGTCCCCCAACTTTACGTTTACACTCACACATGAAAATGGCTGCAAACAGATGCACAATTATACAGCAGTACATCTTTGAAAAGCAGAAGTGGAGCCTCCTGCACAACCAACAACAATGCATCCAGTGGTTTCTGGATGGTAAGGCAACAACAGAACACTTGTCTTTTCCAGCAGCCATTATACAGCAGCAGAAGATAATAAGTTAACCTGGTTTCATCATGTTTTAGTGATTCCATTAGATGGAGCCCCGTTTACTCACCTGGAACTGTTCTGACTTTCTTCTTGGGTCGACCTCTTCTTCTGGGCGTTGCAGCTTCTTTTTCCTCCTCTTGAGTCTCTCTGGAGTTGCAGGTCTTTGGCGTGACGTTTTTAGGAGACACTTCGAGAGTTTTCTCTTCGTTTACAAAGGATTAACAGTAGAGAAAATTATTGGCAATTATAATAGTTAATTTGGCCAATGTTGCTATTTATCACCAACATTCATTAAAAGAGATTCTTTCAACTGGAAAATCTAGTTTAAAGGTGATCTATTATGCTTCCTTTAAGATTAAGATAGGTGTATAAATATGTTCATCACATATTTTGCAAAAAATCATTTTTAAAATAAGATTTTAGTCTGCTCAGTTTTGCCTATTTGGGGCTGTTTTAAGACGTCTCGTCACTTTAAATCCAAATAAGCTGCTGCTGTTTGCCACGTCCCCCAACTCAACGTTTACATTTACACATGAAAATGGCTGCAAACAGATGCACAATTATACAACTGTACATCTTTGAAAAGCAGAATTGGAGCCTCCTGCACAATGAACAAGAAAGCAGCAAGTGGTTTCTGGGTGGTAAGTCAACAGCAAAACACTTGTCTTTTCCAGCAGCCATTATACAGCAGCAGAAGATAATAAGTTAACCTGGTTTCATCATGTTTTGATTCTATCAGATGGAGCCCCGTTTACTCACCTGGAACTGGTCTGACTTTCTTCTTGGGTCGACCTCTTTTTCTGGGCGTTGCAGCTTCTTTTTCCTCCTCTTGAGTCTCTCTGGAGTTGCAGGTCATCGACGGGACGTTTTTAGGAGACACTTTGTGAGTTTTCTCTAAAGGATTCACAGTAGGGAACATTATTGACAATTATTAATGTGGCCAATGTTGCCATTTACCACCAATGTTAGGAAAAGAGGTTCTTTCTACTGGAAAATCTAGTTTAAAGGTGATCTATTGTGCTTCCTTCAAGGTCAGGATAGGTTTATAAATACGTTCATCTTTTGCACAAAATAATTTTTGGATAATAAGATTTTAGTCTTCTCAGTTTTGCCTATTTGGGGCTGTTTTAGGACGTCTAGTCACTTTAAATCCAAATAAGCTGCTGCTGTTTGCCACGTCCCCCAACTTTACGTTTACACTCGCACATGAAAATGGCTGCAAACAGATGCACAATTATACAACAGTACATCTTTGAAAAGCAGAAGTGGAGCCTCCTGCACAACCAACAAGAATGCAGCAAGTGGTTTCTGTATGGTAAGTCAACAACAAAACATTTGTCTTTCTCAGCAGCCATTATACAGCAGCAGAAGATAATAAGTTAACCTGGTTTCATCATGTTTTAGTGATTCCATTAGATGGAGACCCGTTTACTCACCTGGAACCGGTCTGACTTTCTTCTTGGGTCGACCTCTTCTTCTGGGCGTTGCAGCTTCTTTTTCCTCCTCTTGAGTCTCTCTGGAGTTGCAGGTTATCGACAGGACGTTTTTACTAGACACTTTGAGAGTTTTCTCTTCGTTTTGTTGTTGAGGATCTCTGGCAGGAGTTTTTCTCCTCCTTGTTGGAGTCTTATCTTCTTTTCTTTCAACCAAAGAGTCGGACTCTGTAAGTTTTCCTCCTCTAGCTGCTTCGTTTTCATTTGTTTTGTCTTGATTAGCTAATCTGGTAGTTTGTCTGAAACATCTTCTTAAACCAGATTTATGTTGAACAGAGTCTTTATAAACCATTTCCTCTGTCTGCATTTCTGCACTGATGTCTTTTGATTGTGTCTCAGTTTGATTCAGTGAACTCTCCTGTTTTTTTGATGAATTTACTCCATCCTCAGATTTAGATGCTTTAGTTCTCTGGCTTGATTTTACTGCCAAACCTTCATCTTTGACCAGATGTTCTTGCTTGTTAACAGCTGCTGATTGACTACATGTTTGAACCTCATTACCAACAGTATCTGATACCCAAAGATCTTTATTTGTTGTATAATTTGGGGTTTCAGCTTTGCTGGCCAACTTCTTTTCAGATGTATCCACCACTAAACCTGAATCCATTTTTGCAGATTTTCTCTCTGTAGTCACTTTGCATTCAGATTTTACCACCGTATCCTCTGTTGGATTTGCTTCTTTTTTCTCCAACTGATTAGTTTCTGCCAATGCCTTAGCAGTTGCCAAAGATGAATGGGTTCGTTGACCTGAGGTAGAGGAATAAGCATTGAAGTCAACGACGTCCAAGATATCTCGCGATTTCTGCTCACAGGTTGATGGTGGGATGTTTTTGACGGACCTTTCTTCGCTTTTCTCTTCATTTTGTTGTTGTGAAACTCTGGCAGTAGTGTTTCTCTTTCTTGGAGTATTATCTTTTCTTCCATCCAAAGAGTCTTTCTCAGTTATTGTCAATCTCGTGGGAATGGTGGGTTTATTAGTGGCTGCATTGTCTTCTTTGGTTTGCTCAGGATTGGCTAGTCTGGCAGATCTTTTTGTACCAGATTTATCTTGAAGAGAGTCCTCACAGATCATCTCCCTTATCTTTTTTCCAGTCTCTGCACTGATGATCTTTGATCGTGTCTCAGGTTGTTTATCCAAACTCTGTTCTTTTGCAGAATTTTGTCCACCTTCAGATTCAGACACTCTGGTTTTCTTGTCTAGTTTTACTGCCAAACCTTCGTCTTTGACCAAAGGTTTTTCTTCTTGAGCAGAAACTCCAAGGCCATCCTTTCTAATCTCTTTTTGTTCAGCATAAACATCTTTCCCTGATTGACTGATTGTTCTTACAATAGTGGCCGATTTGTCTTGATTTGTTTCATCTTGATTGGCTCCTCTGTCAGTTTTCTTAACAAATGTATGTATGGGAGATTCATCAGGAACAGAGTCCTTACAAACCGTCTTCTCTCCAGTTTCTGAACTGCTTTCCTTTATTTTTGTCTCATACTTTTTATCTGAACTTTCCTGTTTTATTGGTAAAGTATATCCCTCTTCACCACTAGACGTTTTCATGCTCTGGTCCAATTTTACTTTTGAATCCTCATCTTTTCCCAGAGGTTTTTCCTCTTTAATTGCAACCAAAGGCCCTTTGGTAGCAATATGTTTTGAATCAAGAGGGTCATTTCCCTGTTTCACATGATTCCTCATATTATTGTCCATTTTCTTCTGTTTTTCTTTGCTTTCAGTTCCCTCTTTGAGTGTTTCAGCTTTAAAACAGCCTTGGTTCAAATTTGATGTTGCCACTCTTGGGCCTAACTGACGCGTTGCAGTGCCGCTTTCTGCTGACACCTTGTGGTTAGCCTTTGCTACTGCAGCAGGAGTAAGTACAGCTCCATGTTTATCCAACTGAGGAGTTTCTGCAGATGTTGCAGGTGAACTGGTGCTTTGACTTGAGGATGCAGATGATGTTTGTGGTGCTCTGAGAGGAGCCTCTCTCTTGCTCTGCTGATCTTTCTCATTTACAGATCCTAAAGACTTAAAAGTCTTTGACGAAGAGGAAGGAAAAATTTTACTGCCGCCTGCAGAAGAGTACTGATTAGTTTGAGATTTCATATACTCAGGTGCGTCTTTTTGTGTTTTTACTGACAAAGACGTGGCGCTAGACATCAAGCTACTTTTTGTGGATCCAGTTGATGAGGCAGAGCTCTTGCAGTCTTTATTAGACTTCGGGATATCTCTAGTTGCAGATGATGAATGCGAGATCTTCATTTCTTTGGTGGTTGGCTTGGAGGAAGAGGGACTTTTAAAGCTGCTGCCGCTTCCACTGGAAATCTACAGGAAAATATATGGAAGATGAATAACTTTTCCAACCAGATGCTCTGTAATTTTGTTAGCAGAGGTCTGAATGGACATTTATTAAGAATAAAATAAATAAAATAAGTGTTGGGCTTTGTTAAAGTTTGCGCTGTTGTTAGTTCAAAGTGTTTCAGTCAACCTGAAGGAATCCTGTTCCTTTAAGAGATGTGGTCAGACTTCTGTCTGGCAGAGGATTGCATGTTGCAGATCTCTTGTCCATCGTCTTCAGTGGTGTGGCCTCAGGTTTGACACTTATGGTGCCGAGTTCAAGGTTCACTGCAATTTTTTCACAGTCCTTCAGTCGCTCTTTTCGGCTCAACAAACTGTAATAAAAGCAGATAAATGTTAGGGAAAACAGATCTTAAAGATGATCAATTATGCTTCATTAAACAGATTAGGATATCTCTTTATGAAGCATATTTTGTGCAAACATTTTTGCACAAAATAATTCTTAGATAACGAGATTTCAGTCAGTTTAGTTCTGCCCATTTTGAGCTGTTTTAGGGGGTGTTGTAACTTTAAATCCAAATAAGCTGCTATTGGTCACATTACCTAGCTCAAGGTTTGCGCTCCCACTCTCTGAACGGCTGCAAACAGATGCACAATTATACAAACGTGCATCTTAGAAAAGCAGAAGTGGAGCCTCCTACACAACCAACAAGAATGTGGCAAGTGGTTTCTGGATGGTAGGTCAACAACAAAACACTTGTCTTTTCCAGAAAGAAAAATTGTACAGCGCATTCAGTAGTAAAAAAAAAAGCTGACCAAATCTGCTGGAGCTCCGCTTTGGTTGCTAGGTGATGAGCTGGGGTTGCTAGGTAACGGTGCAATCAGGAGATGTTTGAAAAAGCTAATTTTCTAAACACCAAAAAATATCAAATCCTCAAATAACAGCTGGGTGATTTTTTTCTAAGCTCTTCGAAGCAGTAGAGACTCAAATGGAGGTAAAAAATATGGAAAATGTGGATTTTAGATAGTAGGTCCCCTTTTACTCAATGAACCCACCGAGAATAAAATCGTACATGCACTGTGTTATGCTTGAAGTCAGAAGAAATTCTCACCTTTCAACACGTCCAACCAGATTCCTAAAAAATGGAGAGAAAAAAAGAAAACACATTTAAGCTTCATATACACAATCTAAAAAAAATCCATTCATTTATTTTTATTCATTAACTTCTAAAGTTCACACACTTACCAAGCTTCATGCTGTTGACATAATTTGCGAACAGACAACTTTTCCACCACTTTTCTGACTCCGATGGACTCGGCCATCTCGATGTAAATCTGTCGTGAATCAACAGTAGTGAATGCAGCAAACAAAAGCAACGGAAAAAATTAATTATGAGTCTATGAACAAAAAAGACCTTAACTTTACTGACACTGTGGCATGGCCTTTACAACTTTGTTACAAATAAATATGTTTAATGTGTTAAATACTGATTTTATTTAAATTTGCTCAAGCCTTTTCTTTTTTTTTTTTAAACCCAGCGAAAATTCAATTCCACTTGGATAAATGAGTCAAAACATGGATTTTGTCAAAATCACAAGCAAACTGGACTAAAAAAAGAAGAAAATACATGAAACAGAAAACAGTATTTCTTTTGTCATACCCTGTTGGCAAGCGGCAGGAAGCTAGCGAAAGTAGCGATGCTCGCTACTTCTTTCATAACCATCATCGTAATATGCTCGTTTGTCCCTGAAGCCTCCACAACAAGCAGCCGCTCCCCCAAAGACGTCAGGTCTGGAACATGCTGGAGGAAAAAATATTTTTTGGTTTCAGTTTAAAGTCGTAGCAGATTTTACATAATAAAGTATATTAAAAAGTGAAAATTCACTCACAATATTGCTCCATTTCATCAGAGATCTGAACATGGATTCCTGAAACAACAACATTAATATTAAGTGGATTATATTTACTTATGGACCCGTGGCAGTGTGACGTCAAGCTGCCATCTTTCTGCTGGAGGCCAAAAAGCTGCCGGCTAATGATGCCTAGCATTGGTTTTAGCCGTTAAGTTGTCAATATAACGCACTAAATCTTAAATGTACTCCTGATACATTAAAGGAGAAACAGACGCTTTGCTACTAATTGTCAACAATACGGCAACTGGATAAGGTCAGGAAAAAGTTTTAATTAAGAAAAAAAATTAGGGAGAGAAGTAGTTCAGTTATGCAAGCTTGACTGACAACTGTAACATGTAGATGTTCTGTGGAACTCGTTGTGTTTTGGTTCAGTTAAAACATTTTTAAAAAAAATGCAACCTAAACACAAACTGTTTTTTGGTGTTGAATCGTGAAACGTATAGTGGCGTTGTTGCCAGTTGCTATGGTGACAAGTTTGAGAGCAGCGTGGCCGACACCATCCATCCAACCATCTATTTTCTAATCCTAGTGGGGTCGGGAGGGCTGCTGGTGCCTCTCTCCAGCTAACGTTCCAGGAGAGAGGCGGGGCAAACTCTGGACAGGTCGCCAGTCTGTCGCAGGGCAACACAGGGACAGACGGGACAAACAACCATGCACACACACACCTTGGGAGAATTTAGAGAGACCAATTAACCTGACAGTCATGTTTTTGGACTGTGAGAGGAAGCCGGAGTACCCGGAGAGAACCCACCATGCACAGGGAGAACATGCAAACTCCATGTAGAAAGACCCCGGGCTGGGAATTGAACCCAGCACTTGCTTCAAGGCAGCAGTGCTACCAACTGCGCCACTGCGCACCGATCAAGAAAAAAGTGGTTTTGAGTTCTTCTTTAGCGTTTTTTCTGTGTTATTTTTCGCTTTGCTGTGGTGCACTGTACTAAATTAGGGATTGTTCTACTCCGACAGCACGGCTATGGACGGCAAGTAACATGTAATAACATGCATTCATGTTAGTTTCATGATGTCCTGGACATACATCAGAGCTTTACAAAAAGTGTAAAGTAAGTTAATCAAAGTCAAATATAAATAAGTAAAAATAAACAAAAGTTACTGATGGAAAAGAGGCAGCTGTGTACTGCAACTCCCATACCTCACTGGACCCAAGGCTGAGATCCTCCAACAGCAAATGGATGTTTGGAATGAAGCCTTTGAAGTAAACTCGTTTCTTGTTTCGATCCCTAAGAAATCCTATGCAAGCACAACTGCTGCTGAAAATCACAAAAGCCTGCAAATGAAGAGAAATGAAGAGTCATGACACCCTGTACCCACACTAAAAACATTTTTAAATCAAGGAAAAAGTGATAAAACTCTACTGAAGTTGGCCTTTACCCTCCTCTGCAGTGGTAAAACCACAACATTGTTGTACAGCGTGTGAAGGTTCTGTTCGGGAAAATGCCTCCACACGAGCATAGCCACTTCCTCGTGTGTGTAGCTTCTGTTTGGTAAACCAGTCAACATGATGGCTGCAAACTTCAAATCTCGCTCAGAAATCTACACAAAAAAAAGTAAAAATAAACTTTTATTTATTAAAATAAAATTTTAGACACCTTAACAAGCTTTCAATTAGCTTTCAATTAATTAGACAAATGTTTTATGCTGAATGCCAGTTAATAGTATTAAAAAATGTGAAAATACAAGTACAGGAATAAAAACGTACCCTGGCACAGGTATTTCTGTCGACTGTCCGAAAAGCTAGGAGTGACAAAAAGGCAGATTACACTAAATATCCATGCATAAAATGATCAAACATCATCATTGGTTAGTGTAAATGTTTAAACACTTCAACAGCCACTTAAAGTCAAAATGTTTTGTGTTTCAGCTACATTTATCTTCTCTGTACTCGTCTTACCTGGGACCTTGAAGAAAGGAGATGCAGTGTGAACTACATAAGGACTTTTTGTCATGGTCATCCAAAAAGGCGCATTGGTTCCCTCTGGAATGGCGCCTGCTGTTTGTGGGACGCTGGTTTCAACCGAGATATTCTCCCAGATTTGCAAAGCATGTGCTGACGCGCTTAGCGCTGCACAAACAAAAAGACAATTGGTTTGAATTTATCTTAACTAACAATCCTGAAGGTAAACCTACTGCTGAAGGAAAGCATCGAGCGGCGGCCGCAACTCAAATATGAATGGAGGAAGGAAGAAAAGAAAGAGGGATGGACAGAAGGAAAGAACAAAGGAAGGAAAACAAAAAACAAAATAAAGAAACAGAAAAACAAAAATGAAGAAATAAAGAAAAAGAAACAAAAACAAAACAGACAAAAAGTAAAAAAAAACAGAAAAAGATTTAAAGAAAAAACAAATAAAGAATACAAAAACCAAAACAAAAGAAAAAAGGGAGAAAAAGAAAAAAAATAGAAACAAATAAACAGAAGCAAAGAAAAAAGACTAACTTAAAAAAAGAGAGAAAAAACAAATAAGACCAAAACAAAAACAAAGGAAATAAAGAAAGGAAGTCAGAGAGGAGGAGAAAGAAAGAAATAAATAAAGACAAAGAATCAAAGAGAGAAAAAGAAAACAAAAACAATAATACTGGACTAAGAAGGGAAATCTATTCTCAGCTCCACCAACACATTTTCCCAAAGCCTCGTAATGTTAAAGTCCTTTCATGTGTTAATTAAATATGGAAGTTTGTTTTCACAGTATTTTATTAGTTTGTTATTGAGTGACTGCCGCTGCATCCTGACGCTCCGACAGCAGAAACTATTTCTGTCTCACCTGTCTGCTGAACGTTGTGGGATCGGCTCCATCTCCAGTAGCTGTACCAAGCTTCGAGTCGATCGGCATCCTCCAGAGTCTCACAATGAACAAAAACCTGGAACATGACAACAAATTAACACAGAGTAGCTTCATCTCCCTGCGTTTTTAAGTGCGTTAGTCTGTGTGTTTTTACCCTGTTGAGCAGCGGCAGGTAGTTTATACAGCTGCTGATTTTCCTCAGCGCTTCCCTCAGGTCTCTCGCTTCACTTGCTGAAATGTTGGGGAAGTAAAGCACGTTTTTTGTTCCCAATTTCATCTGAAATGTCGACTGGAAAGAGGGCAAACAAATCCATATATTTCACTGCAATGCATCTGTGCATTTAAAAAGCGTAAAGCGTGCTGCATGCAGTTTTACTTTGATTCTTTGTTAAAATATGTGCAAAATGTAATGTGATGAGCGTAGATATTAAGAAAAAAAGGAGAAAAAGTCGGTGCAATACTTACGAAATCGGTAAAAGACATCAAATATCTATAAAACCGAAACTGAAAAAAGAAAACAAAACACACTTGAATCAAAATATTTCCATTTGCAAACAAAATAAAGGTTATTTTTTTTGTCCCTAACAGTCTTTCTAAACAAATGCCAATAAGAAAATGTTACCAAAGTCATTGGTGCAGAGGTGGTGACAACATGAAATCCAAGTTTTCGTCCTTTGAAGAAAAGTTCCCTCCACGGCGTCACTCTGAACAAATGCTGCACCTCGGCCGCTCTCGGCATGATGAGAAAAGCCTGAAAGCAGAACAGGAAATTTAAAAATCTCTAAAAATAACAGCAAGCAAAGCCTCAGCAGAGTTCGGTACCGACCATTTGCGACTGGGGAACGATAAAGATTTCGTTTTCGTCACACTGAACTCGACACTTCTGAAGAACGTTGATGATTTCGGTTTCTGTGTAGGAGCCGTCGAACCATGTAGGCAGGTTGGTGACAACTAAGGTGATGCTGAGAGAGAAAATCTGCAAAACAGACAAATTATTAAAGTTCAGAATAAAATTTATGTTATGGAAAGGTTGGTGCATAATAATACAACCAAAAACTAATTATAAATGAAGAATAGCAGTTTTTTCTTTTTGCAAATTAAGCATCAAAATTGTGAAGACAAACATGAAATTTAAAATCCAAATCCAAGTTTCAAAATTAGAAGCTAAACTTTAGTTTCAGGGTTTGTATCTTCAACTGTTACATCAAGGTGAGTTTTCAAACCTTTCCACACTTTGGAGATGAAAACAAAACAAACAAAAAAAAATCCCTATTTACTATTATACAATTTTATTTATCATTGCTAATATCTTATTGTATTTTATATTATGCAGCAGGGATAAATGAAAATATGACAAAATGTTATGTTTTGAAATGTCTGTCACACTATAAACCTAAAGGTCAGGGAAAATTACAAAAAAAAAAAAATACAATTCCGCTATATTTTCTGGCATTTAGTAAATAGAAATAATTCTGGTAATTGTTACAAAACTAAAACAAGAGAAGTTTGATCTGATTTAACTTCATACAACGAGAAATAAATGTATATCTTTTTATTATTCTTAAATGTCTAATTTCAACTGTAAATAAAGTTTTCAATCAAATGTTGGATTGAACTTTATTACAAAACTGCACAGTTTGAATGTCAAGCACTTTATACAGAAATCGAACATTCAACTTTATTGAAATTCAAACATTTCTGATGCATAAAATAAAAGCTTTCAGAGGAGTTTTTATAACTTCAGTGACTGAACTGGAGAAAGAAAACTTACCATTGGTGACAAGATGGTGTTTATGTCAAGCTGACCTGAGAAGAAGAAACAGATCGATAAATAAATGAAGACCAGAAGCTAAAGAGGATATTTTTGGTCTTTATATGCCGTTCGTGTCTCACAGAGTTTAAATGGTGTCAGGAAATGGTGCAGCTTCTCTCCAGGGGTCAAAGGAAATGCTTCGGTTGACGTCGTTGCTGCAAGCGGCTCTGATTTTGTTGCCGTTGTCGAGCATTTTGTGTTTGGGACAATTTCAGCTGAGGCTGCTGAAACTTTAGATGCGGGATTCTTCACAGCAGCTACATTTAAAACAGACATTCAGGTAACGATTAGGAGAGTTTCACTTGAAGGCTAAATCGCATCATGAAATATAAAAACATTTAATCACGGGGCAGGACAATAAATCAATAATCTACATCAATAGATTATTCAATAATTTCACTGAACTCCGACCCAGAGCCGCAGAGTTTTCTGGGGGTTTAAGGCAGAAGAAAAAACTGTAAGCAAAGTTAGTGGAATTAACCGACTCCCTCACTCTTTGGTTACTTGGCAACAACCTGCTCAGTTACTTATGGTTGCCTGGCAACACCCTGCTAAGTAAATGGCAGCTAAAACTTCCGCCACTTTGTCTCGTAACTGCTTAAAAATAAGCATCAACGGCGTGGAGGGAAAAGGTTAGAGAAGATGTATATACAATTATGCTATCAAACATTTGCTTCTTTTTATGCGTCATGAATGTTGAATTGCTTTAATTGTGTTTCTGAGTATGTTGAAGGAGGCCCTGCTGAAGGATGCAGAGACAGCCGGCACCGGCTTGTCCTAATCAGACGGCTGCTCAGCAGGGGGACATCCTGACCTTTCATGTTTATAATAAGATAGTTTATAGCGACATCCTGACCTTTCGTGTGAGATAGTTTATAGCGTAGCGGTGCTGATTAGCCATGCAGGTTATGAAACCATAAATCATGCTGCAGCTGCATACGTTTTATTTTCTCCCTCTTTGCTCCCTTAAAGCTGCAACATGCATGCAATAGGGACGTCTGTTTCAATAAAAAGAGAGGGCTCAACAGGACGTACTTCGGAGCGGGTAGAGATTGTAACTGAGTACGCCTCCGTCCGTTCTCCTCGCGAGTAAAAAGAATCTAACTCTCTCTTGTCTTTCCTGCGTCTTGTATTTCAATGTTCTAGGTGATTTAAACCTGACAGAAAACTGAGGATAAAACAGAAAATGTCACACCACCAGTTATATTTCTGATATTTAAAACAAACAAAAAATAATATCGACTGATATGAAACAATAATATCGTCCAGCCCTAGTTAATTTCAAACAGTTTAGCTTATTTAAGCAAACAAACATCAAACACAACTACCTGAGTTTCCTGAAATGTTTGTTTTGGTCTTCGGGTTTTCAGTAGAAGACGTTGGTTTTGGGTTTATGCATTTCTGGAGCTGTGATGGCGCCTTCACAGAGGTCTGTAAGCTGGTTTGTGGGCTCTTATGAGGTTTACTTAAAGGTGTAGATGGCTGAGTCTTAGCCATGGGGGTTGATATCAGAGTCTTTGTTGGTTTAGCAGGTGAAGATTTTTCATCTTCCGTCTTTCCAACTTTGGATTTAGCAGCATTTTCACTCTTATCCTCTTTAGCCTCAACAGTTTTTGCTTGTTGCTTCTTCTTCTCGGTCTCAGTTTTGTTTCTAGGCACCACTGCAGATTCTTGAACTTTTCCACAAACGTCAGACTGTTTTTCTGAAACTTTGGACTGCACATTTTCAGTCGCACCAATTTCTATCTTTGTCCCAGATCCTTTAGCAGGCAATTTCTCTGTAGACGGAGCATTGTTTGGAAGATGTGTGGCTTCTTGGACGGGAGGTTTTGTTTTAACGGGAGTATCAGACGAAGGAGGTTGTGGTTCATTTTTTGTGGCTGGAGTCTTGTCATTGATGTCTTCAGTGTTGCGTTCAAGATCTATTTTTGTTTCGCCTGAGTCTCTGAGACGCAGTTTTAGGCTCTTCACACTAAAATTAAAAGAGGAAATTGGATTATATATTTTTAAAAACTTAGAATAAAACCTCTACTGATAAAGTAAATAACATGTTGAATGTAGAAAGAAGTTTTAATGTTTCCTTGAACAGGTTAGGATGGATCTATGGTCTATACAAAACATGTTCATTACGTTTGTGGCGCAAAATCATTCTTAGATAATGAGATTTTATTCTGATCATTTCTGCCTGAGCTGTTTTAGAGTTTTACACTTGCACGTGAAAATGGCTGCAAACAGATTATATAACCAGGCATCTTTGAAAAGGAGAAGTGGAGCCTCCTTCACAACCAACAAGAATGCAGCAAGTGGTTTCTGGATTGTAAGTCAGCAACAAAAAACACTTTGCCAGCAGCTATTGTACAGTGTATGCAGTGGTAAAACCAGCTGAAAAAATGTGGAGGAGTTCTACTTTGGTTGCTAGGTAACGGGCTTGGCTTAGCTAAGGTTGCTAGGTGATGGGGCAAAGCAGCTCCTTTTCCAGACACCAAAAGACACCATCTTATTGCCAGAAACAGCTGGGTGATTTGATTTGATTTTCTCTTGAAGTGCCTAGACAGTTTCTAGAAGCAGAAGAAATCCAAATGGAAGTACACAAAATGTGCAAAATGTGAATTTTTCATAATGGGCCCACGTTAAATTACCAGGTGGAAGAAACAGTGTATTAAAACAGAAAGACTTCAAATTCTGTACAGTTTTGTTAACGTAAGACATGACTGTGAAGCTTCAGATTTAACAGTTTGAAAGTTAAAAACTTTACAGACGTCACATCAGTCATCATTTTTCATGCTTTCTTGGATAAAATACTCACGATCCAACACTTTGAACTTGACTATTCCTGTAATGAGAGAAAAAAGTTGAAATTAGTAGGTTGATGAATGTTGCAAACTAATTTCCAGCAGGAATCTAACATTGTTTTCATATAAAATGGAAGGTCCTACCAGTCTTCTGGCGCACATGCAAACCTCTCCACCACCTGATCTACTCCTCTGGATTCAGCCATCTCGATGCACAACTACATAAAGAAAGTCGCGAAAATAAAAGATGAAGATGTCTGACTCTGTCATTAATGCTAAAATAAATCTAAGCTGTTCAGATGAGTTAAGCAAAAACTTTTAAAAAATTGCATGCCTTTTGCTCTCTTACCCTGTTGGCTAGCGGCAGGAAGCTAACAACTGGAGAGATGCTTGTTACTAATTTTATAGTCGCCGTGATGAGGTTTAGGGAGGTTTCAGAGAGCGCCACACACACCAGCCGCTCAGCCAGAGATTCGAGTTCAGGAACATGCTGGAAAACATTTTATGGAGAATTTAATTTAATTCTGTCATGACACCATGTCTAAACAAGTGAACTATAACTTACAGCGTTGCTCCATTTCATTAGCGTTTGGTACATCATGTCCTAAAAAGACAGCATCCAAATAAATGGTTACAGTCATCACAAAACACATGACACTGCTTGATACTGCAAATATTTATCAGAACCTTATCGGACCGGACTTGTTTTGATAAATTTCCAAAAATGTCAAATGCAAGATAAATGTCATGAATTGACGATAAGATAAAGATTTAGCATGAAGTTAGATAATTTTGTTTATTTCAAACAAATTTCTTATTTGACAAAGTAATTAGGGTTTTGTTTGGTAGCTTGCTTTTTTTTTATATTCTTGAATCTCACTAGTTGATCCTCTTTTCTTTTGTTTGTGGCTGTATTTTTTGGGTAGCTAGCCAATTGCTGAATTTACACTTATTTACTTATTTTGAGTAGCCAACTGGCTGTTTTAAATTGCCAATGACAGAGCTGGAGAGAAAAAAGGAGACAAAAATTTGCTTAGTTAATTTTCTTTATTTTGTAGCAACTTCAACCTAAGTTGCTAATATATCAATTTATTAGCTGAAACCACATAATGATATTAAATCTTGCACTATTGGTTGCTAGCTAGTGGATTTTGGTTTATAGTAGCCGACTTTTTTTTCCTGTTTTTTAGTTCCTTGCTAATTGTTTTGTAGCATGCTAATTTCTTAGTCTGCACGTTTTTAGCTGACTAGTTGTTTTTCAATTGACAGTTTGCCATTTTATTGGTCATTAGCTGTTTGGTGTCTATTTTTCTCTAATGATATAGATGGCTAGCTAGCTAGAAAATTGTTGGTGAATTTCCATTCTATGCTGTAGAAATTTAAACTTAATTTACACATTATTCGTTTTAGTAATTTATTAGTTGCTAAAGTATGAAACTAGATTCCTAATTATATTAAATCTTACACCATTTTGGTTGCTAGTTACTGGCTTTCAGTTTACTGTAGTTTATGGTTGTTAGCTCATTTGTTTTGGGAGGGGATACCTGGCTAAAGTTTCTGGTAGCAAGTGAATTTCTGAGGTAGCAGGTTTTTAGCCATCTAGTTGTTTTTCCTCACAACTTGCATTTTATTGGTTGTTAGTCGTTTGCTCTTTTTGTAGAAAGGTATGTAGCTAGTTAGCACCTGACATAGAAAAGAGATTATAAGAATTTACTAGTTAATACCCTTTCAATTTTGAACCTAATTTATTAATTCATCAATATATTAGCTGCTACGAACTCTATTGGTTGCTAGCTAGTGGCTTTTGGTTAATAGTTTTTGGAGGTAAGCTAATTATATTTTGGTAGCAAGCTAAATTCCTAGCTAGCAGGTCTTTAGCTGTATAGTTGTTTTTCCAATACACAACTTCCCATTTTATTGGTTGCTAGCTGTTTGTTGTGTTTTTGTGGCAGTTAGTTAAATAGTGACTGATGGAATTTTTTAGCATTTGGCTACTTTGGCTCTTTTTGTCTACTGACAGCTAAACTATGATAACTCACCCCAAATCTTAACACCAGATCTTTATTCTCAATATTTTTTCTGCCCTTTTTTCATTTAATTGTTCTATATGCTACAATTAAAGACAACTGCCACTTTGCAGACCACTTCCACCTCTCTGACTGCCATACCTCACTGGATCCAGGATTCATTTCCTCTAACACCAGGTGGATGTGCAGCTGGTGGCTTGTAAAGGAAACTCCCTTCTTGAGAAAATCTTGAACAAAGTTGTTGCATGATCTCCAGTCGTTGAAATACACAAAAGCCTTGGATGGAAAATACCTTTTAAAAAACATTCACAATCCCGTTAAAACAGGACGTCTTAGTCTGCACCATGAGATCTTTACCCTTTTTTGCAGTGGCAGCACCACAATGTTGTAGAACAAAGTCTGAAGATTCTGCTTGGTGAAATATTTCCACACCAGCTTGGCGACATCCTCGTGTTTGTAGTTTCCTTCGGGTAAACCCGTCAACATAACGGTAGAAAACTTAGAGGCCACAGAGACGGATGCCTAAGTGACAGAATAGCGAACACAAATTCTTAATGCTAAACTTATCTAAACCTTTCAAATAAAAACCAAACATGGAACCACACTTACCAACAAGTCCTCCTCTCCGTCAACCGTCCTAAATTCTAGGAGATAAAGTCTGATTAAGTTTATTGCTACATTTGTGATCTCTGATAATTTGATCATTTGGTTTCCAAACTTTTATCTTACTTGGAATGACGAACCAAGGGGACACTGTTGGGAAGAGGAAAGGAGCAGTTGTCATGGCGACCGAAAATGGTGCCCAGCTGCCCTCTGGGATGCTGGTATTGATCGGTGGGATGATCGACCCGGCGACGACATCTTTGCTTTCAGGCGCTGCTGTAGCTACCAGGTGTGGTGCTGTACAAAGAAAAACCAATTAAAGCAATAATTTTTATTTCCATCTACGCATAAGACAAAAAAAGGTATTCAAATCAGATTAAAATCATGTTTTTGTTAATGATTAGCCCACTTCACCTATAACACATTCCTCTGGTTTTATTAATATAGTTTCACTGAAGGTAATTTACTCTGACAGATTGGGAAATTTTAAGCTCTAGTGTTTGAGTGAAGCACAAAACAGACTGAATATTTTGGACACAAATGCTTCTTTCAGTGATATTTTTCACTTGACAGATTAAAAACAATTAAAATATTGCTCTTCCATTCAGACGCTGATTTTGATCAACTTCCACTTATTTACAGAACATTGATGGAGATTTTGCAGATTGAAACATACCAGGATTTGCATAATCCAGTCATAAATATAATATTTTAATTATATTATGAATAATTAAAAAATTTTTTTTTAAATATATAGCATTTCAAATATAATTTTAACACAATATACATATTTTTATTATAAATATATATATTTTTATATGATATTATTATATTTTGATTTCACACGTGACAGTCCGGTAGATTCGGTTCGATTGGGGACCAAACAGCAACATTTGTTGGATTTTCAGCTGCTGTGTTTCGCTCTGTGTCAAACAAACCAAAGTAATTGAAAAACCAGTCCCCCTCCTCGCCTGTGGGGGCGCTGCACCAATAACCGCTGAAGGAAACAAAATGAAAACCACTGGGTGCAACTTCCTTCTTCATCAAGTGTAAATAAAAATAAAGTGAAGTCAGATTTTAGCGGTTATAGGATTTTGTTTTTGTTTTTAGCAGAAGGCTACGAGCCATTTTTCCTGCTAGCATTAGCGTTAGCACATTTGTTTTGGTTGTATATTTACCCAGAATACCTTGAACTTTAGTGCAGTTTCTGTTTTTGGAGCGGTATCCAGTCACCTGGACGCCCATGTATACATTTGAGTTCACATCAACCAAACTGAGTCTGAGGTTTTTAGGTGGACCAGTTTACTTTTTGGTCAATGAATTCACTGTAGTTTTTAATAGCGCATCTCTTGAGGATGTGTAACTTCCTGAAACGTTATCCTTACTCGGTGATGTGACGTTGGTCTGGGGAACTTTTATCCTGGAGACGTTATGAGCAGGGCAGCGTCTCTGGAGGCTGTACCAAACTCCGATTTGATCAGCATCAGCAGCAGACTCAAACTCGATAAACACCTGCAGCAGGAAACAACAGAGTCAGACAACTGGTGATTTAAAAACATTTTCATTTACGGGAGTGAAAGTTTCTACCTTGTTGAGAAGAGGAAGGTAGTTTTTAACAGAGCCCATTTTCCTCAAAGTTTCCCTGAGATCCCGGGCTTCGCTTGGTGAGACGTTCCGGATGTAAACGGTCCTGGTTCCGTCGTCGGTGACCGGCTGCTCCAAACAGAGCAAAAACACCCGAATGAGCTTGATTTGATAAATCCTCATTTAACAACCACAAACGATGGAGCAGAATGCTAAGAAAACAGTGAAAAGGTGCAAATACTTACAAAATCGATCATTTCCATGAGAGATTTATAAAATCCAAACTGAAATAAGAGTAAAATGGTCAAGATCAGAAAGGCAGTTTTATTGGTACAGCACATTTTCAGAAACAATTCAAATTGATTTACAGGATTGGAATGAAAATAAAACATTTTATTGCAGTGATAAAATAAGAAAAATAGATTATTTCTCTATTTCTTCAGTGGCTCTCCATATAAAACACAAAATCAGTTTGGCAAAACAAGTCAAACTGACCAATTAAAAAAGTTATTTTAGAGAATAGACATTATGTATTTTTAAACTACTTGCTTCAACTGCAGAGACATTAACTACACGCTGAAAACAAATCACAATCTGCAGCTGTTATGTTTTAATCAAGTTTACCGTTGTCATGACGACCCCGCTGCTGATTATCTCAGCAGAAAGTTTACATCCATTCAGAGCCAAACAATCTTTCGCAGCTATGAAAACTTCCTGTGCTTTCTGGTAACTTTCCATGAGGACAAACGCCTGAAAAAACAGAAACATTTAATAAAAACATTTAATACTCCAATAATCACTTTGATCAGCTGTAAGGTTTGTCTGCTGGACGTTACCATGCAGGCCTGAGGAACCACAAAGATGTTTTTGTCCTTGTATTGAAACCCAAATCTGCACAGCAGATTGCTGATGTCACTCTCGGAGTAGCAGCCGTCCCGATACTGTGGCAGGTTGGTTACTAACAAAAGCCTCGACTGAAGGGAAAAAGACTGGGAAACAAAAACAGGATTTCAGAAAAGCATAAAACAGGACACAGAAATAAATGCTGTGAATTCAGAAAGTCTTATCACTCCGCCAGTTTTTATTGAACTAAAGAAGCTTTTATGATCATATTTCTGCTCATCTTTCAGTTTTTGCTAGACTTTATCTGGAGCAGTTAAAAATGTATTAATGCTACATTTTGATAATTTAACAGGTTCCCATGCAGATTTTCTATATTAATTTTAGATTCATAGACAAAACGTAGCATGAGGTGTGCTGTGGTGGGGCAGGAGTTAAGCACACTGTCCTCGACGCGACTGTCGCAGGTTCGATTTCCCGCATGTCTTCCCCCTTTTTTCATTACCCACTTTCCTGTCAATTCACCAAGTCAATTCATCAAATAAAGGCCACTAGAGTCAATAAAACCTTTTTTTTTTAAAAAAAACCTGCCTTGTTTTTCAAACACTGCATTTAAAGTCAGTGAATATTTGATATTTCTGTGCTTTGTTACACTTTAATTATTTCAGTTTTTGAGCTACTTTTGGATAACATCCGTCTGGTCTTATTATTGTTGAAAAAGATTTGTATTTTTGTCTCATATTAGGCGTTATGACTTGCTTTTCTCACATTTTGGTCAGTCTAGAGTATTTTCTTTTAAAGTGCACAACAAATCTGTGGATTTGTTTTGAAACTGAAGTAGCTTAAAAACTGCTACTGTTTGATTGTGTACAGAGCAAGATTTTTTTATTTTTACATTTATTTTTTAAATAAAATAGTATCACGCCCTTGGTGACAAAAAAAGAATCAGAAACAAAGAAAAACAGAGACAGAAAGTAGCTGCGTCTCTGTTACAAATGTGCACAAAACTGTCAAAATTCCGCTAATGTCAAGAAAAGTCAATTTTGCAACTGCTGTGTTTCCACTAAAGTAGAAATGCATTTTAAAAATCACACGTAAATAAGTTTATTTATGCAACAAGTTATTAAAAAACATGCCACACAATCATCCTCCTGTCTGTCTTCTTCGTCGTTTCTGCCAGTAGTAACATCTGGTTGCTGATCACGTGACTCGTGTGATGCAAAAACATTGAAGTTTTGTGAAATAGAATAATTTTAATAGAAAAACCGCCTCATCCAAGTGGAAAACCTTTTTAGCAAAAAAGTGATTTTTTCCCCCCCTATATTTGCATTTCCTTTAAATTTATTTTCATAATTCCAATTTGTGAAATTTTGTTTTTTCTCTTTCTCTAGCTGTGTTTTCATTCATCTTAAAGAGACAGCTGAAAATAGCTAACTTTCTGTCCTCTTCACTCTGTAGCAGCGTATACACTGAAGAGAGTTGGTGTTACGCTAACCTGGTGTGGCTTTAGTTGTGATGTGTTCAATGAACCACAAAAAAAGTGGATTTTTGAACTCGTTGGGACAGACTGCCCTTAGCATCCACATACAAAATATTGTGAACAAATATACAGAATAAGTAGTTTGAGGACTTACTTTTGGGGACATGATGATGCTATGACCAAGACAACCTGTGGTGAACAGTAAAAAACACCATCAGGAATCAGATTTTAAATGTATGACTTTATTTATTTATTTATTCCCCCACACATCAGATTAACACAGATTAAGGTTTCTTACAAATCTTTTCTGGCTGCAGTAAACTTCCTATCCTCTCCCCGGCAGTGAGGCAGTAATCTACGCCAGCTGGTTGCTCTTTGACCATTTCCTCGGCCGCCGCCGCCATTTGGACGGATGGAGACGTTTCAGTGGACTCGTCTGGAACGACGCCATTAGAAGGTGGATCCGTTTGGATCTTCTCATCGGGATCTAAAGGTAAGAGAAAACTCAAGTTTTTAAGGACGCATTGACACCAGATTTTATATTCCTACTGAGAAGCCTTTGCAAAACAATAAGGAGGCATTTTGAGGAGATACATTTATCCAAAAACAATAATAATTCGTTTTAACTAGTGCATCCCGCCATGCACTAGTTATGTGCATGGCACTAGTTATGTGCATGCACATAACTCCCCCACTTTTGGAGAGTGGGGGGTGTTTTATTTAAAATAGGAGGTTCTGGTTCCTTCTCTGCCAAGTGTTGCTTTTACTTCTTTAATGTGAAAAGCCAGAAGGAGACAATCGTATCATCTCGTCATCTTTCTGTCCGTCTGTCCGTCTTCATCGCTTCATCGAATATCGGGGATATTCTGTGTTTTACAGGCTTAAAGTGCCATTTTATAGCACAATCAAAAAACTATGTTAACTTAAATTGTTTTTAAAAAGAGAGATAAGAGATAGAGAGATAAATCTTTATTGTCATTGTCACAAGAACAACGAAATTTAAAAGGTGCCATCAGTCAGTGGATATACTTAAAAACAAAAAATAACTGTCTCACAATTCACACACAATGTAAGAATTAACAAATAACTGGTAAAAAAAAACATAAATAAATAAATAACAGCCACATTCTCACATACATCATTCATGATGATTAATGGTTGTTTTTGATTGCATTTAGTTTTGTTATTGCTATCGGGTAGAAACTGTCTCTGAGACGGTCGGTTCTTGTTTTGGTTGCTCTGTATCTTCTGCATGAAGGCAGCAGTGTGAACAGAGAATGTCCGGGGTGAGAAGTGTCCTTTGTGATGTGTTGTGCTTTTCTTAGACAGCGGTCGCTGTGCAGGTCCTCCAGTGAGGGGAGAGGGCAGCCAATGATTTTTTGGGCTGTATTCACAACCCTTTGGAGAGCTTTCCTTTGAGCCGTAGTGCTGCTGTTATACCATACGCAGATACAGTAGGTCAGTATGCTCTCTATGGAGCACTTGTAGAAGGACACCAGCAGCTTCTCCTTGATGTTGTTCCTCCTGAGAACCCTCAGGAAGTACAGTCTTTGCTGGGCCTTTTTTATCAGCTCCAAGGTGTTCATGTTCCATGTGAGGCCCTGCTCAATGTGGACCCCCAGGAAACGGAAATCAGCTACCCTCTCCACACATTTTCCCCCAATGGTTAGTGGTGTAATGTCCGTTTTATTCCTCCTGTAATCTATTATGAGTTCTTTTGTCTTTGAGTTGTTGAGGAGCAGATTGTTCTCCCTGCACCACACCAACAGCCGCTCCACCTCACCCCTGTAGGCGGACTCGTCGCCTCCTGAGATGAGCCCCACCACTGAGGTGTCATCAGCAAACTTGATGATGGTGTTGCTGTGGTGGGCAGAGGTGCAGTCGTATGTGTACAGACAATAGAGCAGGGGGCTCAGCACACAGCCCTGTGGAGAGCCAGTACTAAGGCTGAGGGCAGTGGATGTATGTTTTCCCACCCTAACTCTCTGCTGTCGGTTGGTCAGGAAGCTCAGAATCCACATGCAGGTGGAGTGAGGGAGGCCCAGGTCCCCCAGTTTGTCCACCAGTCTGTGAGGGAGGATGGTATTAAAAGCAGAGCTGTAGTCTACAAAGAGCATCCGCACATAGCTCCCCTGCTGCTCCAGATGTGACAGAGCAGCATGGAGGGCCGTGATCACAGCGTCCTCTGTGGATCTGTTGGCTCTGTAGGCGAACTGGTGGTGGTCAAAGCCAGGAGGGAGAAGTGCTGTGATGTGACCCCGGACCAGTTTTTCAAAACACTTCGTCACCACTGGGGTTAGTGCCACTGGCCGGTAGTCGTTGATGCAAGAGATGTGAGGTTTCTTGGGTATGGGGACTATGGTGGAAGATTTCAGGCAGGATGGGACTGTAGACAGGGATAGGGACTGGTTGAAGATCCTGGTGAAGACTCCAGCCAGCTGATCGGCGCAGTCTTTCAGGACACGTCCAGGGACGCCATCAGGTCCAGCAGCCTTCCTTGGGTTGACAGCCCGCAGTGTGCGCCTCACCTCGTGCTCCTCTACAACGAGGAGTGTGGTGTTGTGGGTTGCTTGGTGTAGTGTGGCTGCCTCTGTTGGCTTCACCTCAAAGCGGGCAAAGAAGAGGTTCAGCTCCTCTGCCAGCGTGGCGTCGCCTTCCGCAGCTGCGAGGTTGGTCCTGTAGTTGGTGAGATGCTGGATTCCCTGCCACACCTGCCTGCTGTTGTTGCTGTCAAGGTAGCCCTCTATCCTCCTCCTGTAGTCAGACTTAGCCATTCTGATGCCGCTCTTCAAGTTAGCTCGGGCTGTACTGTAGACGGTCCTGTCCCCAGACCTGAAAGCGGTATTCCTGGTCTATAGCAGTCGCTGGACCTCCTGAGTCATCCAGGGCTTCTGGTTTGGGAATACCCGGATGTGTTTATCCACAGCTACAGTGTCAATACAGTTCTTGATATAGCACAGTACACTGTCCGTAAAAACGTCCAGGTCCTGATGTTCAAAAACATCCCAGTTTGTCCTGTCGAAACAGTCCTGCAGCTGCTGTGTCGCATCCTCGGGCCAGGATTTGATGGTTTTGGTGATGGTTGGAGCAGTTTTCCTGAGGGGGGCATAAGCAGGAATTAAATGCAGGGACAGGTGATCCGACTGACTCAGGTGAGGAAGTGGTCTAGCCCCGTAGCCTAGCTTGATGTTGGAGTAGACTGTGTCCAGAGTGTTAGCCTCTCTTGTAGCACATTTTACATGCTGGTGGAATTTGGGGAGCGCCGTCTTCAAGTCTGCATGGTTGAAGTCCCCGCTATGATGTGCAGAGCATCTGGATAGATGCTCTGCAGATGGCAAATGCTGCCATGCAAAAGTCCAATAGCTGTTTTAGCATTAGCATCCGGTGGTATGTAAACAGCGGTTACCATGACTACGGTGAACTCTCTGGGGAGGTACAGTACAGACCAAAAGTTTGGACACACCTTCTAATTCAATGTGTTTTCTTTATTTTCATGACTATTTATAAGGCAAGAAATCCCACTTATTAACCTGACAGGGCACACCTATGAAGTGAAAACCATTTCAGGTGACTACCTCTTGAAGCTCATCAAGAAAATGCAGAGTGTGTGCAAAGCAGTAATCACAGCAAAAGGTTGCTACTTTGAAGAAACTAGAATATAAGGGGTATTTTCAGTTGTTTCACACTTTTTTGTTTAGTGCATATTTCCACATGTGTTATTCATAGTTTTGATGCCTTCAGTGTGAATCTACAATGTCAATAGTCATGAAAATAAAGGAAACTCATTGAATTAAAAGGTGTGTCCAAACTTTTGGTCTGTACTGTATAATGGTCTGCATCTAACAGTCACATACTCCAGGTCTGGGGAGCAATGGCTGATGACAGTCGCTGTGTTAGTACACCAGGTGTTGTTCACGTACACGCAGAGCCCTCCTCCTCTGCTCTTACCGGAGTCTTTCGTTCTGTCGTGGCGCTGTACTGTGCAGCCTGCTAGCTCGATGGCAGAGTCCGCTACATCTGGATGCAGCCAGGTCTCCGTGCTCAGAAGACTACAGCTGTCCTTCACTGTGCTGCGAGATGCAGCCTGTAGTCTCAGTTCATCCATCTTGTTTGCAGGGGATCTGGCGTTCGAGAGAAACAGGCTGGGGAATGGTGGTTTGTGTAGTTGCCTCCGTAGCCTATTTAGCACGCCGGCCCTGCAGCCCCGCTTCTGCTTTCTCTCTCTACGCCGCCGACGCTTCCTCCCTGCTGCAATGGTAAAAATGCTACATATAAGAAGTATTACTTAAAAGAAATTTGATTTCGGAATTTAACGCCTTGAAATTGGGCCTCCGTCTCTTTAAGAAACTCCACCTTCAGTAAGTGAGTCATCACAACATGGCTCCTATTAACCCTTTAATGTTTTTACCAGCGTTTCACTGATAAGTAGCTGCTATAATTAGCTCAGCAGATGAAGAGATCAACCAGGTGTTTGCTAATTGCTGCTGGCTAGTCTGAAGGAGCTGAGAGGGGGAGGAGCTGTGTCCTTGAAGGCAGGACTAGGCCCAACAAGGCATTTTACACAGCTGCATGGTTGCCATAGAGATTAAATGATTTCTCCAACATGCATGAAATAATCAAAGTAACACTCCAGGTATGTTTTTTGATTATAGCATGATGTAAAGCTCAGAAAAGCTGATTTTACGTAATACTGCTCCTTTAAAATAGGTTCCTGAATTACTGATTTTTCCATAAGAGTGTGCCTAGCAGTGTTTCCATTTACCTTAAAATTGTGCAAATTGGAATTACGCTTAATGGAAACACAGTAATTTCGAAGAAAAACTCACATTTTCCAATTAACAAATATTGCATTAGGGTGACGTTTTAAATGTATCAAAAAAATTTTTTTTTTTTTTTTTTGTGCAAAACTGCAACAGAAACTTTTCACATCAAGCGAGTCACATGATCAACAACCAGATGTTACTACTGGCAGAAATGACGAAGAAGATGACAGGAAAGTGGAAGGAGGAGGTTGGCTCTGCATGTTTTCTAATTGAAAAAAATTAGCTTTTGATCAAATGGAAACACCACAATTGAAAAATGTTGACAAATTTTTGCACAAATTTGTAATAGAAACACAGCTAGTGTCTCTTTTTACATTTTCTATGCTTTTTGCAAATGACAAAAATAATCTTTTCAGTCTTTTATCACCTGCAAACACTTTTTCTTTAAAGTAATAATAAAAACATTGTCTAGTTTTAAATTGTGAACATACACGGTGCCCAGGCGACAGAGTTATCTGCTGCAGATGAAGTCTCCCTGCAGGGTTGACATTCTTCTTCTTTTGAATTTGCTTCAGCTTTGGAGTCCAGGACGACATCAGGAGGTTCAGATACTTTTACCTCCAGCTTTGAATCGGATTTAGAAACCGTTGATTCGATTAAAGTCGGCGGTGCGGCAGAATTAACTCCTGCAACATCATCGCCTCGCGGCTCAGAGATTGGAAAATCCACCAGAGTTTTCAGGGTCGAAGGCTGACCACCGACTGCTGACGTCTCCGCCTCGAGGTTTATCTTGATCTCACTGGCCTCTTCCAGACGCTGATTTAGATCCTTCACACTACAAATCACAAAAGACACATCAAAACTGCTAAATACTATATGATATAATAAAAGAATCCTTCCTGACTGAATATTTAAACATAATTAACTTTCGTTCTCATCTCTGATTCACAAAGTGATGCTAAAGCAATCAATATTTGTCATTTTATTGGTTTGATCTCTATTAAATAACTTTAAATTTCCTAAAAAGATGCAAACAAATTAGAGCTGCAACTATTATTTTAATAATTGATTATTCTACTGTTTTTTCCTCACGATTAATCAATTATTCTGACGATTAATTGATTAATCGGGTATACAAAATGCCGCATTCAGCCATTTTTAAAATTTAAAATTAGAAATACATTAACAATGCAAATAGACAAATAGTTCTTTAATAAGAAAACATTTTTGTCTAAATTGCGATAAACTAACTGGTAATTGGATCGCAAAAGGTGTTTAAAATTAGTTTTTGTTTATTTTTTTCTGCAAATTTGAAGTAGGTGAAGCTAAAACTATAAAACTTTGCCGCTTCAGGAGCATTTTTACAGACACAGGTTAAATCTTAACGTAAATGTAAACTGTACATATATTTTGCACAATTTCGGGTTTAATTACTGCTCTGACTTTGTTGCTCCAGCAAATCGCCTTTTTTCTCTATATTCCAGTTAACAATTAATCAATTACTAAATTAGTTGGAAATACTTGAATAATTGATTGAAAACAATGAATCCAATAAATTACTTTAGCCTTAAAACAAATAGTTTATGTTCTGAAAGATTTCTAATTGTTAGGAAAAATAAAATTTTAAGAATCAGGCCACTGACATCTTTACGAACTTCCTCTGCTTCACAAACGCATAAAAAAATGGCAACACTCACCACTCAACACGTCCAATCTTTCCCCTGTAGGGATGAAATAAAAATAACTTGGTGACAAGATCCTTCCCAGCAGACTAGATCACTCTTAACACACAACAGAAATACCTAATTATCTTTAGAGTCATCCCAATAGTTGGGGCGTCGGAAAAGGAAAATCGGGTCAAAAATCGGCATAAAAATGTTGCCGTGACAACATTCAACTTCAGAAACTGTGCCGTGTTTTTAATGTCTGGCTCTCAGCTACAGAAAACATACCAGGGATACGTAGCCAAAACTTTCCTCAAGGGCATCTCCTGCAGCACCTTTGTAGCACAACTGGGAGAAACCATTTCGATGCAAATCTGCGAGAAGAAATTAAAAATGTAAAATTATTTCATTTATTTATTTTTCACTGCAAATGTTATGTACTCCTAAAAATTCACATTTTTTAAAAGGTTAGTCAAGTAAATGTAACTGGCTACTTTGACACTCTGAGTCCTCAATAAATTCACAATAAAGTGACTTTGTGATTCATTTCACAATAACCAAACAAACTTTTAAAACTCATTAAGCATAATTTTTAAGACAGTTCCTGATTATAAAGTTTTTCTTTGCTAGACATCATCATTTGATCTGTTTTTTTTCTGGGATTTATCCCAAGTATACAACCTAAAATGCAAAAACAGAGCATCAATAAATATTTAAGTTAAAGACATGACCAGAAAACTTATGCGTGATTTATATTTACGTATTCACACCTACAGATTGCACATTTTGAAATTAATTTATTGATTGAAGGCATTCAGCATCTTGAGATATAAGTAATTCTGTTAAATCTGCCTACTTGATCTTCTAATTAAACTTCTATCTACAGGTAGTTGAGATAGACTTAAAGTTTTATTACAATATTTTGTGGTACTCTGGTAATAATAATAAAAGTGATGATAAAAACTATTTATTACTTCTTTGACATAGCAAACATAGCATCTGGAAAAACATTCCCATTTGTAATAAAATTCAATTTGTATCATTAAACTGCAAATTATAACTGCATTTAATCATATTTTCTAATTTATTGATGCTTTCGTTGAACAAACATTAAAACTAAATCCTGTCGACAGTTTAGGAAGTTTTAAATATTACCTGGAATTTATCATGAAAACAATAAAAATCATCATCAAAATAAGAAATTTATCACGTTAAATGATAAACGATAAATGCCAGTCCTCATTTATATCCAACAGGTAACAAATATCTTTGCTGGAAAATGATTAAAAATGGTTTAATGTTAAATACGAGAACATCAAAGGTTTATTGTGAAGAATGGAGGTGGGCTGAGTTGCTGTACCCTGTTGGTGAGCGGCACGAAGCTGATAAAACTGCCGATGGCAGCGACTTCCTTAATGATGCTCTCGATGAGATTCATATTCACTTCATAGATCTCCACGCTGACCAGACGCTTCTCCAGGGAGAAAAGCTTTGGAACGTACTGAAAACGCAAAACCAGGAGTTTGTTAAAGCAGATTGTTTTATTTGAGTATTTTTTAAAAATTCAAACTTACACCACTCGTCCATTTCATCAGAGTCCTGTACATCGTTTCCTGCATAAAATAAATGAAAAGTTAAATATAAAGAGAAATAAGCGTAAAGGTAAACAAAAACAAAGATTGCTGGAGGTTAAAGGTCAGAGAGCATCCTCAGATAATTTTCCATACCTCACTGGATCCAGGATACATGTCCTCCAGCACCAAGTGGACGCTGAGAGTGCAGTTCCTGACAGAAACCGGCTTTTTCGCACAATCTGAGACGAAACTGCAGCATGCCTCCCAGTCGCAGAAGAACACAAAGGCCTAGTGGTGGAAGGCAGCAGAAAGAAAATGTGTTTAGGGTTATATTAAAACCCAAAGGTCAGTTTAAGAGACACAAGTCAATCCCAGCTCATGTTTCCCCAACTATATCTTAGAGAAATGCATACATTTCTGCAGAGCTTATGTTAATGTTGCTGCAAATGATTGTTTTTCATGTCTAACATGCTTTATTTGAGCATTTTCCTCATTATAGTTACTAATATCTACTACACTGACTTTCCTTATAAACTAATGGAACTAGTTTCTGCTATTAGTGGAGCTAATTTTTTGTTTAGGGCTTAAGGAAATTACTAACTTTGAAAACGTTCAGCACACTTAGCTTCCCCTAAATTAATATTTCACGGTTAGTTTTAAAGAGCTACTTTACTCGGCTGTTTGGAAACTTTCAGTTGAAAAACCCGTGAAATAACATTTATTCTGTACCCAGAATGAATCGCTGTAAAATAGTAAACAGCTTAAAATTTACTGAGTCTGACCCTGGTCAATTAGGCTAAATCAACAACAAAGTTAGCAATAATCAATAGTTATAAAATCAAAACCATGAGTCATGTAGTGTTAGCTTCTACTAAATACCCTGTTGGAATAGCACTTTAGCATTAGCTTCTGCTAAATACCTTGTTGGCACAGTACTTTAGCATTAGCTGCGACTAAATACTATGTTGCTATAGCACTTTAGTGTTAGCTTCTGCTAAATACCCTATCGGTATAGCATATTAGCTTTAGCTTATAGCATTTTAGGGTTACTTTTTAAGTTTGAGGTGCCCACCACTGCCTTAATGTCATTTAGCCAACCATTATCATTCTTCAAAAGATTTAGACCATCTGTGCGGTTTCTCTCTGTACCGTGGGAGAGACCCGGTAAAGAAACTTGCAAGATCTAAGCGAAAAAAAATTGTAGTAGAGATCTTTGCAGAGTTTGCTTGATTATCAAACATTACAATAATTAACCAAAAATCTCAAGTAAGACAGCAAAAACCCAACAGATGTCTATTTGAGAAACAACTTGTTGCATGTTATTTCATCTTTTGTCAAACAGGAAAGCTAATTAAAACAATAATAGGGTTTGACTTTTGTGCAACAGGCAATCGGTCTGAAGGAAGAGCTCCTTACCCTTCTCTGCAGCGGTAGTACCAAGATGTTGTAGTAGAGAGTCTGCAGGTTCTGTTTGGGGAAATAACGCCACACCAGCTTCGCTACATCCTCATGTTTGTATTTTCCTTCTGGTAAACCCGTCAGCATGACAGTGAAGAACTCAGAGCCTGGGTTGGAAGTCGTCTACGGGACGTCAAGTTCAGAGAAAATCAGAAAAACCAAAAGACAAAGAAACACGTCTGTTCATTCATAAACACTGATTTAGAAACGCTTTCAATGCCAACAGTAAGATTCTGATTTCTTATACAGGAAATGGAGCCTCACCAAAATGTCCTCTTCTCCTTGGACTGTCAGAAAACCTAAAATTGAAGTTAGAAAAATAAACACAATCAGGGAAAGTCTCCAACAGAGAGCCTGGTGTGTCTGTATCTTGATTCTCTTACTGGGGATGTTAAACCAGGGACACACAGTTGGGAAGACGTAGGGCGGGGTCATCATGGTGACCCAACACGGCGCCGTGGTGCCCTGAGGAACGCCAGATTTCATATCTGGTATTCCTGCATCAGGTAAGATCTTCTCACTGTCTGGCAGAGCTTTCAGTGGCAGCTTTGGTACTGCATAAACGACAACAACATCATAGAGAGTGTTTGGTTACTTTTGTAGAAAAACTGATATTTGTAGAAAGTTAAACTTTTTCTTTTGTTTTAAATGATTGTGTTAATCCATTCAAATAACACTTTAAAATGTTTCTTGACTGAGGCACTTTTTCAACAGTAATTTAAATGTAGCTGTGTTTCCATTAACCATATAGTTTGGCAAATTGGAATTACAAAAAGAAATTTGGTTAATGGAAAGTTTTTATAAAAAAGTTTTGCCTCTAGGATGAAATGGGAGTTTTTCTGGTTGTATCTAAATTAGTTTATTTCACAAAACTGCAATTGGAAACACTTTTTTTGCAGCATCACACAAGTCATTTGATCAACAACCTGATGTTACTACTGGCGGAAACGACAAAAAAAAGATGACAGGATATTTCTCATAAAATTTTTTCTCTCTTTTCCTGCTTTTTATTGCCTTTGTCTCTTTAAAACATCTGGAAATTAAAAATCTTTAGCACATTTCAATCAACGCTTAAGCTTTTATGCTTTACGTTGTGATTTCTTGAGGCTTCTTGGTATTTTCAGCCTGTTGACTGTGTGGACGAAACCCAGTCTCATCAGGCTGCACCAAACGCCGAGGCGATCTGCATCGTAAACCGTCTCGAACTCAACAAAAACCTAAAAAAAACAAAAAAAACCCCAGAGATAAATCGATTAGGTCCTCCTCTCTACATGGATTTGAATATAAACATTTAAATTTAATACCTTGTTAAGCAGAGGCAGGAAGTTTCTCACATGACCGATTTTTCTCAAAGCTTTCCTGAGATCCGTGATGTCGCTTGGTGAAATGTTCTGGATGTAGATTATACTGGTTCCATCGTCTCTCATGTTCTGTCAGCGACAGCCGGAAGAAAGTTACAACAACCACATACATCTGCTTTTCCTCCATTTTTTTACTGATGGTGCTGGTGTTTAGCCCCACATCTTAAATCATAGTTAGTTCAGACAAAACTGGTATTTTTACGTCATTTCTACAGAGAAAAGGTTTCTCTTTACCAACCTCCCAAACCAGTCTGTTTATTCCAATAATCCTTCTTGCATCTAATATGTTTTTATTATTAGTATAGTTATTAATCCTTCTTTTTCACTCGGATTGAGTCAACTCCTCCTTTTTATTTTTGTTGTCTTTTTGTAAAAAAAAAAAAAAAAAGTAGAGCTGAATGACATTAGTAAATATTGACATAGCAATTTTTTTCCAACTTTGTGATGAATTTATCACAAAATAAAAATTAAAGAAATTTTCAACAGATGTCTTTAATACAACCTCACAGCTGCCAAATTGTTGACAATTAACTAACAATGATCCAAACTCTTTTTGTTTTAAGTTTTAATGTCTATTTGAGCAATTCTAATTTTATGTGCTGAAAAGCATCTGCAAATATTGCAGTGACGATATTAGTTGCCATTTTTTCTTCTTTCACTGTTATGTGTTTACACTAGAATGAAAAACAAGTTTATTTACTTGGCATGTATTAACCAACAGTCCTTTTTTGTGATATATTGTACAACCCAAGTAAAAAGTGACAATAACAAAGAGTTTTTATATCTTATCCTCCTTTAAAAAAATCTTTACACAGGTTTGTACAAGTTGGATTTCTTGGAAAATGTAATGTTGTTGCAGCTGCCAAACTGAGCAAGGGTGTTCTTACTTTTCAGGGTCAAACAATGAAGGCAAAACTAGACAGTTCAGTAGCATTAGATAAGGATGCAGCGAAACAAAGTCATCCAAGAATGTTTGGGTTACTTACGAGAGGCGTTATTCCGATGAGAGATTTATAAAACCCAAGCTGAAACAAAAACAGAGCAAAAATACAACTTTACAGCACCTCTAGGTTATTTCTGGGGTATAATGTTGTTTAAATTAAGTTTTTTTTATGACAGGTAAATAGACATTTGACACTATTAGTAGTCTGACAGGACTAAGGGAAAGTATTTTAATTTTTTTAATACTTACTGGTGTCATTAACATGTTTGATTCCACGATCTGGAAGAAGAGCTTCTTCGATCTGAAAGTGAGATGGCCGTGCACTGCCGCGTAGACGAGGCCAACCACTGACCGCACATTTGGCATGAGCACAAAAGCCTGAAAGAATTTTAGAAAACAAAACTCTATAAAAATTATTTTTTTAAAAATAAAATAAAAATGTACACCTTTTACAAATTTAGTCTGTTTTTGCTTAAATTTAACACTCATTTGTTACAATTTGATCATATTTTGATACATGAGACAATAATAACCAAAGTGCAGTTTTCAGTTGATGATAGAAGCCATTCAAATCAATCGTACCCTGTGTAAAAACATGACAGCAAACATGCCGGAGTTCCGCTTCGGTTTCTAGGTAACGGGCTGGGCTGGCTGGGGTTGCTAGGTAACGGGCTGGGCTGGCTGGGGTTGCTAGGTAACGGCGCAGTGCCAGTAAATGTGACTTAAAATTCCGGAGGTTTTCCAAACGACTTAATTTCCAGACACCAAAAAATATCAACTGGTGATTTGGTTGTTTTTTTTTAAGAGCTTGGGCTGCTTTCATAAGCAGCTCAGACCCAAATAGAAGTACAAAAACTGTACAAAATGTGAATTTTGCATAAAAAAAAAAAACAGAACTTGTCTAGTAACTTCAGCCAATATTCACAAACAGAGTAAACATAGAACAGTAGCGAATCTTCCTGGGAGTGCCTGGCCAGTTTAAACATACAGAAACCTACAGAACAAGCATAGCAGCCCTCACTTCAATCAGCTGAGGCCAAAGTTCATGACTAAACAATAAGAAACAGACTGGGGGAAAAAAGTTGAAAAACCCAAAAGAACAAAAGATATTGCCAAAAAACATCTTGATACTCAAAACCTTAGAAAAATTACTGTCTAGATTTACAGAGATGGACACACTCCTGATGATAGTTTAGCTAATTTTTAGCTTGGCTTTTTAAGGCTATTGCTAACTTTTAAAACGTTTAGCTCACTTTGCTTCCACTAAGACATCCAGAATGATGAGTTTCAACCAAACACAAAAACACAACCAGGTGCTTACCATGCCTGTCTGAGGGATAATGTAGATGTTGTCGTGTGCGTATTGAAATTCAAATTTACAGAGCACGTTTACAACTTCCTCCTCAGTGTAGGAGCCGCCATAATCCACAGGAAGGTTTGCTATCCACAGTAGTGTTGAGTTGAGAGCATAAGGCTGGAAGAAAAGAATAAAATGAAAGAAAAAGTGGTTGTTAAAAAAGCTGAGAAGGCAAAAAAAAAAAACTGAAAAAAATGCTTATCAAAATTAAAAACATAGTTGAAACTTCAATGATTAATTTAGATAATTTACATGGACAAAAAAGTCATTTGGCTCAATGTTTTGATTCAGGCTCATGTACTAAATGAAGTTTTAGGATAATTTTCATCAATACCACAAGCTACATTAAAAAGCTAAAGGGTAAATAAATCTAGAAAATAAATCTTACTTTGGACGACAGGATGATTCCTGCAGGAACACACTCTAGATGAGGGTCAAAACAAAAATAAAACTTTAAAAATCAAAAGAAACGTTCTGTATATTTTTTTAAAAAAATACAAACGGGTTTCTTACTGAAATTGTGTAGCTTCAGGTAACATCCAATCCTCTCGCCAACCGTCACAGAGGACTCAACGCGGTTCGGAGCAGCAGCTGCTGCGTTTGGAAAACAGGCGGCCGGGTTCTTCTGGGCCAGAACATCAACTTCAGAAGAGAAATGATTAGCACAGAGGACAAGCAATTTTAAATATTACAGAAATTAAATTTGAGTGAATCATTTTTATTTTCGAGGAGAGAAGAAAAATAAAAATACTGTGGATTTTTTCTAAAATCTTTTAGGGCAGGGGTGTCAAACGGCTATTTGTGGCCCCATGACTGACTTTGTGCAGAGCCCCCCCCTCAAAAAGTTAAACCCCTGTTTGTTTCAAAGTTGCCATTGACTAATGACGAGTGGATCATCATAAAGTGTCGTTGGGTTTTAAACCAGTCATTGTTTTTCCTTACTTTGACGCTGCAATGTTGTTTTTAATGTTTGTCGTTTTATTTTCCTTCTACTCGTGTAAATGACTTTAAATTGCCTAATTCAAGCACTCACAAAATACCTGGCTGATATGGTGAAAAAAATTACAAACAGGTCATTTCCAGCATACCTTTTTGATTATTTTTGTCGTCCCCTTCAGTTTTTTGCGATGCATCCAAAGGCGCCTCAGCAGAGCTTCCTGCAGACTGCGGTTGAGTCTCCAGCTGTTTGCCATTGGTCTTCAGGTTTGGCGCTGCCAGGTCTGCAGTTTCTTGAGTTGTTATTGTTGTCTGTTGACTCAGCTTTGGATCAGCAGGTTTATCTGGAGTGGTGATAACTTCACTGCCTGGTTGAGGATGTTCAGGTTTAGCTGGGGAGGCATTTCTAGCGGTCACTTCATCTTCTTTGGTCTCCAGAAAATAATTTTTTCTTTTCATCGCATTATCATCTGTAATAACGTCTGTTTGTTTGCTTATTTCAGTTGTTGAAACATTTGCCTTCACAAGGCAAGCAGTGTCTTTTAAGATGAAGGCAGATTTGTCAGAATTGTCTGTTTTTGGAGTTTGACAAACCGCAGAGATATCTTCTGACATCGTCCGCTTGGATGACACGTTTATGTCCTCAGATGAAGTTTCTTCTTCTTCTTTGCTGATTTGTAACTGACTTTTATTGGTGTTAAATTGTAAGGTCTTTGCTTTAGAAATCTCAGGTTTTGAAATCTGACAATCACCTGGACTGTTTTCCACCATTGGTATTGTGGATGTAATGACTGACACTGAAAGGGAGGGTTCAGATACGTTGACGTTTGCTTGATCACATTTACTAAAGTTTCCAAAGGCCGTTCCTGAAAGTTTTCCCACTTTACCTCCTGAGAGACATCTAGTGGTTTCATCCAGATTTTTATTTGTAGATATATTTGGAGCCTTGACCTTCACTTTTGCAACCATTTTCTTCCCTTTTATTCCTTTAGCAACAGTCTTCTTTAGCATTTTTCCAATCTTGGTTCTGTCTTTAACTGCAACTTGAGAGTCTTTGCCTTTTTTAAAAACTTTAGTTGCTGGTTTGTTTCTTCTGTCTCCTGAATCATGTTTCTTTCCGAGGCTTTTGGACTTCTTGGAATCTGGATCCATTCTTAGTTGGACTTTTGGCAAAGTTTTGTCTGAGGTTTCTTGAGTTTTGAAGATCGTCTCCTGAGCCTGAAGTGGATGTGTTCTGGTCACCACTTTACCAATCAGCGGCTTAGTCTTTTTCAGTTCTGGATGCGAAACATTTGAAGTTTTCCGTTCATCTCTGAGAGAATCTTCAGCTTTTGTTAGCTTAGCGACTCCAGAACATTTAGTAGTTTTACATAGAAGTGTATCTGAAGAGGTTTTTGAAGCCTTAACTTTTACTTTTGTGACCATTTTCTTTGATTCAGCAACAGTCTTCTTTAATATTTTTCCAACCTTGCTTGTGTCTTTCACTGCAACTCGAGTCTCTCTGCCTTTTTTGAAAACATTAGCTCCTGGGTTGTCTCTTGTGTCACCTGAATCAGGACTCTTTCCAAGGCTTTTGGACTTCTTTGATTCTGGATCCATTTTTTGTTGGACTATTGGCAAAGTTTTGCTTGAGGTTTCTTGAGTTTTGATGATTGTCTCCTGAGCATGAAGTGGATTTGGTGCGGTCACCATTTTACCAACCAGTTGAAGCTGTGAAGCATTTGAAGTTTGTTGTTTATTTCCCAAAGAATCTTCAACTTTTATTTGTTTAGCTACTCCGGCACATTCAGCAGTTTTATCCAGCGGTTTACTTGCAAATGTTTTGGAAGAATCGAGCTTTATTTTGGTGATCGTTTTCTTTTCTTCATTTGATTCAGGAATAATAATCCTCCTTATCCCTTTGACTCTAGTCTTTTCTTTAACAGCAGCTTCACAATCTTGATCTTTTCTGAAAACTATAGGTCCACTTCTTTGATTTGAGAGGCCAAAATCAGGGCTTGTTTCCAGACTTCTGAACCTCAAGGAAACTAATTGTTTCAACGGCTCTTTTACCGATACAACCGACTTCAAAGCCTGTGTTTTTTGCGAGTAAGTTTTGGATTTGGAGACGTGTGTTCCTTTGGAAGATAAGCGTTTTGCTTTTTTCACAAGTTTATGATGCAAAGACAAAAGCGTTTTTATTGGAAGATGGTCCAAGCTCTCAGATGAACCCAGTTCCTTGGTATCCCCAGATCTTCTGTCAAAGAGACAAACAAAAATACATTTAAGAAGTCAAACAAAAAAAAGCATTTATTTTCCTGCAAACTTATATGATATTACGCTGTTGTACAAACAGCTACCCAAACCTTGCAGCCACCAAAAAGGCCTTAATCAAGTAGTTAGTATCAAACAAAGGGTGAATGAGTGGCATTGACAACCTAAGAGCTCAGAACCACAATAAAACAAAAGACATGGTTATCTTTGCTTCAGATCTATTATTCATAGTGAATCTATCCAGAAACGTTTAGCTTTAAACCTTTAAAGGGGTGGAGGATGAGTAGAAGTCAAAATATAAAATAAATTTGGGTTTTCAAATAGACATTAATCCAGAAGTGGTCTTCAATGTGTCAGCATCTGGTGATACAAGTTAAAGTGGAAGAATGAAAAAATTAATTTTGGTAACTGTTACTGCATAATTCATAACATTATTGAACTGAAAAAAAGTTCAATCATAACTTACAGTTTATGATGTTTTCTTCTATGTTGTGAGGTGATGGAGAGGGCCCTCTTGTCCTGTTAACATAACACATTGTAAATGGATCAGATTAGTGAAAATACAATCTACAGCCAAATTCAGAAGTTTTGGGAGTGACGCAAATGTTCTTTTGAGGGTTTAGGAAAAGGCCAACTGCTTGTTTTTACATTTGATCCATTTGGATCTTCGCACTAAACGCAATAAGCTTCACACCTGAGAGGTTTGCACCAGCCTCTCATTGTTGATCATTTTACCTTTTGCATAATTTCAGTCTGTCCTTGATGTTTTTATTGGACCTATCTAGCTTCTTACAGAGGCAAAGATTTTTCAACAATGAGCTTGTGATGAATTTCGCCCATATCCCACTACTGCTAATGTTGACAACAAGCTCCACACAGGTGGAAACACAATTTTCTAACATTTGCTGGGGATGTTTTGATGTACCTTCACTTCAGGATTGGGAAACTGTTCCGTCAGGTCCAACAGTCTTGATTTTATCTGGCCACCTTTGTGGTTGTATTACTAAACAAAATTAGGTTAGTTCCTTTTGAACCAGCGGAAAGTTATGTTTTAAAATAAAGGGTTGAAAAATACAAATTGTATCCATTTCTTGTAGAATAATCTAAAACGATACATATGGTCAACTCCAAATCTGAAGCCCTTGAATTTTGAACTATTTGCATCCCAGCCAAATTTTTAGCAATTGTTTTAGGCTACAAAAATGTAGGAACGATGAAGCTAACATATCTTAGCTTGATGAACTCAAAGATGCACACCAACCTTGGTCTTTTTAGAAGATCTTGCATGTTTCTGCTCGAGTTTGGACAATGTTTTTGTGGAAGATGGTGATAACCGTCTTCCACTTGATGAATGTGTTAAGACCTTTCTCCTTTTGTCCTGTGAGGGCAATCCTAATGATGACTGTGAGGAATCCTGATTCTTTGCAAGTTCAGCCAGTAAAACAGGAACCATTAAATCTATGACGTCTTTGATGTTGGACTGTCCTGAGGCAGACTCGATAGCTAGAAGGAGAATGCATGAGAAAGTATTAGCATATTATTATTAGCATCTATCTAGAGACACTCTACAAGTAAAGACATTGCTAACACTTTGATTTTAGAGATTCAACAATGTTTCCACATCAAACCTGAATTTTCCAGCAGCCGCTTCGTCAGGATCCGTACACTGCTGGACTTCTTATTCTGACAGGATGGCTCTCCTTCTGGAGACGCATGTCTCTTGCGGTTTCTCCTTAGACATGACGCTTCCTCATCACTCTGCTTTGACAGGAATTGTTGGTCCTCTCTTTCAAGGAATGATTCACATTTTCTTGTCGGTGACCATCTTTTATCATCATTCCTTCTTGGGGATGATTGTCGATCATGGTACGTTGGTGGTGACCAATATTTGTCGTCGGACCGTCTTGGCGGAGACCGGTGCTTGTCGTCGGACCGTCTTGGCGGAGACCGGTGCTTGTCGTCGGACCGTCTTGGCGGAGACCGGTGCTTGTCATAAGTACTAACATCTGTCCTTCTTTGTGGTGACCACAGCCTGTCATTAGACCTAGAGGAGTGTTGGTCATGGCTCATCACTGGTGACCGTCTTCTGTTGCCACTTCTTCTGGGTGAGAGTTGCTCACCATTGCTTGTTGGGGACCATCGTTTATCAGTTCTTTTTGGGGACATCTGTCTCACACAGCTACTTCTCGGTGACCATTGTCTCGGTGACAGTCGTTTATAATCAGATATTCTTGGGGAAGACTGGCGCTCAAGGAATCTCTTTGACCCCTCTTTCGGATCATTTCTTGGTGACGATCTTCGCTCACAACTTCTTCCTTGAGACAACTGTCGTTCATGGTTCCTTCTTGGTGAAATTGATCTCTTATTCATTCTCTTTGGTGAGGACCGTTTCTCATAGCTTCTTGAACGTGATCGATAACCAGAACGATTATAACGTGGGGAGCAAGAGCGAGACCTAGACCTTGAGGTGCGGTATTGCAGCCTGTGTTGGGAGTAACTACCGTTGGAGTGGTTTTTTCTATCTCTTGAGCCATGGCGGATGGGGCTGTACGAACGGGAACTGGAGCCAGTACTGGATCTGTTTTTGCTATGTCCTGATCTACTGCTGTATTTGTGCTTTCCATCTCTTGAGCTCCTCCGATGACGTGGACTGTATGAGCGGGAACGTGAACGGCTGATGGATTTGTCGCGTCCATCTCCTGAGCTGGAACAAGTGCCGCTGTTTGAGCGGGAACGATAATGTAGGGAGGCTCGGGTTAAAGTCCTAGAACTTTTAATTGCATCCCTAAAACAATTAGTGAACAAGAATCAAATCAATCATTTGAAAAAAGAAACTTGGCAATGAGAAATACTTGTTTTTGTTTCTGCTGGAAATATTTGAAAAAGAAATTACCTTTGCACTTCCTCATCCCAATGAGGGTATCTGTGGGAGAAAAAACAGAAATCAACAGCACATTCAAAGAAAGGTACTGTAAACTTTTTCTGAAATAGCATAATGTCTCAAAAGCCCACCAGCATTGTAGGTTAAAGGAGAAAAATTAAACATTTATATTTAAAATGTATTTCTTAGGTGTAAATAAAAAACAAACAATACTCCAGAAAACCCATTACACAGTCCTTTACCTTTCCAAAAACTTTAAATATTTCTTAAAAACGGCTAAATGTACTAACTGGTTGCGAAGGCGGTTGCAGTTCGCATGGTGTTGGTTGCTTGTCTGGTGGGTAACCCAATCCTAAAATAAACAGCAACAAATAAAGTCTTGTGTTGACATTTTGTTTGCAAAACAAATTGAGATGCAGAGACATTTAAAATATTTTCAATTTAATGCATGACAGATAACTGAAATAATTAAGTTACTAGCAGTTAGGAATCGCTATTATGAAAGAGGAGGTGATAAAAAAAACATACACACTTACCTTTAGTTGAGGGCATTCTTTGTTACATAAAGAGCAGATGTGAGGAAATCTTCCTGGCATAATTGCTGCATAATCACGCCTCACACCAAGGGATGGCAGATCCTTAGAGGACGCAGTCTTGGCTGGAGGTGGAGGTCGAGGTTTAGAAGATGGCACCTGAGCATTGTTATTTGCTTTAATGATTGGCTGAGACTGAGAAACGACAGATGCAGAGTTCTTGGGTACAACTGTTGAAGGTAGAACGACATCCAAGACTTGTGGCATTTTGGGAATGAAAGGTGACTGAGAACCTGGTTTTGCGGCAGAAGACACACCAGGCTGCAAATCCTTTAGAATCTGCAAAATTTTCTGAATATTGGTTTTCTGTAGCACTTGCAGATTCACCGTTGAGTCTGCAATATTTGATCCTTGCCCTTGAATTTTATTTTCACCACTAGATGTAGCATATCTGGTTTCATGTTGGGGAACTGACTGCGTCGTGTGGTTTTGCTGGGTCTCCAGTTTTCCAGCTGCATTCCACTTTGAAAAGGCCGCAACATTCAGTTGGTTGAAAGCAGAAGCTGATACGTTCTGGTCATATGAAGAAACCAAACTGCTGTTCTTCAACTCTGCCAAGCTTAGCTGTGGTGCTTCTTTGCCATCCTTTCCACCAACCCCAGCTACACTGTGAATGTTCCTGACAGATGTATTCTCAATATGTGGCATTTTGGGAATGAAAGGTGATTGAGAATCCGGTTTTGCGGCAGAAGACACACCAGGCTGCAAATCCTTCAGAATCTGCAAAATTTTCTGAATATTGGTTTTCTGTAACACTTGCAGATTCATCGTTGAGTCTGCAATATTTGATCCTTGCCCTTGAATTTTATTTTCACCACTGGATGTAGCATATCTGGTTTCATGTTGGGGAACTGACTGCGTCATATGGTTTTGCTGGGTCTCCTGTTTTCCAGCTGCATTCCTCTTTGGAAAAGCCGCAACATTCAGTTGGTTGAAACCAGCAGCAGATACGTTCTGGTCATATGAAGAAACCAAACTGCTGTTCTTCAACTCTGCCAAGCTTAGCTGTGGTTTTTCTTTGCCATCCTTTCCACCAACCCCAGCTACATTGTGAATGTTCCTGACAGATGTATTCTCAACATCTGTAATAGATTTTCCAGTATATGCACAGTCATACGGTTTAACTGGTTTAATAATCATTTTTGGGTTATCATTGGGCGTTCCTGTTTGTCCAAAACCAATGGAATGAATCATTCCACTCACCTGGTTCGGTTGAGTTTGAAGCAGTCTAGTTTGATTGATTCTTGGAGGCGGCACAGCAACAAAAGAACCTTTCTGGTCACCTGAAGAACCCAAATCACCACTTTTTATTTTAGTTAAAGTTGGGAGTGGTCCCTCTTTACTGCTGGTTTGAAAGTTATCCATCAGCAAAGAGTTCCTCTGAATGTTCCTACCAATTGCGGCATCTACCTCTGCAGAACCAGCAGCAGCTTGTTCATTTTTAATCATTTTCACTGGGTGAAGAAGAGTAGATGAAGACATATTGTCCGGAAATATTCCTGGCTTTCCAAAATTAACCGCATTTACTCCTGTTGTGCTTGCAGTGGGTCGAGTCATAGAGTCGGAGTTAGACCGAACTCCAGGTGCAGTCCTCGTGGCCTTTTTCATGCGAATGCTTTGTAAGAGGTAGGGCAAGTTCTCAGCAGTAGTCTGCTCTTCAGAGTAATTTAGAAGTTCGTCCAGGTCCTCTTTCTCTAGTCCGTAATTTTCTAAAATGTTCCCAGCCAATTGTGGATTACAGTCAAAGTAACTGGGTTGAGAAGAAACTCTTTGATCTTCTGCTCGAGTGGCATAATCAGACACATTTGATGCCAATTTCGAGAAATCTTCGGTCGTACTCTTGTGGTCTGGCATAAAGTTGTAGGAGCTACAGCTGGTGCTCGACAGTTGATGCCCATATGAAGCTGACATCTTTGGGGCTGAAATGGATGAGGTTTCTTTTTGGGTGATGGTAAAGAAAGCACACTGATCTATAGGTTGGTGTTTGATCTCCTCTCTGAGGGGAATGTTGAAGGTACTTTGCGAATTTGTCAGATAGTTTTCAGGCCTGTAGTTGCTAATTGGCAAAGAGAATGGCTTCGTTTCTCTTTCCTTAGACGAGGTAGGAGTCCCAGAAGACGCTCCAGGGAAGGTAAAGCTGGATTCAGGTCCAACGTTTGGTGTTGTTCTCCAAGGAGCTCTCTCAGTTTTCACACTGAAGAGACCAGTTTGCCCCTGGGAGGCATTCTGTGTCCCAGGCGATAAAGGATTGTACATGAGATAAGACATAAGGAAGGTAATGTTTCTCAGAGGTCTAGAGAGTTATGTGGTGAGGTAGCTCTGCTATCAATCACCAACAAGAACAATGTTCTTTAACAACCAGTGCAGGATGCAGTCTGTCCTCGAAATCCCTGGAAGAGCCTATTTAGACCCATGAAGCAGTCCTTTACCTTACCTTCAGCAGGTAAGACAGGAGGCACCAAACTGAAGACAGCAAAAACAAAAAAAGTAGGTTACTAAAAAGAAACAAGTGCAGAAACTGGTGAAATCAGAATAAGAAACTCGTATAGATACATTGCATTAAAATACATTACATTTATTTTATTAAGAAAAAAGTATCAACTAGAGATGCACCGGTTACAGTTTTCTGGCTGATCATGATTACCAATCTTTAAAAAACCTGACCTGCAAATTTTTGGCCAATACCATTTTTTTTGTTGTCTGCAACATCATTAAATGTAGTAAGAAAGTTGTTTAGTTGGTTACAGTGGGGCGACGATCGTTAACTGAAAACATGCAGACATGACCTAGTGGGCTGGTCTGTCAGGCAAACCTCTCACAGGCAGAGTTGGGCAACAACTAGTTCCATTTACTCAATTACATTTACTCAAGTGACTTCTGAAAAGAAACAACTTTTAAGAGTATTTTCAATATGCTGTACTTGTAATTGAGTAATTTTATTATGAAGTATCTAGCAAAATTTGTGGACTTTCTACCAACTGAATGAAAAACAAAGATGTTTTAACCAAATATTCACAGGTTTTTCATTGAAAGAAATTGATTTGGACATTTTTTTCTTTCCTGATATTTTTGTGAATTATATGAATTAGTCATTTTTGTCATAAAAATATTAAAATTTCCACTTAGCTTTATATTTTTATGTTTATTTTTCCATCTCTTTTAAAGCTCACCACATTTAGCATATAATCTCATTTATTTCACAATAAACATGCATTCATTTTTTACTTTTTACCATTCCCACTACATTCCACATCCTTTTCAGAAAGCAAAGCTGTAAATCAGGCTTGCAAACAATGTAGGTAGGGGCCATCAGATAAGGGGCAAGTCGCACTCAGAAGTTATTACTCAACAGCGACTGAAGACACTAAGACAAAAGGGCCTCTGATTCTCAGTAGGAGATTTACTGGCCCTGCTGCGAGCCTTTGGTTAAATTTATAGGTCAAATCTGGGGTAAACCTTTATTAAATTCAGACAATATTCAGAGTGTTACATTTATATGCAAGGCATGTGTTGGTTATCAGAGGAAAAACATATAAAAATAAAAATATAACACGTTATGGCTTCAAAATCACTCAAATGTCATGTCGTACTTTGCCTAATGCTTGTTTCTTTTACTGAAAATCCAAAGAAATGATTGGTGAGACCAAAGTTTTATCCATTTTTTCCCCCCAAAACAGCACTATCCTATCAACATTTTGCTGCACACAGTAAGTCAACAGGCTAACAGGAAGTGTCCAACCTTTTCCCAAGAAACACAAATTCGGCTATTTAGACATTTTTCTAACGTCTAAAACACAGAAAGTAATGATGTAGACACTTAAAAAGCTCCAACATGCTTTCATTTTTAGGTAATATAGCATTTAAAATAAAAATAAAAAATTAGCAAGCAACGATCATCATGTAAGTGAAGAAGATGACTGCAGGGAAGCTACCTGAGCAGATAGCCTAACTAATTAACAGCTTGTTAGCCTTTTGTTTCTCTAAAAAGCCCAGAGCTGCGAAAACGTTGTAATTCTCCACAACAACCAATATATCAGTGCTCTGCTTACTTTAATCAAACGGTAGTGAAGATGGCCTCAGTTTTGCAGCAGGGAGAATAACTAATAATCATGATGTTGTTTAATGTTTGTGTAAACACGCGGAAATTTTTACTCGATTTTATCATATTGTGCGAATTTCATCCTAAAAATACTCTAATTCGCAACTCGGTTCAACTCGGTTGCTGAATTTTTATATCATTCTTAAATGCAATAAAAAAAATTAAATCCTCCTCATAGTTTCTGTGTTTACCTGGTTTTTAATTCAACAGATTTTTCATGCATATAAAACTTGTGCACATTAACACTCCTTTGTTTTTCACTTAATATCCCTTTTCAGAAGTTTTCGTTATTTATAATAAATACTTTTCTGCAAAATGTGGATTTTCAGCCACTTTTTAAACTGGAGAAAAACTTGAATCTTCCTGTGGACGTGAAAAATCCCACAAAAAGCAGGTCAGTAAGCAGGAAAATCTCCTTACATTTCTGCCGACTGCTGTTTGCAGGACTAAAAAGCAAACTTTTCACAAACTTCGAGGATTCTTTCCAGAAAAAACTCAATTATTGGCGTACATGATTGATTTAACAACAGCAAAACTCGATGACATGTCAACACATTCGTGCACAAGCTTCAAAAACCGCAAATAAGCATTTTTAGTACAAAGTTTTTGCAGCTTCTTACCTTTTGTTTGCAGCGTTTTACTTCGCGTGGAGAGAAGCATGGAGACGCTGCACTCAGGGGGCGTGATGTTGCTTTGAGCGCTGAAGAAGCCCGTTCTTCTTCTTCTTCTCCAGGTAATTCTGAATGGATGACGACGCGACCCTACTGCCCCCTCCTGGATGGAGGAATGAACGGCACCATATAATTTCGCACGTAAATCGAACTGTTCGCGTAACTAGAACGTGAATAATTCCGAGATGTGTCTATATCCAAACATTATGATCTTAATATGTCTGTTATTGTGTTTTAAAAATAAACATTTTGTTATTTGCGGAATATTTTTTTCTCTTTTCGGCTACTTTCCTTTTTTTTTTCTCAAGTCGTAGTTCGCGTTACATCCGAGTTCAGCGCGCGGGAAAAACCAGACGGCTGGTGCTGCGTTCCATTTATCTCGGAAAAGTTAATTCGGAACTAGGAGTGACGTCACACGCGAGTTCACGGCGTTCCAATTATGTCGGAGAACTTTTTCCATAAAAAGATTTTGCGCTGAGTTGAGGTGGTTTTTCGGCCGTATTGAAATCCGTGTTTTTCGCAGAACTGCCAAGGAAACACTTTTCGCATTACACGAGTCATGTGATCAACAACGGATGTTACTACTGGTGAGAAAGACAAAGAAGACAGAAAATGGAAGGAGGATCATGGAAAGCATGTTTTTTTATGGCTTATCGCATGAACAAACTTATTCACATGCAATTTTAATTGTGTCTCCTATTTAATGGAAACATTGCATTTGTGAAATTGTATTTCTTTGACAGCAGAGCGACCCCAACTCTGATGTTAAACTAAGAAGATAAATAGATATGGGATGATTACCAGTTTCAAGTAGGTCTGTCACGATAACAAATTTTGCTGGAGGATAAATTGTCTCAGAAATTATCACGATAAACGATAATAATGTCGTTTCAACACCATTTTCAAGTAATATAATGGCAATAGCATAATAATGCAATAATAATGTTCTCAAATATCAACACACTTTTATTTCTAATTAACATCTAACACTGAAACTGGAAGTGATTTTAATTATCCAAAATAAATAAACAAAACAACAGAAACGACAAATAAGATGGAGACTGAAGTCTCTGTAAACAAAATTGTCCTTTAAAAAAAGGGAGTTGTTGAGACCAAAGTACCAGAACGAAGATTTTTGCTATCCAGTTGTTTATTGGTAGAAAGAGGGAGAGCAAAGAGAAAAACAACGAACCATGCAAATAGAAATAACTGAACTTGTTTTAATCTATCAAAATGCATTTATTTGAAAAATAACATTTAACAAGGTATTAAACATGTCTCATTTAATTTTTGGAACTGGTAATAAGTGTTTTCTGTTTTGGAAACAGAAAAAATAATTACTTTTAAGGTATTAAACATTAAATCATCTTATGGGAAACTTTTCATTTTTAATATTTCTGTTAATATTGCGTTACCGTGGACTAAAATAATTTTACAAATAATTATTGTTGGTCAAAATATCATAAGAATCTTATGACCCAGGCTTGTTAAAAATAATAGATGTGTCAAAATGATCAATAATAGCGTATCGTTCTCAAATAAATCCGTGTAAATCAAGCGACATGATCTGCTGCATTTCATTACCTCGGATATTTTCATTACTACATTTTATACAGTGATATGCTACGCTTTCATTTAATTTGACTATGCTAAACCAACAGATGTTAAAACAAGTCATTTAAAAAAGTATTTGTATTAATAACTGAGGTCAGAGATGAAGAGAAACCACCGTCTTCGTGGAGATTATTGTTTCTGTTAACTTATCTGCCGTGTAAATTAAAAAATCCGACTTCCAAGTACAAATTGAATGCCGCAAATGTCGGACGTTCTTAGACCCGCCCACCTTCACACAGCAAGTGTTTTCATTGGCTGAGCCCTGTGTCCTTCACAACCATGGCTCAAACCGCTGTCATGTGACGAATGTTTTTGTAGCGTCGTTTCCGCATTCAGTGGGGTGATTTTCGCCGTGTCATGTGAACTCAAACCTTTAGGGTGGTTTTATTTCCAACCCCCTGGGACTCTTCATCGAGGTCCAGAGGATTACCCGCCGCTCCAGAGCTCTTTTCAGCGGGCGTGCTGACAGACTTGGGTCCGGGGCGGTCAGCCATGGCGGACGAGGAGCGGTCACCGCTGCTGCCCGAGCAGCAGTACGCGACCAACGGCTTCTTCCCGCAGAGAGGCTCTGGTGGATATCCACAGAGTACGTACACATTTCTTTCCTGTTAGCCACTAAAACTACGTTAATAAATGCTAACTAACTCACTCTAGAATAACTAAAACATTTGCATATGTGTTTAGCCCTGGAAATGTTTTAATGTAAACAAGCTTAGCCGTTTTAGCTTTGAGTTTGGATTACAGTGGAAGACGTCGATTGGGAAATTAAGACACACCTAAGACAAGTTTCACATGTGTAAAATTACTTGGTATTCATGTGTGAAGTGACGTAATATTAGGTTTGTAAAATGGCCTTGAGATGTTTATAAATTAGCTAATACGTTCATATATTTTATATTTACTTTTTTTAAACATATAAACATGTTTACAAATTAATTATAAGTCCGTATTTTATTTATTTTCTACTTTTGCAGTCATTTGAAGCTGTTACAACATGAAACTTTCTCTAGTTACCATTTCCTCTCACAGTATCTTGTGAAATGAATGAAAAATAATCTGATAATGGGAACCAGGAATACCATAATTTTAAAAACTTCCAGTTTTAAAAATTGGAAGTTTGTGGTTAGCATTGTTCCTGTGTGAACCACAGTTTTCTCCAGTTGTGTGGAGCAAAGAGCAACAAAGTTTTGCCCCTCCTCCACCTATTGCTGTCTACTGGCAGTCATCTGACTGGTTTACAAGGAAAACAAATGCCTCTGATTACTGATTACAAATTCCTCTGAAGTTAAAATAACAGTAAATATAAAACTATGCCAATTATAACAGTTTATATACTCTGAAGCTGTAGTTTTCTTTGTATTTTCTCCAGTTCCTGATGTATAAACTTACTTCAGTGTTTTTATTTCCTCTTTCACTCTCAGTTGTTTGGGCAGCTTTGCTGACTCTCCTGGTTACTCACACGGACATTCATGTTGTAAAATATACGATTGAGTGAAAGATAATAAAAGAAAATGGTGATGGTGAAGTTGTCATTGTTTACTGACCTGAATCCTCAACACTTTTATTGCCGTCATTAAAGCTGTATGTTTGTGAACTCATTCTAGATGTTTTAATTTGCAGATGACACAATTTTTTAGCTCAAAGTCGTACTCAAGTTAGAGTAGCAGTACTTCAACACAGTTTGAATCTAGAACAAAGTAGCTGTTCAAGAAATTACTCGAGTTAGAGTAAAACAGTATTTGGTAAAAGGTCTACTCATGTATTGAGTATCTGATCAGTACATCAGTGATGTAATATTTGAAAACGGCATCATTAGACGGACTAAAATTTAAAATTATGTGGCAAATTTTGGTATTTTTAAAGAACAAAATGAAAATAATTAAAATGACAAATAACAAAATCAGGCAAGAGAAAATTTTTCCAGATCATTTTCTTTCAATAAGAAACGTATGAAACGTGTGTCTGGTGAATAAAAAGTACATTGAAGTAAAAATACTCTTAAAAGTAAGATTTTTCCAAAAAGCAACTCAAATAAATGTAATTGAGTAAATGTAACTAGTTACTACCCGACTTTGGGCCTGATCACTGCACAAAGAAACCTACATAAGGCCTCTATGTAAACCTCTATTTAAACCTATAAGCTGCTGTTATTAGTATCTCTGTTGTTTGTTTGAATCTTTTCATCGTCTTCCTGTCTTCAGGTATAGTGCCGTTCCCCAGCTTTGTGGAGCCCAGCGAAGCTCCGCCCCCGTATTCGCCCCAGGGCAGTCCAGACAGCAGCAGCGCCCCGGTCATCAGCTGTCGGGTCTGTCAGACGGCCATCTCTGTGGAGGGAAAGACGCATCAGCATGTGGTGAAGTGCAGCATCTGCAACGAAGCTACGGTAAGAACAAGAAAGACTCATTTAATCAATCTATCAGTCAGTCAAGTTTATTTGTGCAGCGCATTTCACCAACAAGGCAGTTCAAAGATCTTTACATCACAGAAACACAAAGTTTTAAAGAAAACACCATACAGTTAGCAATTGAGAAAACCAGTAAACTTTACATTTTTCCATTAATAAACATTGAATATGTTGATCAATGTTTCATTGATTATGGTTCAAAAGCAACTCTAAGCAGGTGGGTTTTTAGTGTAGATTTAAAGGAACTCAGTGTTTCGGCTGTTTTGCAGTTTTCTGGAAGTTTGTTCCAGATTTGTGGTGCATAGAAGCTGAATGCTGCTTCTCCATGTTTGGTTCTGGTTCTGGCGATGCAGAGCAGAACCTGAGAGGTCTGGAAGGTTGCTATGACGACATCATATCTTTAATGTATTGTAGTTCTAAGCCATTCAGTGATTTTAAAGTCTATTCTCTGAGCTACAGGAGCCAGTGTAGTGACTTTAGAACTGGGAGATGTGGTCTAACGCCCTGGTTTTAGTCAGAACTCCAGCAGCAGCGTACTGGATCTGATTGAGTTTTTAGGTAGACCTGTGAAGACATTGCTGCAGTAATCAATGCGACTGACGATAAACACATAGATGAGTTTCTCTAGATCTTATTGAATCCTGGAAATGTTCTTCAGGTGATAGAAGGCCGACTTTGTAACTGTCTTTATGTGACTCTGAAGGTTCAGGTCTGAATAATTTAACCCCTGTAAAACTTTTTCAAAAAGTTCAGACTCCCCTGCTGTTCCGGACATTTATCAGAATATTTCGCCATCTGCATTTGTCAGATATGGAGATAGACTTCATCTGAAAGTTTTGAATTTGTTTTAAAGCTTCTTTTGTTTTCTGTTTGTAGCCGATAAAGAACGCTCCCGTTGGAAAGAAGTACGTTCGCTGTCCGTGTAACTGTCTGCTGATCTGCAAAGTCACATCCCAAAAGATCGCCTGTCCCAGGCCGTACTGGTAAGACTGGAAAAAAAATAACATCTGCAGTCCTATGAAATAGATTAGAATATGAGTTCCAATAAGAATTGTTATTGTCAGATTAGAAATATCTTTTTAAACATACTTTTCATTAAATCCACAGTTTTCATTAAACCCACCTGTAAGCAGAAAATCATCATAACTAACAGAAAAAAAGCTTGAGAATATTAATTTGTGTAATTAATCTATGTAATGTTTGACTTTGTAAACAAAATGTAATTTTATTAATATTCTGATCTATTTAATAGTCAAATGCATTCAAGTTTGTTAAAAGTTCTTTACATCATAAAGACATAAAGTCAATAATTGTGAAACAAGCTAAAAACGTTACATTTTGTTGAATGTTATCATAGATCATCAAACATCAATTTTGTTGGTCAATCTTCCATTTATTATGATTTAAAAGCAACTCTAAACAGGTAGGTTTCTAGTTTTCATTTAAAGTAACTTTTCAATATGCTAATAGCAGCCTGCATAACTTAGACTGAAATAGCTAATAACTTTAGCTAAAATGCTGCCATTAGCATGCTGACTAAACCTAGCAAGTTAACTTACTTAATCTATCTTTAGTAATCTCATTTGTTTAAAATGCTAAAAGATTGGTTAGCTAAAAATGCTAAGCTATGCACATTTGCTAATACTAAGAACTAGGCTTACATTAACTACATTTGTTCTATATGCTAATTGCAGCTAATAGAGAATAATTGGTCTAAAATGCAACTTTAGCAGAAATGCTAATGCTTGTATGATGAATATGACTGTATATATGGAGACTAGCATTAGCATTTTTGCTAAAGTTACATTTTAAACCAATTATTTTCTATTAGCTGCCATTAGCATACATAATAGGTTTAGTTAATGTAAGCCTACTTCTTAGTATTAGCATATGTGCATAGCTTAGCATTTCTAGCTAACCAAAGAAATGAATATGACTGTATATATGCAGACAGAAGAAAACTCTAAAAAACAGAGTGGAAGTTTTGTTTGGAAATGTTAGAGGATTATGTTATGAGCTGTTTTAAGTAAGCAGTTTCCTGATTTTTTAAAATTTATTTATTTTTTTAATGTTTTTTGGGCAGTAAGCGCGTCATCAACCTGGGACCAGTCCACATCGGCAGCGACAGTCCAGAACCGCGGCACCAAGCCGTTGGACTCAGGGTCATCTGCGGACACTGCGCCAACACATTCCTGGTAAATGGTCAAATACTGCAACAGGCTGCACATATTTTGTCACTGGTATTGATCTTTCCTTTTTTGTTATTCCACACTTCCAGTGGACGGAGATTTCAGACCGGACTTTGGCCCGATGTCCACACTGCCGAAAAGTGTAAGCATTTCTGCAGCTGTTTGCACTTTTGAGAGACGGATCCATACATTTGTCTCTTTGATTTGTGACCCGATCAGGTCTGCTTTAAAATAAAATGCTTTTCCTTATTTATTCATCAGTTCTTCAGTTGGTCGGCAATACCCGAGGAGGAGGAGCTGGCTGTGTTTTCTGCTCTTTGTTATTCTGGCAGCATCCACCGCTGGACTTTTGGTGAGTTTCTATCTGTGTTAAACTGTTCTGGTAAAGATAGATTTGTTTATGACACAATAACATTCTGATAGTTCTCATTATGCATTTCTTTAATTTGAGGTATTTATACTAACCTAAAGAAGAGAACAAAATAGCTTATTTGGTTGATAAAATAAAAATTATTGGTTAAAATCAGGACATGCCTTTTGCTCTGGACTAAACTCACCTCTTGCACAAACTTGTTACAGATAACTAAAAACTGCTGCAGTTTAAAAGTCTATGATGTTAGCTAACATGAATAACCATTCAGTATAATTAGGTTGAACTTAAGGTGAGCTAAATGCTACAATTAGCATATTGACTAAACCTACTGTGTTAGCTAACTTACGTTATCTTCTTCAGTAATTTTGAGTTTGTAATCTCATTAGTTCAAAATGCTAATGAAATTTGTTTGCTAAAATGCTAATTTATGTACATTTGCTAATAGTAGGAAGTTGGCTTACATTAACTGTGTTCTGCATGCTAAATCCAGCAAAAAGGCTAATGTATGTTTAGCTATGTACTTGTTGAAGGTTATATGCTAATGTGAGCTAAAATGCTAACAATAGTCAAAATGGTGATGTTGGCATGACCAACTAATCACTTAGCAACAGATTATATGCTATTGTGAGCTAATATATTAATGCTAGCATCATGAACTAAGTACTCAGCTACAGTTTATATGCCATCATGAGCTAAAATGTTAACTTTTGGATGCCACCAGTCAATTGCGATCTTAATGTACTATATTTAAGTTACATTATATGCTGACAAACAACTAAAGATCTTGTTTGTAGGATCAGATTCTTCTGGGAAGTACCTCAGAGTCAGCACAGCTTCAGAAAACGTTTTTATTTGTGTGTGTCTGAAGCTGAAAGGACTTGAACAAATGTGTGTGTGTTTGTGTTCAGGTTGGTACGTGGAAGCCGGCGCAGCACTCAAAGGGCATCTACGTGTCGTGGGTGCTGCTGATTGTGTTAGCTTTTTTTACCTTGATAAGAACCATGTACTGGAGGTGTTTTAAGATCAGCGACCCCGTATCCAACATCACATAGAGAGACCGTTCAGGAACTGAAAGAGGGAAGTCAGTTCCTGTCGCAGATCAAGTACCTGATCAGGAGCACGCAAGACAAGTGGTGAACGATCTGAGAGTTGGTGTGGTAACCTTGAAATGACACAGGAAGGGAAAACTAACTGAATTTAGAGTAAAATATCTTTCTTGTGCTATACTGGGTTTAAAGAAATAAAAGCTGCTAGTTGTCCAAAAACAACACTGAGATTTTGTTGAGCATTTTCTATTTTATTGCCATCATCAAGTTTAAAAAGTATTAACATAAATAAATGAAAGGAATCTGAACTACAAAGCAGGATCAACATCGTAGTAAAGTAACTTCAGGTGTCTTTGAGTTTTTTATGTAAGCTGCTTCATTGAAAACACAAACTAACTTTTTGGTTTCTCAAATGAAATCACATCACAGCAAAAACTTTTCACCAGGTTTATGTTTAAATCTCCAGGATCACATTGTAAGAAGACCGTTTATTTACAAAAGTCAGTATTTATCTCACTGTGTCTTAAAATCACAAACTTTCTCTATAAAAACTATTCTGTTGGATTTGTAATAGTTTTACATATAATGTAACATATAATGTTTGTATTTTCCTTTTAGAGCTGCAGTATGTAACTTTTATACAAAATATATTTTTTTTTACATATTTGTTGAACCTGTTGGTGCTGTCAATCATCCTCTGTGTGGTGCTGCTCTTCTCCTGTTTGCTCTCTGCTATGCCACAGCTAGCATAGCCTGTTGTAAATGCCAGAGCTAGTTAGCATGGAAACCAGTGATGGTGGATAAACATTTTCCTGTAACAGGAAGTTGGTTTTCCACCATTAGAACAGTTAGCAGCTCGTTTACTAGGTTGATTAACAGCGCTAAGACCCTCTTCCTGACTCTGATTTGTTGTTTTTGTTCAGAACTAGTGCATTTCTTCAGACGGCAATGGTAAATCTGTCTTTTCACAGATTATTTGTCTCATATTAAAATGTCTCAACATGGAGACAGTTTTAACAAATATGTAAAAACATAATTTTAAATGAAAGTTCCTGCAGCTTTATTTATTTTCTAAAGTAGATTAATGCTGGATAATTGCACTTTTGGTGGGTTTGCACCTCTGAGATTAAAATTTTTGAGTAACAATCATTTTAAAAGAATATTTAAACACTCCTTTAAGCAGATTAACCCATTAAAATAACATCAAATATCAAATCTACATGAGATTTAGGGAGAAATTAATCATGAAGTTAATCAGTTTCACATTGGTTCCCACCCCCCAGTTTTCCATCTTCCACAAATAAAAGTAAACTCTCATCTCAGGATTATCTCTTTTTAATTTGAACTCTAATCCTGGGATCTAATCCTGACTCTAAGTGAAAATAGAAAATGGTAAAATCTTCTCAAATCTCAGTTGTTCATGCTAATTAACTCGGATCACCTGAAGAAACTTTAAACCTGTTGGGCCTGCTTTGTGGCCCAGAGTAGTAAAAGTAGAGAGATTCATCTCTGATTGGTTATTTTATCTTCTGGATGAATCGGCATTTTTGTTCTGCCAGATTATTAGAAAATACGAGGAAAAATGAAATGAAAACGGGAACTTACTGATGTTTTGATGAATTGTCATGTTTTCAATGGACATAAAAATAACCTGGAATGATCAGGAGTTTATTAAATGCCATCATTTCAATTTTACCAACACGAATACAAACTTTTGTCTTCAGATGGATATATATTGATGATAAATTGATGTTTTTGTGCTTTACTTTTTGCAGGGAGTTAATTTAAAGTATAAATGCTCTTACAGAAACCAATTGGCATAGAAAAAGCTCTAAAATTGAAGCTTAAATCAATCCCACTAACAGGATATTAACGTGTTTTTATTGTCCGGTACAGAGTTGAGGTCTAGCACTGGGGCTTAAAATAAAAAACATCTGAAGTTGTATTAAAAAAATTATCTAAAAGCTGAGTTGACTTCTTTAAAGAAATAGTCAAACTTGAACTGATAATGAAGGTTTAATGTGTTTAAGTAATTTATAGTTTCTTCAAAAACAAGAAGATGTCAAGAATATTTTACCTCATGAAGCCTAAATGAACAGAAAATGTAAAATATGAAGCATTCGAAGAAACACGTGTTTCACTTCAGCGGCATTGTTCATTTAATGTAATCATTTAAATTGATTTATTTGCAGATTAGAAGGAATAAAGTAAGTTCTTGTTTTGTTACCAATGAAAGGCCTTTGCTCAATTTAGTGTAAAAAATATCTTAATTCAGTTTATTTAATGTGTAAATAAGAAGAATAGTTTATAGGTGAATGATTTTGGGAATCTTTAAGTTAATTATAACCTCGTGTTTATTAGCATGTTAGCATTCATACAGGGACTTTTGAACATGTCTGATTTATTTGTGATTTTATTTTTTATTTTTTGTTTATTCATAAAAATCAACTTTCGTCTTGAAAGAAAACTCTGATCTGAATCTGATTAAATCTAATGTGTGGAAATACATTAAGTGCTAATGTCTCTGTGAAAATGTAAATATTTCAGGAGTTTCTGCTGCCCCCTTGTGTTTGATTAATGTATGTACCTGCTGACTGTGACGTTGCACTACATTGTACTGAAGTACTACTCCTGTCTGGTTCTCTCACTGTAGTTTTGGTGGCTGGATGCTTTATTTTGTATATTGTGAAACAAAGTAATACCTTTAACAAACTCCTTGGCTCAATGTCATTTATTATTATTTTTTAAATCCAGAAAGTATATATTTCTAAATGAAAATGATGAGCAGAATAAGAATACATTTAGCATATAAACTATATTTAAGATATTGTATGGAAAATGAGGCCTAAAAGTAAAATTATTTTTAATATGTATGACTTTATGACAAGAAACTGACTATTTCAAATACTTTCTATAGTATTTGATGTAAATTTAACACAATATAACCATATAGCTGGTATCTCATTTGCTTGTCAGGTTTTAATATGAAGATAAGAAATGAGTTTATGCAAACTCAATTTAAATTGTGCTATTGCAAAGACACAAAAGCTCCAAATATTATCAAATCATTAATTTCAGTCCATGCAGGAGGTTGTTTATATTTACTAATATCGTCTTACTGTAAATAAAAAGTGGCAAAAACCATTAACATCAGAGTTTTACTTCTTGTAACCACAAGAGGTCAGCAGCGAGGAAGAAATAAGATCTGAAGCTGCAACCTGCACCTCCACTTCGTATTTATAATATTGCTCCATTTGTTTGTTTTCTATTTTTTTTAATTTCATTATTTTATTGCATAGCCCCTTGAAAAACACTGACCACGCCGAGTCCTGAAGCTCTGTTTGAGTTGCTAGGTAACTGCCTGGCATTTTCTGGGGTTGCTAGGTAACGGCACGTTACGTTTTAAAGGTTTTGGAAACGGGTAATTTTCCAGACAAAAAAAAACATTAATGTATCGCCAAAACATGGCTGTGTTGTTTTGTAAGCACTGGGGCCATAGGATTGTAAAAAAAGAAAAAAGAAGTACATTTCCGCTAAAAAGAAAACTCACAAATTTAGAGCTTAATCTGACAATTTCAAGCAAAAACAGGAAAATTTCAGATTTTGAAAAGCTGAAGATTTGCTAGAAAAAACTGGAAAATGTTGAGATTGTTTGAGGAAAAAATGTGAAAAGTTTTTAAGTTTCGAAAGTTTGAATTTTTGCCAAAATGTCTATCTGAAAAGTCAAACATTTGCTAAAAAAAGCAACTAAAATCTTTAAATTACTCTCAGAAATTTATGAGGAAAAAAAATACATTTTGAGTTTCCAAAGTCAAACATTTGCTACAAAATCTTAGAATTTCTTAGATTAATCCCAGAAATGTTCAAGAAAAAAACTTGAAAACTTTCAATTTTGAAAACTCTGTAAATGTCCAAACGTTGAACATTTTGAAACAGAAATTTCCAAATTTTTTCTCAAAATGTCTTACTTTTTTTTTTCTATAAAATTTCAGAGATTTTTTAAAGTTTTATTTTCTGTAATGGCCCTAATATACCACGCCAAAATAATCAATCTAAGTTCCTTAATAAGTCTTTGACGTTGGTGAGTTCTTGTTTGGTTCTCTTTCGGTTTCCATCCCGTTTCTCCTCCTAACTCTCCTCCCCCATCCAGCTGCTGCCTCACTGGGATGACTCCAGTATAGCACGCTTTTCCCAGTTGCTTCTTGTGGCTCGGACCGCTCTGTAGGTCTGACTCCCTCGATTTGTTTTGGACTAAATCTGGGATTTAAAGACTAAACCGATGCACAAATTATCTTTGTCTTAAAGGAAATATCCTTGTTTTCCTGAACCATTGTGGGATTGCTGGAGCTGAAAGGGAAATCTCTGCTTTGGCTGGAAGAAAACTAGAGACTGTTGCAGCTAGTAGCAGAAATAAGTTGACGCTCAGAGAGTTTGAATAATCCTGGTTCGGGTAAATGTCCCTGGTTGTTTTTGGACATGTTGGAGGAAAAGAAGGCAGTCGGATCTCCGCAGGAGAGAAAAACTTCAAACATTAGCAGAAAGAAAATCCAGAGCTTCAACGCCAGAAACGGTAACGTTGCTTCAACCAACGGCAACGTCAGCAATCATCCACAAAGGTGAGAGATGAAGAGTCTGCTGGAATGCTTGTTTTACTAAAGTAGATTACTGCTGGTGTCATGATTTAGAGAACAGGTAAACTGAGAAATAATAAACGGTTAATAATAAAATAGAAATGCAGCAACAGAACGAGCTGAGAATGAGATTTGATCATTTCCTGAATAAAACATGTTGCTAATGCTAACGTCTCAGAAATATAGCAGCACGGTTTACGTCTGCCTTCATTAAAATGATCTGAAGAGTAAAAATGAACATTGATTGTGTTGCTATAGAGCAGATCTTCAGTTTTACGTTTCTGAGTCGCCTGAAAACTGTTTCCTGTTTGGAACCGAAAAACCTGAAGAATCAGTTCAGTCATTTAGTTCATTAGATATAACCATTTATCTGTCCGTCCGTCCATCCATCCATCCATCCATCCATCCATCCATCCATCCATCCATCTTATTTACTATTTTAATATTTTTTTCTCTCCTGGATAAAATGAAATATTCCCGTTGGCCCACAGATATTTGGTCAGGAAAACAGAGAAAAGCTTTTTATCCACAGAGCTAATTTCAGTTTAGCTGTAAAGCCTTGGTGACATCAGTCCTACAGCAGGTCTTAATGGGTTTCCAGACAGCCCAGAGTTTAGTGAGGCGTTTATTACTGCGGGACAGATTATTATCCCTTAGGCTCACACAGGATGAGAGCGTTAAGTAAACACAAAAACAAACCTTTTTATTTTCCAATAGAAAGTGTGAGGAAAACCAGAGGCTCACAGGACTTAGTAATGTTCTGACTTACATTAATTAATGCTGGATTTCATTTACAGACGACTTTGTAACAAATATGGCCAATAAAGATGTTTTTAACTGATTTATTCTCTGTTTTCACTCAAACTATATGAAAAGACGTAACTGGATGTGGTTCGCGATTCTGCAGCTGCAGACGGATAACGTTGCATTTTCACACCCAACGCAAAGGAACGACACTGCAGCTTGTTCGTGGTGCTAAACTTACACCAGTGTAACCAGTGAAGCCAAACCAGCTGCATAAGGTGCTGTTGGCCAACAGAAGGACGGCATCAAGAGACATTTATCACTGGGACTACCTAGCTGCTAAAAATCTGAAACTGTTAGCTAAAACCAAAAATCAAATTCTCTGTTGTTGTCAATAAATACAGAAAATAGTATCTTAATTGGTTTATAGCACCACTGAGGACAATGGTGCCATAGGGCCATTTTAGATGGAAGACGGAGTAAGTTTCTGCCACAAAACTTAGAAATTTTAAAATTAAACTAAGAAATTTTTGAGTAAAAAAACTTGGAAATTTCTGACCTTGAAAAGCCAAAAATTTGCTAGAAACCCCCCCTCGAATTTTGAGATTAAACTAAAAAGAAAAGGAAATTTCTGAGTTTAAATAATCAAACATTTGCGAGGAATAATCTAAAATTTTGAGGTTAATCTCAGAATTTTTTTTTTTTTTAGAAAAAAAACAAAATTTCTGAGGTTGAAAGGTTGAGGATTAAATTAAAAAATCTCGTATTTTGGGATTAACCTCAAAAAATTTCAACAAAGCTTTCAACATTTTCAACTTCTCTGGCAATTCTTGACTTTTGGAGCTCACAAATTAATAGATTTAATCTCAAAACCTTTTTTGAGATTAAAGTTTTTCTCTGGCAAATTTTAAACATTTCAAACTCAGAAATGTTCTCTTTATTTTTGTTTAAAATTTCTATTCATCTCAACATTTCTTAATTTTTCTAGCAAATTCTCGACTTTTGAAACTCAGACATTTTCATATTTGTTCTAAAAAATACTTCCTGATATTAATCTAAACATTTCAGTTTTGTCCAGCAAATTTTATGCTTTTGAAGTCATGTCTCCACGTTGTTTTTTTTTCTGGGAAATTTTTCAGCTTATTCTAAAAAACTAAAAAAAAAATTCAACTTTTGAAGCTCAGAAATTTCTACAATATTTTGTGAAATTTCCATATTTTGTTTTTGTCTAATGCTCCGTTGTTTTGACACTATTTTCACTCCATACTAACGGCTCCTTCAGATTTAAAACTCCGTGACTTTGAAACGGCTTTGGCCCACATTTAGCCTTCGCGCCATATGACCAAATCACCTCGTAAAAGTTTTTATAGAGTTTCTCACTCGTAGCGCTGCGGCTCAGCAGATGTAACGGTAAATTCAGCTGCTCCCTTTCCTCCATTTTCTACTTTCCTGTCACTGAACAACTTACTTTATCGGTTTTTATACCTTAATCTAGCCGGACTTTGTCCTGCAGTTCACACCATTGTTTAAGGGAGTCCTGTTTCCCACCTGTCGACCGTTAGCACCTTAGCATGGCGTTCCTGGCGAGCCTCGCTCAGTCTGGCTGATGTTACTGGTTACACTGGTTTAAGTTTAGCATCATGCATCATGAGAGCCGGAGGAATGTTTCTGGTCAGCTGACTGATTTTTTTTATCTTTATCTGACAACATTATCACAGCCTAATAATAATCTCTACGCGGCCGAGGAGGCGGAAATGGCGGAGGCAGATTTCGTCCATTTTTATTTAAATGTAGCTAGCCGTAGCTAGCTACATTTAAATAAAAATGATCAAGTGAGAGGGAGTGTTTTTCATTTTGTGGTTAATCTTTGGGCATCTTTTTTGCTCGCTTTTAGGCAGTAATTGTATTGAAAAAGCCTACTTTAACACAGGGGTTCCCAAAATGAGGGTCACAGTCCCCGGCTGGGTCGTGAGATGCCAAATGGGGGGTCCAGAGGTGGATGTGGGGTGAAAATTAACTAAATAAATGTACCATTAAATGTCTCATTAAATAATGCAATATAACTTTTAAATAAAATATTTTTAAAGAATACATTTATTTAGTTAATTATCATTATTATTGTTAAATATAATTTATTAGTTTTAATTACATTGAATACTTTCTATGATAATTGTGTTCTAGTTTTCTTGTTTTGTGCTTATTGTTTGTATTGATTGAATTTCTTGTGTTTTTGACTAAATTTGTGTGAAGTCGTATAACCTTTGTTTGTTTTAGCAGGACAAATTGAACATTGTCCAGGGACAGCAGATAAAAAAACAACATCGTAGCTATTTTTAACGCATTTATAGAAATTCCAATTAATGTGCATTGTCCCTACCAGATAAATGTAGTTACATTAAAATAAAATAAAAAATCACTGTATGTTTTATAGAATAAAATTAGAGTGAAATATTTATATATACTGTTTGTTTGGGGTGAGTGTTCAGCAAGACATATTTATACAATAAGACAAGTGAAATAATCTGCCAGTGGAACTAGTATTTTTTAAAATAAATATTAAGGAATTATTGACTTTACATACTTCCTCTATCTTTCTGAAAGGTTACTTATTGGTTAGTTTTGTCTTATTTGAAATTCACTAAGGTGTTTGCACTAGAAAATAGACTGAAAATACTTGGTAAGATTTTGTATTATTTGCATTTTTTTACTTTCTCTTCACAACTACCACTTTATTAGTTTTCTACATTTAATTGCAATAAAAAACACAGAGTTTTGTGGTTGCTGAGTCACAAAGTGTGGACAACTATAAGGGAGTGAATATACTACTTCACTGTAAATTCACACAAGAATATCCTGACTGCCTTCAGAGTTTGAGTTCAGTGACGCTCCGATTAGCTGGTCACTTTGCGTCGGAGTCCATTTGTTCAACCGGTTGTGAAAAAGTTTCTAGGTCAACCAGAATCAGATTGTTCAGTGTGATCAAACCGGACAGGACCTCATAGTTTAAAGCCACAGATTTCTGACAGAGCCTTTTAGTTAGACGTTGAAAACCCTGCAAGCTTTTATATTCGTCAACATCTTTTGGAATAATAAAAAAAAAAAAAAAAATCTTCCTTCATTCATTTATATTTTTAGCTTCTTAAAATAGCAAATGTCTCCGGACTTGTCAGTGGAAAACAGTTTCAGAGTGTGAGTGAGCCTGAGAGATGAAGACGTGATGAAAAGTCTCAGCTGTAGGCGAAGCTCTGGTCTGATGATGTAACTCAAACTGGGCACAAACTCACCGCCGTTACGTTATCTCCTACGACGATCACTTTCAGCTGTCAGATTCACTTTGGCCCCCTGTGAAGTTGGACTGGAGACATTTTTTATGATTTCAACTTGGAGGAGTTTGTTTTTGTCATTACTGAGTGAAAGATTATCTGAAAAAGCCCCCCAGTAAATAAATATTTAAGACTTGTTTATGTTCACATTTCCCAGTGATTTTCTTTTACAACTATTGAAACTACTAATACTACTAAAAATGTAATGCTGTAAAACATTTGTTTGGGCTTTTGGTGGTTTGGAAAACCTCAGCTGAATCCTTTATAATAAATGTAAGAAACAAAGATTTACCCTGAATTACAAATTACATGAGAAAAAAAAACATCTTTAACTATTTATTTATGCATTTTAAACATTTATCTGGAATGATTTACATGTGCACAGACAACTTTTATAATTTTGCTATTTCATATAGCAAAGTTCTAAGAAAACAAACATAAATGCTTATATTACATGCTATGCTAGTTTTAGCTAAAAAATTTTGCAATTTCAAATGTATTTTTATCAATATTTAGCATTTAACATTGTACCTGTGCATATAGTTTTTTTAAAATTATGTGTAATAAATTATGTAAAATTTTAAATTGCTTTTCTTGATCTGATTAGATCAAATCAGATTAGCTTTATTTTAGTAAATTTACAACATAAAAAAGTAAACAAAATAAAATGCCATTTTACAAGCAAATAATTTAGTTTGCTTATGCTTGCGTACCATATTCATAGATCCAACAGTAATGAATCATATCTACTGCTCATATACATACTTACATAAATAAACATTTATTTTTAAATATACAGCTAGCATGGGCGCTATTTAGTATTTTCTTTGCTAGCTATTTCACCACAGTTTATATTTGTCTAACACTTTTATGGTGCTTTTTGTGGTGTTGTAAACATTTATACCTTGTAAATGTTTGGACTGCAAGCTAAAATTTGAGCTCCAGAAATGCAGCCTTGTGACTGTGAACTTGAAACGTCACTTTGACCTCAATGTAGCAACACTTGACCTTTAGATTTAGATTCAGCTAGTTCAAACCAATTCAGTTCTAGTTCAGATATTAAACATTCAGCATTTTGTTTAGTTTAAACATTCCAACAGTTGAATTTAAAAATCCACATTATTTCTGAACAGCTGTAAAAAATACCAATTATTGACCATTCATGCAGTTTCATCACTAGTCGACAGATTGGACTAATCAACAGTTTCAGTTTTGATCCAGACTTGTATATCCAGGCCTCGTGGTGCTGAGTGACCGCGGCTCTCTGTCTGAGCCGGACGTAATTTATTTCCATCAGCGCTGATTAAACCTAAACTCTAAATGCCCTTCAGTACACGGCAGGATTAGATTCCTCAGCAGGTCCAGTGAACCTCGCTTTTATACTTTTATCTAACGATCCTTAATTTAAGGTCAGCCATAAATATTCTCCCAGTCATTTGTCGAGAACATGTAAGCGGGACGGGCGATAAAGTGGCAGAGCCGCAGAGAGATTTACGACCAAGACATGTGTAGCAGCGGCGTTTGTCTGGTGTGGGTTTCAGTTTGGACTTCGCATCCCGAGTGCATGACGATTGAAACCCATCCGCCTGTTGCTGGGCATGTCAACGAAGGGCATGGACTCCAAGAAACTGCTGAGACAACAACATGCCCATGTGACATAAACTGGGAACTGTCGTTGGGGCAGAGAAAGCAGCTGAAAGCTGCGAGGTTTTAATGCTTCTCTTCAAACAGAGACTGATCAGTGTTCATTATTTGTATTTTTAAATTTTACTGTATTTAAAGGGGCAGGATTATGTATTGTCAAGGCATGTAGTGTCATTTTACTGCAGATTTAACCTTCAGTTGTTGTAAAAAAATATTTATATATCAAATATGAGTTAAAAGGAATTTCACTTCATAATTTAATGCATTGAAATTGGGCCTCTGTCTCTTTAAGAAACTCCTGCTCTTTCTGAAACTTCGCCTTCAAGAAGTCAATCCAACATGGCTCCTCTATTAACCCTTTAATAATGTTTCAATGACCTCAACAGGTGAACAGTTCCACCAAGTGATTGCTAATTGCTTCTAGCTAGTCTGAAGGAGCAGCTCTGTGAGGCGGAATCTCAGAAACTGCAGCTCTGAGGAGGAGCTGTCCCTCGAAGGTGGAGCTAGATCCACCCAGACGTTTTGTATAGCTGAATGGTTGCCATGGAGCTTGAAGGATTTCTTAAACACATATCAAAGAAAAGCAACACTCCCGGTATGTTTTTGATGAGGGAATAACATTATGAAATGATGTAAAGCTATAGAAAAAAAAAAGTCGATTTTACATAAAACTGCCCTTTTAAAGAAGAAATAAGGTCACTAAAGCATAGAGAATAATAAATTAATGGCAGCCATTTTGTTATGATCTGTTTTTGTTACATTTAGGTCTAGATTGTCCATACAAAAGGAAATGTTCTTTTATGATGTAACATGAGAAATTTGCTACACCAGCACAACATGTAACTATGCCTTGCATAATTATTAATTATTTTTCATTTTATTACATGAAAGCCACAAATTTTATTGGTTTTCATTGGGACTTGATGTGTTTGACCAACAGAAGTTGTGGCATATGTTTTTACTCACTCCCCTGAGTCAATACTCTTTATAACTTCCTTTGGCTGAAAGTTGTTTTGCATATCTAGAGACTTAAATCTTTGACTGTGCAAACCAGCTTGAGCTCAGTCAGCCTCCGATTCTAACTTTATTTAGGTTTGGACCTGTTGCTCATGTTAACAGATGTTGAGTATTAGCTGGATTTATTCTGAGATTAAATTACACACACTCAGACTCTATTTACTAATGAGGTGCTCTTTAAGGGACTTGGATTTCATAGAAGAGTGACCAAAGGGGAATGAGTACAAGAACAGGCCACACGTTTCAGTTTTTATTTGTAAAAACATATTGAAAACAATGTATGATTTCCCTTTAATTTCCCAATAATGTGCCAATTTGTGTTTATGTCTTATACAATACACTAAAGTTTGTTGTTGTATGTGACAAAAATGGTGTTAATGCTTTTGTAAATATAGTTTTAATTTTTTAAATAAGCCACTACTAATTTATTTATGAAACACTTTAAAACAACAACACCTGCGACAAAGTGCTTTACAGGTAAAATCGATGAGCATTCAAAATATGGAAAGGACAAAATGAAAACACTAAAACACTTAAAAGTAAGAGAAAAAGACTGTCTCCTCTTCGCTTCAATTTAGACCTCAGTACCTCCATCATGCCACTCATATTTACTTTTTGAACACAAAAAAGTGCAAAGACATACAATTAAAAAGACAAAGTGAAAAGAGCTAATCAATCAGTTTAGATTTCTTTTAAATCATGTAAAAGATACTGACAAAATGTTGAGATGATGACAGTTTTGATAAAGAAGTCAGTGTTTTCTGGTTGTTTTAACAGAGATTCACCCGTTCAGGCATATGTCATGTCAGCTCTGAGGTCACTGAAACGAGCCTCTGTCAGAGTAGCGATGACAGCTGAAAATAAACTGGACTTCTTTTGGCTCAGCCTCTCCTTCCAGACACACACCGCCTGCATTCTGCCAGTCAGCTGTTGTGCTGCGTTCAGGTGTTAAGCCCTTTGGTCCAGGAGAGGGGATGAAGGGGATATATTAGTAATTTGCAGCAATACCCATCAGTGAATAATCCGTTAATGAAAATATTCATCAACGCTGTTTGATTAGCTGTTGACTCATAAAGTCAATAGTTGTTCTTTATCAAAGATATGGAGCTCATATGCTACAGGCTTGATCTGTTGCTAAATACAGTTGGGAAAACTGGGAATGTTTTGGAGGATTATGGAGAGTCTGGGATTACTTTCTGAAATAAAACAAACCAGAAAACAACTTTAAGTCTCAAACACAAGCTTTTCTCTATGTTTCTCCCATTTAAGACATAATTTTATATATTTTCAGCTCATTCCATTACTGACAGCATAGTTTTTTTTATTTAAACCAGTTATACTATAAATAAATTACAATATGTTTGCACCTTTGCATGTGTACAGAGGTCTGACTAAGTTGCAATTTGATATTTTTACTGAAATGACATATTAATGAAATAAGATAACTTTTGGGTGGGGGAATGTTTAAATATATTTATTCTTCCCAATAAAAATCAAATCATGTTTTCTAAGTTTGCAGGTCTGATGTATGAAGTGCAGTTCTTGTAACATTGTTTTATTTAGGAATCTGTCATTTAAAAAATGTTTATTCGTAGAAGACAAGTAAAAAAATAATTTGACTGCTGGACTAATTAAAATTTGTTAGGATTTGGAAATTAAATTCTGAGATTAAAGAGAGAATTATTTTTTAGAGGCCCTATCCATTGTGTTTCAAAAAGTATTGAAAAGAATATTGTTTTCACATTCTCCAATAAAATAGCATTTAAATCCATTCAGTACAAAGTAATTTTAGTGCTTTAATCTTGTTAAATTAAAGCACTAAACATCCTAAATTAAATAATTTAGGATGTTTTTAAGAACATCCTTAAAAACATGTTCTTTTAAAGACTTTTTAAGAACAACTGTTGTAAGCAGTGAAAGTGGTACTGTATAAAACTTGTAGTGTTAAATTTAGCCATGTGGCAGAAAAGTTTGGCATACTGTTAAAATATTAACAAAATGCCACTTATTCGCCACCCAAACACCGCGACAGTCAGCACTCGCCGTCGTGAATATGGTGCGACCTTTCCACTTGGTCTTTAACGGTTGGACTTTTACTCTGGAGGGAACCAAAGCGGAAACACGAATCGTTCTGCGCATGTCTGTTCACTCGTAACCTGGCTGCCTGCTAACAGCCGGAGAAGCTAATGGAGGAACCTAAAATATCACTTTAATCGATCAGAGGAGCCGTTTGGAGTTCGTGAAAAAGGGAAGCTGCACACTAATAGCGAGTGGTATGTACATAATGTTGATGTAAAAGCGGCGAACGGTGAGAAAACGCTGTTTTCCCTGTTATAATCTGGAACGGTTTCCACAGGCCTAGCAGGCTGAGGCAAACGTCTGGAACAACATATGCCAGGTTTTTGGTTAGGACCCCAATATACAGAGCCGTGCAGAGACCTATGGAGGGGCCGGGGCTCAAATTTAAAAAGGGCACATTGAACAAAAACTCTGTACAACAACATAGCAACAACCCATATTAATCAAGAATCTAATTGGATCCTACTATATCATTGCCATCATGCGGGGAAATGCAAAGCAAATCTAGTCTATATTTTCCCCAACAGGTATAAAGTTTCTGTTTCTGCTGCTGACAGTCCTGGAGGGCTGAGCTGATCTGAGACTGTAGCTGTTAAACAGATCAGAGGAGATAAATAAAAAGCAGAAATTATTGCCATTGAAGCTTGTCTTTTGGTCCTAGAAACATATTTTGTGTACAAGGGCTCTATCAGAGGTGCTGAAATTAGATATTTTTCCTTTGGCGAATGAACAAAGCCCATTGGTACATCGCTGTGATGCAGAAGAACTACTGAAGAGGGCAACAAAAATGTGTCCCATGGTGATCCAAAGAAGAAACAGATCAAGCCACTTCGGGAACATTCACACCAGGCCTGTTCAGTCTACTTTACTCAAACTCCAGTTTGTTGGCCTAAAAAGTTCAGCTCATTTGAATGTGTAATGCAGACCAACAAAGCAAACTCTGGTCCACCTACAAACCCAGTTTTCGGCTCAGTTGACATGAACTCTGGTGCATATATACATGTGAATGTCAATGGGACCAGAGATTGCTCCAAAAGCAGGAAGTGTGCTACAGCGCAGGGCATTCCAGGTAAATACAACAAAAAACAATGGTCATATCTAGCGCTTGTGGGAGAAATGGCTTGTGGTCTTTTGCCAAAGACAAAATAGAAATCCTACAACTGCTAAAATGTGACACAACTGCGATTTTGTTGGCTTTTCCTGAAGAGGGAAGTTGAACTCAGTGTCGTCTTGTTGTATCCTTCACTGGTTCTTGGTGTAGCACCACGAGGAGGGGAACAGCTTGCTCATAGTGTTTGGTTCTTATGATACAGTGTAGTGTGAAAGCAAACTGCAGCAGTTGAAATTGGAACAAATTTTGTGATTTTGGTCCTCAATGGAACCGAGTCTACCGGACCATCAGGTGGGAAAACACCCTTTTGTTTGTTTTTGCAGGTTCATCAATGTAATCCTTTTTTTGACATCTGATCTTCAGAAGATGGAGTCAAGATAAGTCATCAGCAGAATCAATTTGGGTCATCACTACTTCAGAGCCTTATTTGTTTTATTAGATCCCCAAAATGTCGCCTGGTTCAGCAGACTGTTCGATTTAGTGCAAGACTATATGTCAGATTAGGTTTAATATGTTTCAAGAAATAAATGTTTAGTTTGCATTTTGACTTTGTATGTGACAACTCTGTTGATTTGTTCCTCTTTTTTAATAGAACATTTACTCTGGAAATCACCTTCTTGGAAGTTTTGTTGCAGTTCATCGGCTTCCCAAGAATGTACAGTAAAGACAGAATTTTGCAACCTTAAAACTGATTATACAATGAAACGCCCCTTAGTGTACATTTTGTTTTAAATTAAAAGATCAAATCAATTGTCTTCCATCTATTTGGGATCTTCTGTGGCAGTGAGCTTTTATTTTTAACAGTTTTTTTTTTGTTACTATGGAAATGGTCCCTAGTAAACAATTGTGTTTTTGTGTCTTATAAACTACTATGCAAGTGTTTTCTGTACCATATCTGCTGATATATTCTGTAAGACTTGGAAAATATATTGTCAAGATGTCTGTGTTGCCAACAGAAAAGTTGGCTAATGGACAGGAAACCTCCAATTGATGGATTTCATTCGGCTACAAAACTAAAGTCTAGCCCCAGTCATTAACCTTGTGTCTTTGTTCTTTTAAACTTTGCAGCTTTTCTTTGCTTTTGGAGAATTGTGCCCCGTGTCCTGCTCCAGGGGTCCTAACAACCCCACTTCTCAGCGGACTTCCTGGGAGCGCGTCACTGACAGGAAGGCAAGCTGCTTCTTTGCAGTTGGCCCAGCTGAAGGCTCAGCTAGCATTAACGCAGATGAACAATGTTCTCGCTGTTGGTGGCTGTGCTCCAACCTTGACATCAAACACCCATATACCTGCTCTGGGGTTGCCCACAAAACCACCTTCGCCAACTGCTGTGGCCATCAATCTCCTGAACCTTCTGAAGATTGCCAACACTATGTCTCATCCGATGTATAATCCCTTTGCCCCTGGCAAACAGATGCCATCCCAGGGACCTTATGGACTCTCTGGTGGGCAAATGGAGATGGATCCTCGGAAGCCACCGCCTCACTTTGGCTCTGGTTCCAACTTCAGCTCTTCTGGATCTTCTGGTCTTACCCGTGGACTCTCTGGAGGACCTATACCATCCATTATGTCTTTACCAGGAAACTACAGACCGGAGAGGAATAAGATTACCGTGGATGACGACATAGACAGATGTTTGGACTTGAATATCAGTAGAGCCAGGGAGGAGGTGATACAAACTTCCTCAAGCCAAAATACCCAATTTACTAACGTTCAAAGAGACATATTTCCTTCTTCAAACAAAGGAATGCCTTCATATTTGACATCTCCTGCTACTCTAGTAAACAGATCATTTACTGTGGACAGTAGTAACAACAGTTTGGACTGGTTGCCTATATGCCAGAGGGGTTCAGAGGAAGAGTCGTCAAAAAAATATTCATCTGCGTCCTCCAGCTTCCTAAGCAGTGGTGCAAGTCTTTTCAGTACCTCCAGTGAAGGAAAACATATGTCATCCACTCCAGGTTTGGGTGACTATGACATAAAAAGACCAGCTAAGTCTGTGCCTCCTCCGGAGCCCATTCGCCCAAAGTATACTTCAGAATCAGCCTCTAACATCCTCCTGCACTTTGGTCTTGAAAAAGAAGACTTGGAACACCTAATCTCTTACCCTGAAGACCAGATAACACCAGAGAACCTGCCTTTCATTCTAAGACAAATAAAGCTGGAGAAAGAAAAGAAAGCTGCAACTGCTGTTCAATCCAAGCCCTACAGTGCAACTCAACCCATCAGAAGTATGGGTGAAAATGACAAGTTTATACCTTCCATAAGAGCAGGGTTCAATTCAGATCAAATATCATCCACTGTTCTTAAACCAAGTAAAGTGATTGAATATGGACACACTGGAAAATATACCACAGGGGTTGGGAATGAAGTTGGAAGAACTATTAGCAGTTCAGCTGTGACTTGTGCGGGTGGAAGTTTGTTGTATACGGACACTTTCAAACCTAGCAGCCATGTCAGAGATCCACTTCAAAGATGCCAGGGAGAGCTGAAAACTGGACCAGTTGTCTCTTCACATAGCCAGATGAGTGCTGTCTCCACTGTTGACTCACTGAGGAGCCCTGTGGCATCATCAAGCAGCGATCTATCTAAAAAATTGGGAGTCCAAACAAGCCAAAATTCAACGTCGCTGTTCCCATCTTTTGGATTGCTGAACAAAGACACAGAATTAAGACTACTCAAGCCAGAAGACCCCCAAATTCCTTCCCCAAAGCAGCCGGAGCCAGTTTGCCAGGCATCCACTCAACCCCAGCCATTCAGTCCACCCTGTAATTTAAGTCGTGGAGTTCATCCTGGGCGTCCTGGCCTTGTGCTTATTCACAGTAATGACTCTCGCAACAATAATAAGAGCAAAACTCAAGGTCAAGGATTAAAAGCTCCTGAACAGGTGAATAAGATACCAGCACAACAGCAGCCAATTCTACAGCATCAAGGACCGCCACCACAGAAGCCACAATTTCAAATGCATCTGCAGCCGATTCCGCCTCTGAAACAAGTACAACAAGGTCTTCCCTCTTCCATGCCACCCCGGTTGTCTCTCTTTCCAGTTTGTCCTGCTCTACCTACACCAGCCCAAGTTCCAATCCATCCTCCTCTTCCTATGCCAGCCCCAATGCTACTTCGTTCTTCTATACCTACACCAGCCCAAGGCCGGATGGATGCTATGCCTCGTATGCCGCCTCCAGTTTTCAAAGACCAGACATCAGTACCAAAGATGGGTCCGTCTAAACTACCAACACCGGCCATGATGCAGGACTACGCTGCAGCAACACCAAGAATATTTCCTCATACCTGTTGTCTTTGTATGAAAGAATGTACCAATATGAAGGTGAGTGGAAGAAATTGTTCTCCTTACATTTAGGACGTTGTTGGTGTATGTTGGAGATTCATCCTGATTTTCAATATAAACTGACATGTTTATGTTTGAGAAAATATCGTTTTTAATTGGAGCATGAGTTGATTAACATAGACTGTTATAAAACATGAACTATTGTGAATATCAAACCACAGAAGTTATTGTTCAACTTTTCATGGTTAACAACCCTGTTCCAAACTAAAAGGTATGTACCAAAATGTTACGAGCAGCAGTTATTTATTGATTTATAAAGTTCCATTGTGGGATTTGCATATAAATTTGATCACCTGAAACTAGTCAGGAAACATTTTGTATTAGATTGATATAGATGTTTAAGTGGCATGGAATGAATGTTATTGGACTAACCATGCTTGTTGTGTAATCACATGTATAAATCTGCCTGAAATGTGGGGAAATGTTTTCTTGGACATTGAGAAGAACAAGATGGGTCTCTGCAGAAGTAAAGGATCAATGGAAGATGCAGAATATTTTTATTTTTTACCTCCAACATATTTATTTTTTGTAAGAGCTTCAGGAGAAGCTTTTTCTAACTCCTTCTGGGGTTAAGACCAAATACCTTTTATTTATTCTGTTTTCTTCAAGTAGCACATTTGGTCTTACCCTTCTTTCTGGTTCCTGCTCTACTATCTGACTTGCCTGACCATTGCTTTCCTACACTCGATTCTCGTCTCCTTTCAGTGCTCCATCTGGGATTTGTCCCACTGAGCTTGATTTCTTAGGATGCATTTCATTAGGACCGGTCAGTGAACAGGAGGAGTTGATGTGTTTTTGAATTGTATTCTGCCTATATAGGGTTGTAGTTTGGCAATGCCAGAGGAGGAAGAGACGCTGTGAAGCCTAGTATTCCATGGATTCTTGGGGTGCATTCACCTTGTGTAGTCCACTTCCATCAAACTCTCATTGGTTTGCCTAGAAGGTCGGTCCTGTTTGTTTGGGGAGGCATGAATGGACAATCAAATTCTGATGTGGACCAAAAAGCTAAATTTGGTCCACCTGAAAACCTAGGTCTCTGTTTGCTTGAAGTGAACTCTAGTGCAGTTCAAAGGCATATGTGAATGCCATGTGGATCGGACACTGCTCCATAAGCAGAAAGTGAACTATAGTGCAGGGCATTCTGGATAAATGCAACCAAAACAAACATGCTAACAGGAGAAATGTCTCATGTGACAAAAGAGAAATCCTACCACCAGTGGCATCACTCCATTTTAATAATCATTTTGTGAAGAATGAAGATGTGCTCAATGTCTTCTTCTGAGGTTTTTGTCTCTTTTATTTATTTATTTATTTATTTTCCAGTGGTTCTTCTTGCAGTGCCACCACAGGTGAGGGGGGGGAACAGGTTGCTCAAAGGCTTCGTTAGACACATTGCATTGTAAAAGAGGACCACACCCGCTGAAAATGTTACAATTTTGGTCCCCAAATCAAACCGAGTCTACCGGGTTATCAGGTGTAAAGAGACCCTTAAATTTGTCTTGGAAAGCCAGCAGATCTGATTAACAGCCATTTTGTACAGCTCTGCACTTCTTTCTTTGCAGTGGGGTTGTTTATGTGCAAATTCCAGTAAGCATCAGAGCATAGCTTCCTTTATCGTTCTTATATACATCATGACCAAATGTTAGTGATTGGGTAAAATCAGATCCAATCATTGAAAACTTCAACAGAGTCCAGCAATTGTTGAGGGTCTAAATCTTCCGTATGAAGCAAAGTATAGAACAAGGGTCTGGTTTTTACCAGGCTACCTTCAGACGAACAAACCACCATTTTTATTTTTTTGTTTGCATAATATGTCTTAAAGACGGACATTATACCTCTCATCTTTTTCCTATCAATCCCTCCCTTCTCAAGCTGTTTTTTCTTCCTTGAATTGAACATTGCAACGATCCTGATGGGATTTAGGAGACTCAAGATATTTCAAGACCTAGAAGACTGAAGAACCAAACGATGGAAGTTCCCAAAGGCTTTTTGTCATTGTTACAATTCTGTAAAGCCTTTTTGATAAAGATTGTGCTCTTGATGATGTTTTAATTTTGGATTTGGGTTCATGCAGTTTTTTTTCCCTTTGTTTTTATTTCTGTATCTTTGTTCTTTGTTTAGTAATTACTAAACTTAGTAAAATACTGTTTTATTGTCTGAATATACTTTAAAAACAAAGGTTTTGATGATTTAATGTTAGGTTTAATAACAGTGGTGTTTTAATACATCTTTTTGTTGTTCTGAATAGGACTGGCTCTCCCACCAGAACACTAGCCTTCATCTCAACAGCTGCAGACTGCTGAGGTTACGGTGAGTTTAAAATAAACTTTGCTTTCACTCCATAATTTCCCACTGTGTTACAATAAAAATTCTATTGATGTTCATGGGGCAGGTGTTTATAGATATACTTTGGAACAACAATAACCGCATAACTATGTGGTTTAAAGAAGGAATCAGAAATATGTTCATATAGTCATTGCCCAAATTTAATGTTCCTTCAGTTGAGGCCCACATTTTCGAACAACTACAAATTGGTTTTAATCGTTCCTAAGTCAGTTGATTTCTTGAGTTGTTGCTGTCTTAATATTGGAACCTTGTCTCCTTTTGATTTTAATTGTTTTTTTATTTTTTTTCCCAAAGATATCCTGATTGGGATGGGACTACACTGGAGTTATTGAGGTAACTGCTGGATTGTAGTCATAGTTATGACACCTTATGATCGTTCTCCTTTTCTGTTTTTCAACCATGCTTTTCTTGGTCATAATTCTCCACAGTGGTCCAGGTAAAGGTACCCAAGCCTCCCCCACTACTCTTGGCCAGAGTTCCCATGAGACTCGTTCCCATTCTCTCAGCCCTCATCGCCAACGTGGATCAGAGGATCGCAAGGAAAGTCCACACCACCATTATGGGTCAGAGAGTAGAAGACAAAAACGTAGCAGCCGCTCTAGATCACGTAGTCCACAACGCCATTATTCCTCTGATGGTCAAAGAGAGAGACGAAGTAGCAGATCGCCACATACTTCCAGACACTCTCGCAGGTTTTTAAAAAAATATACTAACAATGTTTTTATATATATATATATATATATATATATATATATATATGTATATATATATATAAATGCCATCAAATTTTTAAGTCAGCTATAATTGACCAATTGTTTCTTTTAGGTCCCGCTCTCGTTCCTATGATCGCCCAACCTCGTCTCACCACCGCTCACGTTCAAGAAGTTACGAGAGGCGATCACCTCCCAGGAAGAGGGAAGCCAAGCGGTCGTCACCAAGGAGAAGCTATGAGCGTCGATCATCTCCAAGAAGAAGCGATGAGAGACACTCGTCACCAAGGAGAAGTCGTGAGGCGCGGTCACCAGCGGAGAGATCCGCACCTCAGCATAAGAGGTCCAGAAGTGCCGACAGACTGGCTAAGAGACTCCTGGAAACAACAGGTCTGAAGAATGCCCAAGATATTTTACCTTCAACTTTTAATCAACAAGTATATTCATGCTGGTAAATCACAAATTCTCATTGTTCTTCTAGCTGTCCAATCTTTGTCCAAACAATCTAACCTGGAGGCCATGGTTAAAACACTGGCTCCTGCGTTGCTGGCTGAACTGGCTAAGATGAAGTCCTCTTCCAACACAGAGAAGACATCTTCTGCTAAATCATCTAAAGCCACATCCAGCCATCCAAAGAGCGGGAAAAGCTCTTCAGCAAAGCCTATGGTGAGTTTCATTTGACAAATTGATATGAAGCCTTGTTTTATCTGTTTACTCTGACTTTGGGCTGTGATTCTTCAAAATAAAAGTTTCAGAGAAAAAGCCATCAGCTTGCATCTCCTTAATTAAAACGAATGTGCGAAGGTTGTATAACTTGAGACTTTACAGTGCTTAGACGTTTTTTACAAAAAAGAAAAAGATTGGTGCTTCATGTTTTTATCTTTTTATTTATTTTCCTTTCTGTTCAGACTGCTGAGTCCTTATCTGCTGGCAAAGTGAGGCTCTCTAGCGTTTCCGCTTCCCTTTCCCATGATGACATTTTTGATGCCTTGGAGAAATTTGGAAAAGTCAAAGAAGTGATTATAGCAAGAGCATCACTACAGGTATGTAGTATACATCTAATTAATTATTTTCATGACCAACAATGTGTTGATATATCCAAAAAGTAGATGAATGGGATGGGTGGCCATAATTTGACTTGTACATTTTATTCTTTAATTTTGTCTGTACCTGTAGGCAGTCATCCATTTTGAGAAAGAGGCAGATGCAGAGAAACTGAAGAAATTACAATGCTTGCAAGTGAAAGGACTGACTGTCTATGTTGACAAAAAAATGGTAATTCACTTTCTCTTTTGCTTCACAAATTTACCAAGCTCAATAACAGCACTGAATCAGAATCAATGTTATTTATTTACAGAACGTTGTTTCCAAGAAGCCTCAGTCGGCGCAGAAGTCAGCTTCGCAGAAGTAAGATTTACTCACAGTAACACTCAAGTTGAACTATATAAAAGACTTAAGGTTGGTTTTGATAAACCTACTCAGTTCCAACATTAAAAATATTAGCCTCAAAATGTGTTTGAGTTTAAAGTAAGAAATCAAGATCAAATACTGTGCTATATCAGAATCAGCTTTAACTTTGGTTCTACTTTGCTCTCAGTGAAGACATCTAAGAGAAAAATTATGGATCATTTATATATTCATAGAGTTTTTACAAAAAAGGAAGATGAGGTTGAATTGGTGTAAATAGGCATGGTATCGATCTGGGCTCTCTGACAGTAAACAGTTTGTGTCCAGGATGTGTGGGGTCTACAGAGACGTTAGCTGTCCTTTCTTTACCCTAGATCTCTAAAAGTTGTGAGGGATTGTTTGTTTGTTGTAGTCTGGACCTGTTCTATCTTTTATTTTCTGTAAATATTTCTTATGATAAAAGTCTACCGGCTGCTTTATTAAATACCCTTACATAGTTATTTGTTAGAGTTGAGTCTTCTCCTGGTAAGGCATAGCTAGTAAAGTTCTCAGCCATTCTTTGTTGCAAGGAAGGTTATTGTTGCTTTTCTCTAAATTTGATACCGCAGTTTTCTTCATGCAAAACCAGTTTCTACAACGTGATAGGACATTTTGGAAGACTGTTTATGTGTTAAATTAGCCTAAGAAAAACCTTCAAATCTCTTTTCTTTGATTCAGATAATTCTCCTCTTACTTCATCCTTTGTGACTTTTCTCTACAGAAAGTCTGCAGAGTCCAGTACAACATTCACTGGAAAAGATAAGACACCTGCAATACCTGGGGCTAAAACCATCACAACAGGCAAAGTTGCTACAAAAGCAAAGGGTGTCCCCATCAAACAGGTAGCTGTAAAAAAACTCAATACAGCTGGAAAATGTGCAGTAAAACCGGTTGGAGTTAAAACTACAGCGGGTTCAGGGGTCCAAAAAACTATAAGTCCAGTAAAGACTTCTGATGCCGATGATTCTAAAGATGAAGCAACAAACACAAAACCTGAAAGTGATGAAATAAAATCTGCTGAAACTCCCAGTGAGACTGCTGAGGTGTTGAAGACGTCGGATACAACTGTCAGTGATGAAGATAAAGAGGAGAAAATGGCGTCTCAGGTGAAGGAAGTGACTCCTGAAGCAGAAACATCGTCAGACCCGGTGAAGGCTGAAACCCAACCTGACACTTTGGGTGTGAAGGACTTGGAGTCCAAATCAGCACCATCAGAAAACCAGCTGGCTGCTGCCAAAGCAGAAAGCGAAGAGCTCCCCCTGGTGACCAAAACTGTGGACACAGTGGAAACCTCTGAAGACAATCAAGTAGAAGAATGTCTCAAAGTGGATTCTATAGGAATCAAAGTTGAAGATGTTGAACCTGGAAAGACTGAACCTGAAGAACCCATAGAAATTTTGAGTTCTGCTGAGTCCAAACACCAAGTTTCAGAAACTGTAAAACCAGCAGCTAGAGTTAAAACTCCACCATGTTCGTCGTCTCCATGTAAAACATCTCCTGATCCACCTCCAACACAGCAAGCCACTGTGAAAACTGAAGAAATGTTAGTGACAGACTCATCGCAGGTCCAGCCGTGTCCGATGGAGGAATCAGAACTCCCAGCAAGAAAGTTAAAGACAGAAAGTGAGCAACCACAGTCTCCAAAGAAGACAGAAACAAAGCAGAAAGGTTAGTTTGAAACAGTTTCCATCCAGTTGTCATGCGAATTTTGTGCAAACTTTTAAAATGACGTAAAGTAGAAAATGCAAATTAGGTGTTTTTCTTTCTATTGGTTTGGCATAATTTTGTACCAGATGTTGACATTAGGGATGGTTGTAGTAAAGGGGATCTAGCACGTGCAAACTAGCATGGATCAAACGTCTCAGAAAAATGAAGAGTTCTATTCTGCTGCCTCTGGTAAGGCACAGATTGTCAGCTCAAAAACTGCATTTTAGGAAATCCCTTAATATGTTTCACCCCTTTGTTGTTGCATATAAAAGCTAAATGAAACCATTTTTGCTTGTATCGAGATATTTTATAAAGTTACAAAGTGTTAGGGATGAAGTTTCAAGAAAAGAAAATTGGTCTAGTTTTTCTGTTTTTATGTTGTCGAGGCTTTTATTTGAACCTTGATCAACCTAGCAGATAGCCACCATTCATTACCTTTTACGAGGTTAAACAAGTTACTTTAGGAACAAATGTTGTCCTGATAATTGACTCCAGTGTTTTTAGAATTTATATAAGCATAATATAGAAATAAATCGTGTGTGTAAATTCATTTATTTTTACTCTGAACAATCTCTGACAGATGTAAGCAGTCATCTGACACCAGAACCTGTGAGCGACGTTGTAGCCGTGAAGCTTGAGGAACCAACATCTGCCGGAAAGAAGACTGCTGATGGTGCAATGGCACCAGCTGACATTTTCTCCCTCACAGCCACGGTGAAGACAGAAAAGCAGGAGCAACAAAAAGAAACAAGTAAGAAGTCTGTCAAGCAACCTCAATATTTGAGCATACTTTAAGTTTGCACATTATTTCTCCCTAAAACAACTTGTCTTACAGAACACACACCAGAGAAAACTGTCAAGTCCTCAATGGTAAGTTTTATTTCCAAAACTCTACTCATAAGTATTGTTCATCATTTGTGTGGAAGTTAACATCCAACCTGATTAATGTTTATTAGGGTTTTGGAGAAGGCTGATCTTTATCTGTGGATGCCGGTTAAATTCTTATAAAATCATGAGATTCTCCATTTGCTGTTTCACTGAATTTAAAAACCAAAAAATCCCTCTTTCCTTTCATTACCAGTAACATCAGTCAAGAGTATATTAACGCTGATTGAGAGCCTCTTGACTGGTATTAGAATATGTGGATAGTTATTTATTTAGTCAGAAACAGTGCAGAAAATAAACATTAATTTTTCAAAATACATGGAAGAATCCATTGCAGCAAATTTGCTACAACTTGCTGCAAGTTTAATTTGAGTAAAATACACAAATATAAATACCAGAATCAGGTTTAATCACCACGTTTCTGCACTCAAACCAGGAATTCACCTTCAGTTCTGCTGTGCTCTTAATTAAAACATTTAAAATACAAATATATAAAAAAGGCAAAATAAAGATTAACAACAGATTTTGTTATTTGTAAATATGTGTAGGTGTATTGTTTTTACATGGGAGGAAGGCGAGGTTGAACTTGTGCATTATGCATGATATCGTTCTGGGCTGTCAAAACTTTACTTTGTCCTTTTCTGCCTTTTTACTGTGTAATATTAGCTGTCTGTTTTGTTTGCAGCCTCTTTCAAAAGATTCACATAATAAGAAACAACCTCCACCTCAAACCTGTGCCTCAGTCTCTCCAACGCCAGCAGAACCCATCCAGTCAGGTTCTTTTAAAGCAGATATGAAGGCTGGAAAAAATGAAACGGAGGTTGGTGCAATCCCGACTGTGACTCGTAAATCCAGTGAAAATTCTGAGCGAAAGCAGCCACTCAGAGCTGCAGTCGTCACTGCAGAAAAACAAACCGCGCCTGTTCCGTACACCTCCACCATGTCAGTCACAGCTTTGGGCAAACCGGAGGACAATGCTGAACTTCCTCAGATAAATGAAGATTTTTTCAGGGCGCTCACAACAGCACTTCGTGAACACAGACTAAGACAGGGAGAAAAGAAAACAAGTGAAGAGGTGAGACTGGCTCTAAATCATGGCATCTCGATGTTGTATTGGAAACTACTGCTAATACAGCAACTCGAGGAAACTAGTACTTTTATGATACCTAATATCAAAATTGGGACTTAAATGCTGTTATTTAATGGATACTTTTTGTTCAGTACTTGGCTGCCATTTTTGTGAACCAGACGGCTAATAAAGTTCTGCTGTGGCTGAACTTAAGAGTTATCTAAAAATGCTTTTAAAAGTCAGAAAACTGATGTTTGTTATTTGATTCTTTAGAGTTTCACCGTAAGCAAAACAACCTCTGAAGGTATGAAGGAGGAATACACGCCACTCACAAAGGTAAATTAGCAGAGTTGTTTTCCCTAATCATGATATTTTTGGATTAGATTTTCTTTGTATTTTCCGTATATTTTACTAAAAACAGTTCACGTGTAAGATTTTGTCTTTTATTGTGAATCAAATTTATCGTTACTGTCATTTCTTCTCCACCCAGGATGAAAGCAAAGAGGAGGATAATTACTCGGATCCTTTTGATGAGTTTGACTTTAACTTTGGAGACTTTGTGACTGTTGATGAGATTAGTGAAGAAATGGATGACACACTGGTTGAAGACACCTCTGTTTCATTAGAGTCAATATCCAGAGATACAACAGAAAGGCTGAGCCCAGATGTGTCCTCTGCTGCCAGTAAGACCTCAACAAGGTCTTCAAAAGCCTGCAAGAGCTCAACTTCTTCCTCCTCCAAGTCTGAAAAAGGCAGTGACTCTTTAAGTTCCACATCCGATTCCAAAAACAAGCAGAAACTTTTCTCTGAACCTCCCAAATTTGAAACCAAACCCTCATTTGTTAGTGGCGTTAAAAGTAAAAGTTCCTCCCCCCCTTCTAATTCTTTAAAAACTCCACTCTCCTCTGCTCATAAATCTCAGTCAAACAAGAGTAAGCCTCCTGTTAGGTCTTCAGAAACATCATACTCTGTTCGAAGTACTCGTTTATTTGCAGCAGTCATCAAATCATCTGTAGGAACACAGCAGGTGGGTAAAAGGGATGTAAAACCTAAAGAGATTGCAGTGGCAAAGTCTGACCACCATGTGTCAGCAGAGAGCTGTTCTGCAAATACTGTTGAGTCAGAGTTGAGGATAAAAACATCGAAGATTCAACCCACAGAGGGACAGAGCTCACAGATCCAGAATCTGAAGACAGATTTTAAAAATGTCAAAGAAATGAAGAAAAACGAAGTGAAGGATAAGAAAAAAGACATGGATGGCGAAAGCACTGAGGAAAAAAGAGGCTATAATGAGAATAAACAAATTCTTGATTCCTTCAATGAAAAATCTGATGAACAGAAAAACAAGGATGACAACCAAGACAGAAGAACTGGAATGCAATTATCTGGACCTGAGCAAGACCAGCTCATTCATCAAGGAGCTGATAATGACAATAGTCCATCAGATGGATGCCAGGAAATGGAAGTAGATGAGTCCACCAAGCTGCAGGACTGCACACTTAAACATCAGGCTGCCACAACCCATGATGAAGAAACCAACCAGACTCCAAATAGCAGTAGCGTAAAACAAAATAATGACATTCGTTCATACGAGAGAGTCTGTGAAACCTCCAGAGAGGTTGGTCAGACCTCTAATGAAGAAGACCAAAATGACAGCAGACACTTTGACACTTTGAAAGACCAAAAACTTGTATTTCCCACTGACCTTCTGTCTAAAGCAGATGATGAACCCACAAATGAAGAGGCTTATGAGGTCATAGATTCATTGGACGATCAACCAGCAACAACTGAGGCGGAATCAGAAATGGAGAAGAAGGAACAAAGAAGGAAAGAAAGCGCAACCACCTCTGGAGATGATAAACCGACCAGAAAAGGATGTTCAAGGAGCCGAATATTTAAAAGTGAAGAGAAAGAAAATTCACTAAAGCAACAGGACAAAACAAGAACATATGTGACACGAACAAAGGACAGCAAGACGGAAAAAGAAGAAGAGAGTCTTGAGGATTTTGAGGAAATGGTCTATGAAGTCGTGGACTCCATTGAAGACGAGTCTGTTAAAGAACCCTCAACCACAGGAAGATGTAGTAGCAGACGGACACCAAGAGGAAACAAAAAAGATGAGAAGACATCAACCCCGGTAGAAGACACTAAAAAATCTGATGACGAAGAAGAGGATGTGTTCACAGTTCTAGACTCTGTGGAAGAAGAAAGTTCCAGTGACAAACCAGTGGTGACGAGATCGACTAGAGGAAGAAGACAAAACATAGCAAAGAAAGTTGAACAAAATACTAAAACAAAAGAAGATAAAACCCCCACAAGAAGAAGATGCACACCAGTCAGAGATTCTAAGGAAAAAGAAAAAGAGAAAACTCCAAAAATAGATGTTCCTCTAAAGGAAAGTGCACTAACGAAGAGTGACTCTGGTGTACCAAGCACAGGTGATGAAGACACTATATGTATGGAATTGGATGCTGTTGAGTATGACCAACCAACTACACAGAAACCAAGAAGAGGAAGACCAAAGGACAATAAAACAAGTCAAAAACAAAGTGAGGAAGAAGAAGAGCCTGTTTATCAGATTGTAGATTCTCTCGAAGAAGATCAAGAAAATACCATGACTGTGACATCCAGTCTTCAGAAAAAAAGTGAGACAAACGATGAAATGACTGCAGATGTCAACATTGTTTCGCTTATCAAAGTGAAAGAAGACAAGTCCCCGACAAGGAGACACACACCAGCCAGAGATGCACAGGAAAAAGACAGAGTTCATCTAAAGGAATGTGCACAAACAAAGAAGATCGACACTGCTGTAAAAAGCACTTGTGAAGTGGACGATACTTGTAAGCAATTGATTGTTGTTAAGGAAGGCCAATCAACCACACAGAAATCAAAAAGAGGAAGACCAAAGAAGGACAATAAAACAAGTAAAAAACAAACTGAGGAAGAAGAAGAGCCTGTTTATCAGATTGTAGATTCTCTCGAAGAAGATCAAGAAAATACCATGACGGTAGAATCGAGTCTTCATGAAGACAGTAAGCCAAACATTGAAATGACTGCAGATTTCAACACAGTTTTGTTTACCAAATTGGGTGAAGACAAAACCCTCACAAGAAGAAAATGCACACCAACCAGAGATTCCCATGAAAAAGACGTAGTTCCTCTAAAGGAAAGTACACCAACACAGGCGAGTAATGCTCCTGTAGTAAACCCTGGGGAGGAAGACACCATTATTTATGCTGTTGAGGATGGCCAACCAGCAACCCAGAAACCAGGAAGAGGAAGACCAAAGAAGAATAATAAAACCAGTAAAAAACTAACTGAGGAAGAAGAGACCGTTTATCAGATTGTAGATACAGTAGAAGGTAATCAAGACAAAACCATGATGGTAGCTCCCATTCATATAGAGGAAACTGAGGCAAAAGTTGAAATGACTGAAGATGTCAACACAGTTTTGTTTTCCAAAATGAAAGAAGACAAGATCCTCACAAGAGGACAATGCACACCAGCCAGAAATTCTCAGGAAAAATACACAGTTCCTCTAAAGGAAAGTACACCAACCAAGAAGAGTGATGATGCTGTAACAAGTACTGGAGATGAGGACAATACTTGTGAAGAATTGGATGCTGCTGAGGATGGCCAACCAACAACACAGAAACCAAGAAGAGGAAGACCAAAGAAGGACAATAAAACAAGTAAAAAGCAAACTGAGGAAGATGAAGAACCTGTTTATCAGATTGTAGATTCTCTAGAAGAAGATCAAGAAAAAAACGTGATGGAAGAAGCCAGTCTGCTGACGGAAAGTGAGACAAATGTTGAAATGACTGCAAATGCCAACACTGATTTGCTTACCAAAACAAAGGAAGACAAGAACCTCACAAAAAGACGACGCACACCTGCCAGAGATTCCCAGGAAAATGACAGAGAGAAAACTCCTAAACCAGATGTTTGTGTTCCTCTAATAGAAAGTACACCAACTAAGAAGAGTGATATGAGGGACTTTGGTGGGGAGGAGGCTACTTATGAAGTATTGGATGCTGTTGAAGAGGTTGTTAGGCCAGCAACACAAGCATCAAGGAGGGGAAGACCAAAGAAAGACAATAAAATAAGTGAAAAACAAACAGAATATCTGAAGGTTGACTTGCCAAGAAAGGATGATGATGAAGAAGAAGCAACATATCAGATTCTTGACTCTGTTGAGGATGAGGTGGTTGGTGACCCAGCTCCTGTAGACCAGTCTGAATGCACAAAAACATCAAGCGCTTTTGCAGATGATGACATAACAAAGGAAATAATTAGGTCACTATTAAATGAGGAGGAAGGAGGGACAATTTATCAAATTGTAGATTCGCTGGAAGAAGATCAAGTTCAAGAAGAGACGATGACAGAAACAGCCATGCAGGAGGGGAGTGAGACTACAGGAGATATGGTAGCAAGTACTGACCATGTACTGTCCAGCCCCTCAACTGTAGAACCATCTGAACAAGCAGGTAGAGAGGAGACTCCGTTAGCTGGTAAAACATTGGAGGATAAAGAGGATCCATCTGCTAAAGACTCTGATACAGAGGGGAAGGAGAGTACATTGAAAGCAGATGTTGTAGGGGAAGACGAGTCTTTAAATCAGCCAAATCACGTTGGTGCATCAGAGAAGAATATACCAACATCACCGAAGAGCAAGGACACAGAAGCAACTGAAAATATTCTTGTGAACCTGGATCAGGTGAGCGAAGATGAGGAAGATTATCCTGATGATGCGGCTGAGGAAGAAGAACTGAAGAAAAGGCAAGCTGCTGCTAAGAAAAGAGAAGATGACCGTAAGGATAAAATGTCCAGGGAAAGAGAAGCTATGCAGCGAAGGAGTCGAAGCAGCAGCAGAGGAGGGAGTAGGAAATCAACATGGGAACCGGAGAAGACGAGTCAAGAAGATTTCGAAAAGGTGGAAGTAGACGCCCAGGATCTGGTGACCCTTGATGAGGTGGGAGAAGATGAAGTCGGAGAGGAAGCTGTGACAGAGACTCCAACATGGAAAGTGGAACTCGCAGAGGGAGAACTGCAGGATCTCGTTACATTGGATGAGATTGTTGAGGAAGAGGAAGGACAGCTTGAAGCCCCGCCTCAGAGTCTGGAGAGCCAATTCAAGGACTCTCTAAAGTCAGAGGTATGGTTGAGATCCAACTATAGCTTGTTTGAATCGAATATTATGTCACAGATGACATCATGAATCTCACTGGCTTGTTTGCCTCCTTTTAGACCTTGCCAACTTTGACAGAAACCACCCAGATTGAGGACAACAAAGATGACGATAATCATCCAAAAGAACCTTCAAGCTCTTCTAAACGTAAACTCGATGACATCACAGGTTTGTGACAAATGTCCTTCGAAGACTTTGCCATCAATCTTTTTGGTTTAATCTCATATCGAGAGGGTTAGATTTCCTGCACAAGTAACCATGGCAACAGGTCTAGGTAAACTAGGTAAAGAGTAACCAGCTTCATTATGCTGAAAATCCTGAACTGAGGCTGAAGTTAACTTATTAAGCCACTAATTCTGCCTGGTAAAACAAGCGTCCTGGCATTCACTGCTGGACCTCAGCCACAGAAACATTTTCCTTGTGTCGTTTCATTCAGTGGTTCTTGGTCCAGCGCCCTCACAGGCGAGGAGGAAAACAAGGCGCTCAAAGGATTTTGTTTGTTTGTCACAGTGCCGTGTGAAAGCAAACCGCACCAGTTCAAAATGTAACAAATGTTGCAATTTTAGTCCCGAATCGAACCGAATCTACCAAACTATTGAGCGTGAAAACACCCCAAGATTTATTTTGTTTTATAGACTCCAGTTTATTCTACTGTGGTGGAAATAAATCTCTCAATAGAAATAGTTTTGGCCTAATTGCCTCAAAGTGGTACAACTTTACCACTGGTGACATAAATTTTTACCTGTGGAGCATATTGAAACATTTATATTTTTATAAGTCTATATTGTGTTTAACATTTTTAATGTTTTCTGTTTTGCATAACTCCGTTCTTAATCTAAAACTCAGTTTTGAAAAGAATATTTTGTACAGACCGGTAGTAGGTTTGAATACGAGTGTGAAATGGTTTAATCTTTTGTTTTAGAGGAATGTGGGAACTTTGTCACTGTTGATGAGGTGGGAGAGATTGAGGAAGAGGAGGAAAAGGAGGCAGTAACAAGAAGAGGTCGACCCAGGAAGAGAAGCCGACTGACTTCTGGTAACACAAACACAACTGTTTAAAGCTTCAATCAGACAGTAAAGCTTTAAACTCAACTTACTAATTTCCTTTTACAGTGAGAAAATCTGCCAGAGGCAAAACAGTGAAGGAAGAAAAACATAGACAAGAAGAGGAAGAAAATAAATCCCTCCCCTCTGCTTCACTGGATTCTTCCTCGACTCTGGACACATCTGGTCCATCAGGTGACGTTCAGTGTGAGACCCAGAGGATAGAGGAGGGGAAGAACACCGAAGCTGCTTCTACCGAACATCAACCTCTGCCTAATGATGGACTGAAATTGGGATTTGAGGAAGCAGAGAGACGAGAGCACAGAAGGACCGGTGTTGAAGGTACATAACATGTTAAACGCCACGAAACGGGCTGATGTCCCAAAAGCCGATGTCCACATTTCTAAAGAAGGATTTTTTTCAAAGAAGATCCATGAATAATCAGGGGTTGTTGAAACACCTGAAAATCAGATGTGTATATTAGCACTTTGCACCAGTCTAATGGTTGAATCATCTAAATAATAGATTACAAGCAATAAATGTCTTTATTGTTGAGCTCATATGTCTATTTATTTAATAATTTAACAGAATTGAATTGAAAATATTGCTTATTCTGTCAATTATATATGTATTTTGATTAAAATGCAATAAATTGCTATTAATTACAGTTTGCTTCACAGCAAATTAATGCAACCTTGCAATGAACCACCATGCATGTATTTACGATAGAATATTGTAAAAAATAATTGTGAGCAGCTTCAACAGGTTTGTAGAAAAGCCAATATGAATGTGTAGTTACGGCCTACCTGTCATATTGCCAGCAAAAAATATATTTTTTAATATTTTAACCTAGGCCAGTTGGTGTACAGTTTCAACTGTTTCCAAATTGTAAAACAGGTTTTACTGCTTAAATTTTAAATCTGAGGTAAAATAAGTGGGGAAGACTTCACCCTGTATTCATGATCTTTGTTCTGTTAGTTGTGGATAAACGGAAGCAGGAGCCGACTGGACCCGAAGCAAAACGATCTCGCTCTCAGCCTCCGAGTGTCTCTGTGAACCTCCAGCTGCCGCCGTTTAATCCCAAAAACCCTCTGGGTGAGAAACACACACATTAAAATACCAAAACAAGAAAAATAGATGCAAAATGGAAGGGAATCATTTCCTGTTTTCTTCCTTTTCCTGCCCAGGTAAGGAATTTGTGAATCCCACGTCTGGGTTTTTCTGCAGTTTGTGTTCTGTTTTTTACTTAAACGAGGATACGGCCAAGGAAATCCACTGCAGCAGCCAGGAGCACTACGACAACCTGAAGGTATGCACAAACAGGCTCAAAGTTCATAACACAAAACCTTTACTCAATCTTGGTCTTTCATTGTCTTCTGTTCCTCTTTCTCAGAACTATTACCAGAGACTTCAACAAAATGTCCAAGGCTCGCTCTCGGACTGATCAGCTTAAACTGCAGATTATTTTCCTGGAACATGAGAAACCACCAAAGCTTTCCAGCACCCATGATGGTCTGAGCTGTAACTTTTAGTTTCTTTATCTTTTTTTTCTTAAATCTTTCGGTATTTCATGAGTTTCTTGTACCTTTTTTATACATAAGTTATGTATTCCACAGCTAAGAGTGGCAAATATACATATTTTGGAGTAGTTTGCTCCTGACTTAATTAGGAAGAAAAATAACTAAGCTATTGCCGACTCAATAAATTTTGAGATAAACAGGCAGTAAATGAAATACTGTTTACTAATGTGGACTGTTCAAATGATATATTTATTCTACAAATCAAAAGGTTACGTTACATCAACTTTTCAACAGGAATTTGTCAATCAGTGTCACAGCATAGTGCATCAGTTTCAGGCAAAGTTGAGTTCAGTTTTATTTAAGCATGACTTACTAACAGTACCTGGCTAATGGAAGCTCCTGTTCTGCATTTAGTTTGGCAGTTATGAGACTCAGCTTTTGTTTATGTTGTGACTTTTCTCTTTAAACAAGGGTCCAATAGGTTGTTTCATTTCTTTACATTTATTTAAAAAATACAATAAAAATGCATTGTCACATGTAAACAAATTCATAAAGTGTAATTATCTGATTTGAAAGTTAATTTTGGACTGTGTGAATGATTAGAGGTTGTCATTTTGAATCCTTTTCTGTTGTGACTTTACTGATGACTGAGATGATTAAAAACGAATTAAAACATCACTGGGTTTTTTGGTGTATGTGCCACACATATGAGCCATTTTTCTTTATGTCTTACTACTTTTTTTTTTGCCACTTTTTAACCTGAATTTTTTTTGTTGTTCATATTAAAATTGAACTTCTGTTTCTCGCCTTAAAGGCCTTAATCAAAACTTAAGAGTAATATCTGACTTTAAGAATTTGATCCGAATTTCTAAATCCAGTATTGCTTTTAAATGAAAAATGATAGTTTTAAATATCATTTTTAAGCTTAGTTTTAAAACAAATGCAAAATACAGTTTTTTTATTGGAATAATTGCATTGAGTTCCTTTATTGTCATTAGGTGCATGTTTAAAATGCTTTTTAGAATAGAATAGAATTACTTTATTCATCCCAGCAGGGAAATTATTTTGTAGTTACAGCATAGAGACAAGACACACAACAACCACCACTGAGTAGCAATTGTAGACAAAAATAAAATATAACATGCTGTCAATATAAAAAGCAACTTAGAGCAGTCCTTGCAAAGATTCAAAAAAATGCAGATGCAGTATGTATATGTAAATATATGTACAGCAAGTGTGCCACAGTCTTAAGGCACTAAATGACGAATTTTCTATAGCTTATATGTATAAGTCATGTAAAATTCTAAAGTTTTAGTTTGTACTTGAAGCTAAAATGTATGTTGTGATTGTAAAGGTGATTTTTCCGGCATACGCCGTCGTGAAAATGGTGCGGACCCCTTCACTCACTGGTTCTTCGCTTTCGTGCTTTTACACTGAAGTTTCTCAAACCGGAAACACCTAAAGGTCATATCCGTTCACCGATGCTAGGAACGAAAGTCGTGTATGGAGGAGGCTAAAAATAAATCTTTAATCGACCCGTGGAGCTGTTTGAGTTGTGATAAGTGGACTTTTACCACACTTTTACCGAGTGGTATGTAACTGAAGTGAATGTAAAAAATGCAGAATGATGAGAAGTCGCTGCTTTCGGGTTTCATTTTGACCGTTTGTGTTCCCCTGTAGCCGAGGGAAATATTAGCATCAACGTTGCTTAATATAAAATTAATCTGTAACATTTATCGACTGCTGACGGAGCCGAATGAAAAATGAGATGTTATAGCGATATAACATATTTAAGGATGCGTCTCGATGATTATTTAATATTTGTTTTACTATATTCTGTGATTTTAATTTTTGCTTGAGAATTGTTTATGCTGCATATGGTTTTCCAGGTCAAATGGCGCTAGCACAGCCCCATTATAGCTCGGTTTCCTTCCCCCCGTTTGCCGAGCAGCTCTGTAACAACTCCCTACTGTCATGAAGGCTGTTTGGATGGAGCTGTGAAACAGTTTATACCGGATTTTTCCGGTGGGATTTTCCCACGCGAAGAATCATCTAACTCAGTGGTCCGGGCCGCGCAAGAAATAATGAACTACTTCCGGATCTTTTATTTTGAAAATCCTAAACCAGATTTTACCGGTTATGTAACAACATCGGAGTACTGCCCCCCCCTTTTTTTTCTGTTGTCTGAAATAAATAAAATAACAAAATATTGAAAATCAGACACAATTATGCATTGTATTTTTTTTTTTTACTTCACATTAATTCAGAAATGTGCCATTAGAAAGGGAGAGGCAAATGCTTTATCCATGTTTGTTGAGATTAACATATTTTAAAATGCAACCTTTCTGCTCTAGGCTCCAGGTCTTTATTAGACTTATTACTAGTCACGAAGCTCTGTTACAGATTATTTGAGTTTTAGGACTTGTCAAGACAAATATAATTTTATTCTCTTAAAACTGATTGTATTATAAAAATTATGGCCAGTTGTAGTAAACCAGAAGGTTCCAACAGATACTACCATCTAAAATGACAAACCTGTGGTGGCTAAAAGACTTTCTTAGTTGCTTAAGCAAATACAACAAAATCAAAACAAACAAATTCTAGGGATGTATTAATTCCAGTGACAATGTTTCCTCCATTCATTCTTAAATAGTGGAAACATTGGTCTTCTATTCTTTCTCACTTATGTGAGAAGAGTTGGCTAATAGGCAGGGAACCTCTAATTGTTGGATTTCATTCATCCACCAGGCTAAAGTATAGCCCCAGTCGCTAACCCCAATCTCTGTTTCTTTAAACTTTTCAGCTTTTCTTTGCTTTTATAGAATTGCAGCCTGTGTTGTGCTCCTGGGCACCGAAGAAGCCCCCCATGTTGGCGGGCTTCCCGGGAGCTTGCCACTGCCCAGAGGGCAGGCTTCATCTTTCCAGTTGGGTCAACTAGATCTATGAACAATGTCCTCCTGGTCCGCGGCTGTCCTGTGACCTGAACGACAAACTCCCAACGCACCTGCTGCGGACTTACCCACAAAACCACCTTCGCCGACTGCTGTGGGCATCGGTCTCCTGAACCTTCTGAAGACCGCTGACACCATGTCTCATCCCATGTATAATCCTATCAACCCTGGTAAGAGGATGCGTCCCCAAGGACAATATGTACACTCTGGTGGACAAATTGAGATGAACCCTCAGAGGCCACCACCTCACCCTGGCGCTGGTTCCAATTTCGGCTCTTCTGGATCTACTGCCATCAACTGTGGACCATCTGGAGGACCTATACCGTCCCTTCTGAGTTTACCAATAACCTACAGACCTGAGAGAAGTATGGTACCAATAGAGAAGGACATAGGCCAACGTTTGGACTTGAACATCAGCAGAGCCAGGGAGGAGGCTATGCAAAATTCTGCAAGCCGAAACACACAATTTATCAATGTTCAAAGAGACACGTTTCCATCCACAAACACCGGGATGCAATTATATTTGCCACCTCCTGCTGCTCAAGTGAACAGACCCTTCACTGTTGATAGAGGCAGCACCTCCTTGAACTGGGCCTCGGCGGAAGAGTCGTCAAAAATGTATTCTTCTGCTTCACCCAGCTTTCTAGGCAGTGGTGAAGGTGGGAAGCAGACATTTGCTGGTTTGGGTAATTATGACACTTCTATGTCTGACAAATCGGCACCTCCTCAGGAGACCATTAAATCTGCGTACACTTCAGAATCGGCTGTGGACATCCTCCAGCAGTTTGGGCTTTTGAAGGAAGACCTGCACCACCTAACGTCATACCACAAATATCAGATCACCCCCGACAACCTGCCTTTCATCTTAAGGCAAATCCGACTGGAGAAGGAGAAGAGAGCGCCAACTTCAGTTCACTCAACATCCTACGGTGAAGCTCAACCCATGAGGAGTATGGGTGAAATGGACCCCAGAGGGCCAGTGTTGGATCCAGATCAAGTAACTTTGACGGTTGTCAATCAAAGCAAAGTGATTGACTATGGACATTCCTCAAAATCAGAGTTGTCCTCTTTTAGACAACTGAACAAGGATACTGATTTAAGACAACTCATGTCTGAAGTTCCATCGAAGAACCCAGAACCAGCTCACCAGGCAGCCTCTGAAACCCAGGTGTCCAAACCACCCTTGAGTTTGATCCGTGGAGTGCATCCTGGGCGCCCTGGGCTCGTGCTTATTGGCAGCAGTGTCCAGAGTCATGATGACGATCAGCGCAAATCTACAGGGCAAGCCTCAAAAGCTCCTGATCTGGAGATGAAGAATGAAACCAAGGGTGGACCGAAGAAGCAGCTCCAGATGCACCAGGGACGTCGACAGCCTAAAAATTTTCCTGCGACAAAGCCACCACCACTTCTACAACACATGCGTCCTGCTCCACCTAATCGAGGGCCAAGCAAGATGGATGCCATGACTCGTGCTGGGCCGCCAAACCATCTGCCGCCGCTAACCCTGATGGAAGACTGCTCTGCAGCAACTCCAAGACTATTTCCTCATACCTGTTCTCTTTGTATTAAACAATGTACCAATTTGAAGGTGAGTGGATGGTTGCAGATTTCTCCTGTAGCAAGTAGGATATGGTTGGTATGTGTTGGACATATTCCTGATGATTTTTTTTTTTTATTTGACAAAATGAGAAGCTTATTTTAAGGAAAGACGTAGGTTATTGTTTAGCCTAGACTGCTAACAATCATGCTTTCAAAACTTAGGGTTGTGTACCAAAATGTTTCTACCTTTGATGATTCTGAACTATTTTGTAATTCAAAGTAGTAGAATTTTGCTATTTTGAAGTCATTTGATGGACTGACACTCATCAGAAAACCCCTTTTTAATTGGACCTATAGAGATTTATTTTGGATAACATGGATGTTACTAGATTCGCCATAGTTGTTTTATAACTGCATATGAAAGGATGTGGAACCAAGCTGTGATTCAGTTGACGAAAATGGAAACGAGTGTCTTTATGGACATGAACAAAAACAATCTGGAATAGCCGACAGATCATTGGGACTTGACAAGGTGTTTGAGTTTATTGCTGAAGGAGGAAAGAGGATACATTTTCTTTGGAACCATTTATAACTCCTGATGTCGGAGTTAAGAAGACATATTTTTTAAAACAGAACTTTCTGTTTCATTTAAAGTTTGTATTTTTGAAATATAAACATTGCTGAGCCTTGCAATAACAAAGCCCTGTGTTTAAATCCCGGCCTCGGGTCTTCCTGCATGTTTTCCCTGTGCATGTGTGCGTTCTCTCCAGGTACTCTGGTTTCCCACAGTCCAAAAAGTTGCTGAGGTTAATTGGTCTCTCTAAATTGCCTTTAGTTATGAGTGTGTGCATGTATGTTTTTCCAATGTATCTCTGCGTTGCCCTGCGATCGACATGTGACCTGTCATGGGTTTACATAGCCTCTCACCCGATGTCTGTTGGAGAGAGGTACTCACCACCATTGAAGGGTCAATGGCTATGGACAATGGATGGAATGGTCTCCCACCTTCTGGTCCACAGCCATCTCTTTCTTCAGCTACAATTGCCCCTCCTGGAGTGTTTTTATCCTGACATGATGCGGACCACCTTCCAGATGACCCTTCAGGAACCTCAAAGTCTGATGAAGACCAAAGAGATGGACACTGGAGTTCCCCAAGCCCCATAAGGAGTCTATCAAGCTTTTGCTTACATTGTGAAAATGTTGAAGACATTGGTTATTATAACCAAGATTTGTAAATTGTTGCATTCAAGATCAAATGTAATATGAATAAGTTTGGGTTTTATAGGGTACGGGTCCTTCAGAATTTTGCTAGCATTTCTTTTTCTTTTATTGCAAATAGCTGTTTAGTTCATTGAACATTTGAGATTTCAGAGATTTGTAAACATTTCTTTTTAAAGGTTTCACTGACTTATTTAGGGCAGTACTTCTCATTTCTGGTTGTCAAGGACTACTGACCTGCATGTTTTAGGTATTAACCTTGTGCCACACACCTGACTTGAATAAGTGGGTGATAAACAGGACTTGATGGCATGTAGAGGAGGTCATGCAATCACTCGAATCAGGTGGCACATCTAAAATATTTAGCGCAGTGATCACTGATGCGTGGAATTGAGAAAAACTGCTTTAGGATATGCTAACAAGTATGGTGTTTAAAACATTTTTTGTTGTGATTAGGACTGGCTCTCCCACCAGAATACTGTCCTTCATCGTGGGAACACCACACTCCTAAGGGAGAGGTTAGTCTTATCTTTTTAATTTATTTTTGTGTGTCTGGCTAGACACTCTCCACAATGAACTTTTTGGGTGTTGTAAGACAGGATCAACTGGGTCAAGAACCCTACTATAATGTTTGGATGATACTTTGTCTTTCAGGCTATGTCTGAGTTGACATAACTCATGTCTTACTATTGATGTTTTTGCTGAAAATGCTAGCCAAACGTTAGCCTGTTTGCTTGGTCTTACAAGTCAATAATTTGGCCTCTAAAATATTTCAGTGTTCTGGTTTATCATCCAGTGAGAACATTATGTAAAAAATTATTCTCCGTCATAAACGTGAGTCTTTAATTTGAATGTTTTAAAATGTATTGACTAGCATTTTTTGTCCTGGAAATATTCAAGCTCTACTCTCAGACCAGATCAAATAATGCAGGCAGACCGGACCTGCAGCAGCCAGTACAGCCTCTGTTTTACTGTAAACATCTTCTTACAGGGTGGTAAAACACTACATTGGGAAAACCAAACTTTTTAGAACAATGCATTGTAGCCTGATTATGTTTTGCAAAGTGTACACATAAAAGTTGTCTAAGAATTTCACAACTTAATTGCATGGTGTATCAAAATGTTGATACACCGCTGAGGGTATAACTTCAAAACAGACACATCAAGAACAAGAACAGTGGACTCCTGATATTTGTTTTGATTAGGGACCACAGCCATATGTGAATAGCTAAAATCTGCAAATACTGTACATGAGATCTTATCTAAAAATGCTTATAACTGCCAAATCAATCACCAAAAATACTCTATTATGCAGTAATATAGAGGAAGCCATCTTGGCACTACTGCAGAAAATCAACATCTACTCTCTCTCTTATCCACTTTTAAGGTCAACAGCCAGTCAGTGTCAAGGAAAATGCATTGTTGTGCAATGCATATAGCTCCTGGACTGGTGTGCAAACTCCAGCCAGTAGTGTTCCAGTCTCGTGTTCCATTTTAAAAATGACTCGATCTGAAGCGTGATATTATACCTTGGATCACATCCATTGTTATTCTGCAGGGCTGTTTTTTTTCCTGTTATTGTCCACAAACGAATCCCAGAAGTTTTGATTTTAATTGGTATGTTTGATTTTCCACAGATACCCCGAGTGGGACGGGAGGACTCCAGAGTTTTTTAGGTAACTCTGGCCTTTCAGCTGGATTGCATTAATAGTTATTGCAATAGGGATTCATGATGCATTAATATTGGTGTATATTTGCATGTTACAGTTTGTGTTGCTGGAGGGGGAGTGAAGGGAAAGAGATTGACTAATAGCTTGGATTGGAAAGACCTTTTATCCGAACTTTATTTGTGGCAAAAAAATTTTTTTTTCCAACAATCAAAACTATGGTGTGTTTATATTTAATGTCAAAATTAAAAATAATTCAACAAAAGTATAATAAACAAGCAGCTTATACCAATCGAACAAAAAACCCCAACCTCGTTTACATGAAACGCCAAAGGAAGCTGTCACAACTTTCATGTTGACATCTTAACATTGATTTAGTCAAAACCTAGAGTTTTTAACATCTGAAAAAATAACAAAAGTAGTTAAATTTCTCATAACGGATCAAACAAATCTGTTTTATCCAGAGTGAGTCCTCAAGTTCGTTATCAAGGTAGATTTTACTTATTTTATACTTTGTTGGCATTTGTGGACATGAATTATTGAAATCATTCTATCATCAGGTAAGTGATTGTCCAGAAGACTCACTGTGGATGAAATTCATCCATACGTCTGTCAGGAGAAAGAATTAATTATGTTTGAAGAGAAATTGTTTTCGGATGTCAATAAACCAAAGTTTGGGCGACAATACTTTGATCTTAAGAAGTTAATATTATCATTAGGAAAGATTTAATTGTCAATACATTCATTATCCTGACCCTCTTTTACAACTTTACCGCCACAGCTGATGGTAAAGTATCAGACAGTATCAGACACTGTCTGATACTTAACAGCAGACTCTTTGCACTTATGCAAAGAATTTAGTGTGGTCGTTTTATTTTTATTGAATCAAAAGGGTAGGGTAGTATTTATTTTCATATATTTTAATCCCTAATAGTTATGACAGAGTCTTATTGTGCTGTTTCTAAGGTTTTGCTTTAACTGTACTTTAATCCCTTTTTTTTTTTGTAGTGCTTCGGCTTTACATTCTCATCCTGAACACACAACTCCTGGCCATAATTTGCAGAACCGCCAACAGACATCATTTCAAGAGAACGTATTGCGTTCGCTCAGTCCTCACCGCCGACGTCGGTCAGAGGACAGAAAGGAAAAACAGGGCAAAAGATTTAGCCCTGCAAGACCCCAGAGTCCACTCCATCATCATGGCTCTGAAAGTAGAAGAGAGAGACGGAGTGGCAGATCACGGTCGCCGCACACCTCCAAACACACTCACAGGTGTGGAAAAAGACTTCTTTACAAGATGCAAACAGAATTTTATGGTATTAAAATGTTTTAATTCCCTCTTTTAGGCCCCGCTCTGATTCTTATGATCGCCAAACTTCGTCACACTACCGCTCACGTTCAAGAAGTTACGACAGACTATCCTCTCCCAGGAGGAGGGAAGCCGAGCGGTTGTCACCGAGGAGAAGCTATGAGCGCCGATCGTCTCCAAGAAGAAGCGACGAGAGACGCTCGTCACCGAGGAGAAGCTATGAAAGGCAGTCATCAGGAGAGAGATCAGTATCTCAGCATAGGAGGTCCAGAAGTGCCGACAGACTGGCTAAAAGGATCCTGGGAAAAAAAGGTTTGCATATCAAAGATTTTTAATCTTTAGCATTTAAAGAAGTTGGTAAACTCCTACTTTTAATTGACAAAATGTCTCTTTGTTTTCTAGCTGTTCAGTCTCTGTCCAAACAGTCCGACCTGGAGGCCATGGTTAAAACTCTGGCTCCCGTTTTACTGGCTGAACTGGTGAATTTAAAATCCTCCGCTGCCTCGTCATCCTCAAAGACAGAGAAGACCTCTTCTCATAAATCATCCAAGGCCACATCCAGCGGGACAAGCTCTTCAACAAAGCCTGCGGTTGGTTTCGTTAAGCAAATATGGCCGCTTTTTAAAAAAATCTGTTAAGCAGTTTATTAATTTATTTTATTTATCCATCCTCTCCTGGTTCAGCCTGGTAGATCCACGACACCTTGCATGGTGACGTTTTCTGGTGTGTTTTCTTCTCTTTCACACACCGACATGGTCGAATCCATGGAGAAATATGGCAAAGTAAAATCTCTACTTATGTACAGATTAACAAAGAAGGTATGTATTTTCTTTCCTCGTTTACATACTGTACATCTGCTTATTTTGTTGTACTCTGCCTATAAAAAGTATGTGTTTTTTAATTTTGCATTGAAAAATCAATTGGGATCAACAAAATAAGTATTTTTGACAAAATATGTACAGAAATCCTTTCTCAATGTCAAAGTAAAAACATATTTCTACAAAATGAAAATTAAATAAAAATATTTAACCTAAAATGACAGATTAATTCCCCTGAAGTCAGTATTTATTAGATGCCTTTTTGGTTGTAGTTCCACTATGGAGCTATGTTCAAGCTCAGTCTCTACCTATGAGTTCTGGGCTTTGACTGGACCACACCAGAACATCCATCCAGTTTGGGGTGGATGAAAATTTTATTTTATCGTTTTCTCCTCTAGGCGCGTGTGATTTTTGAGAAAGCAGAGGACGCAAAGAAACTGCAGTGCTTGACGAGGTGCATCGTGAATGGATTGCCCATCTTTGTTGACAAGCCACTGGTACTTCACTTTGTCCACACCTACACTAATGTTACACCTTCAACAGCTCACTTACAATGTATTATTTATTTATAGGGCATCACTTTGAAGAAGTCTCTGCAGAAGACAGCTCCACAGAAGTAAGTTATGCCTCAGGATACTCAGTTTGAAATGCTTAAAAAAAGCCAGATTATGAGAATAAATTTTGATGTTTTGAACTAAAACAATTTGCCAAGGTGCTTCATTTCTATTTCCTCTTTTTACTGACTTTCTTCTTCACAGAAAATCTGGTGTCTCAAGTTCTGGAACTACCAAATCCCACGTCACTGTGAAAGTGAAAAAGCCCGCATCGTCCAAAACTAAAAACACCACAGTAGGCAAATTTGTCTCAAAAGCAAAAGTCTTGGTTTCCAAAGCAAAAGGCATCTCAATAAAGCAGGTCTCTAAAACTGTCAGCAAATCCAGTACAAATGCAAAAAGTACTGGGAAGATGGTTGGAGGGAAAAATGAGGCTTCAGTGGTTCCAAAATCCAAGCTTGCAAGAAAGAGACCTCCTGCTCATAAGGCTAAAAAACTGGTGATGAACTCAAAACCCGTGAGAGATGGTGTTAAATCTGCACCCATTAAGGCCTCAAAGGTCAGAAAGCAGCCTAACAAAACCATAGCAGGAAAAACTTCTAAACCAAAAACCACCGTCACAGCTGAAGAGAAATCTGCAAAAGCTGAAGAAAAATCTGTGAAATCGGAAGCAAAATCTGTAAAAACTTTATCAGAGAAGCTGAAAAGTACAGTGACTTCCAGTTCTGTGGAATATTGGAAAACCAAAACTGAAGCTGGGCAAAAGCGAAATTGGTCTCTAAGGAAGGCAGATGCATGGCGAGGTTAGTTTCTACTAAAAAAAACAAAAGAATTGCTTTGGTTTTTTATAACATTTTGTATGGATACGGCTCAGTTGGGTCCTTGAAAATATTTTCTCTTTTTTTTTTTGTACAGTTTTTCAAACACCAGCAAAAGCTTCTGCTGAATCCTCCACCATAACATCTGTCAGTGATCCGGGTAAAAATGTTGCTGAACTTCGCCATGTGGATGATAACAGCTTCAAGACTTTAACAACAGCAATTAACAAGAACAGACCGGCCACATCTGAAAGCAAGAACAAAGAGGTAATGGTGGCTTTATTTATACTTTCAAAATAAGTCTTGATTTTCCATCAAGTGTTAAAGATGGTTCATAAATACTTTTATTCAGAACTTAACTATGACGCTGTTAAACTCAGTTAAGTTGCTCTTTAATCAGGGAAAATGATTTTTTAACAGTTTTATTTTTGCTTTGCAGAGCACTACTGTAAGCATGACAACTCCTGAGGATGCAAAACAGAAAAACCCACCGCATGCAAAAGTAAATGTAAGTTTTTCCCTCCCTTTTTTTGTCTGTTTTGTACATAAGAACAATATCTTTCTTGCATTTTGATTACAAAATTTACATAAATAGTTTTAAAGTCTGACATTTTATCTCCACCCAGGACAAAACTATTAATTCTTTAGGAGAATTTGGTGAGCTTGACTTTTACTCTGGAGATTTCGTAACAGTTGATGAAATTAATGAAGACGTTGAAGACATGGTTGTAGAAGTTCACCCTTCCTCATCTAAGCCAACATCCAGAGAGACAAAAGACGAGCAGAGTTCAGCTTCCAGAAAGACGTCAACAAAGTCAGCCTCTTCCTCATCTAAGTCTTCAAAAGGCAACTCATCCTCTCGATCGACATCTTCATCAGCAAACAACCAAAAGAGCGTTCATGAGTTCAAGAAATCTCAAACCAAAACTACTTCTGCCAAGGGAACTAAAAGTTCCTCCTCACTTTCAAAGTCTGTGAAAACTCCACCTTCCTTTGGTCAGAAATTTCAGTCAAACCAGAGTAAGCGTCCCGTTAGGTCATCAAAACCCTCATCCTCGGGCGGAAGTGTCTGTTCACCGGTGGCAGCCACTAAATCATCTGTAAAAACTCAGTCAGTGCATAAAAAGGATGTAAAACCTGCACAGGGTGCAGTGGCAAAGTCTGACCACCAGGTGTCAGCAGAGAGCTGTTCTGCAATAAAAGATGAATCCATCAACGAGATGAAGAAAACCCAAGCAAAGGGTAAGAAAAATGGAAAAAGCACAGAGGAGAAGACGGACGATGAGAATAAACAAGTCCTTGATTCAATCAGTGAAAAATCTGATGAACAGAAAAACAAGGAGAACCAAGACAGAAGAACTGAAATTCAAATACCTGGATCTGAGCAAGACCATGTCATTCAGCAGGGAGCTGATAATGACAACGGTCGATCAGATGAGTGCCAGGAAATGGAAGTAGATGAGTCTACCAAGCTGCAAGACGGTGCACTTAAAGATCAGGCCGCTGCAGCTGATGATGGAGAAGAAGTTCCCACAATGACGCAGGTTTCTGAAAATGATGAGACTAAAGAAGCCCAGACTTCTGACGGATCATCGGTCAGAGATACATCTGATAAAAACCAAGTGACAAGTGAAGAAACCAACCGGACTCCAAATAGCAGTGGTGTAAAACAAAAAGATGATATCCTTTTATCAGAGAGAGTCTGTGAAACCTCCAAAGAGGTTGGTCAAACTTCTAATGAAGAAGACCACAATGGCAGCAAAGACACTTTGAAAGACCTGAAACTTGTAGTTTCCACTGACCTACTGTCTAAAGCAGATGATGAACCTGCAGATGAAGAGTCTTACGAGGTCATAGATTCATTGGACGATCCACCAACAATAATTCAGACGGAATCAGAACAAGCAGCAAGAGATAGTAAAATCGTCTCTAGAGATCTCAAACCAACTAGACAAGGTCAGTCAAAAAGCAAAACCTCTGAAGGTGAAAATGAACAATCACCAAAGGAACAGGACAAAACAAAGCCTCCAGTACGAACAAAAGACAGCAAGACAGAAAAAGAGGAAGAGAGTCTTAAGGATTTAGAGGAAATGGTCTATGAAGTTGTAGACTCTGTTGAAGACGATTCTGTTAAAAAGCCCTCAACCACAGGGAGTTGTAGTAGGAGACGAACACCAAGAGGAAACAAACATGATGAGAAGACATCAACCCCGGTAGAAGAACCTAAAAAATCTGACCGCAAAGAAGAGGACGTGTTCACAGTTTTAGACTCTGTGGAAAAGGAAAGTCCCAGTGACAAACCAGTGGTGACGAGATCGACTAGAGGAAGAAGACAAAACGCAGCAAAGAAAGTTGAACAAAATACTAAAACGAAGCAAGACAAGATCCCCACAAGAAGACGACACACACCAGTCAGAGATTCAAAGGAAAAAGATGGTGAGAAAACTCCAAATAAAGATGTTCCTCTAAAGGAAAGTGCACCAACAAAGACGAGTGACACTGGGGAGGCGGACGCTACTCATCAGGAACTGGACAATGTTGAGTATGACCAACCAACTACACAGAAACCAACAAGAGGAAGACCAAAGAGGGACAGTAAAACTAGTAAAAAAACAGTGGAAGAAAAAGAAGAGCCTGTTTATCAGATTGTAGATTCTCTAGAACAAGATCAAGAAAAAAACATGGCTGTAGGATCCAGTCTGCAGAAAGAACGTGAGACAAATGACGATACAGTTTCCTCACAGATAAAAGATCCACAGCAAGCTACTGGAGGGGAGGATGATGAAACAGGGGCCGCTAAAGAGGATCAACCTGCAGAAAAACAGAGGAGTACATCAAAAATAGACTTTAAGAAAGAAGAGAAGAGGAAAGAGTCACCAAAGACAAATAATGCAACATCAACAGATGTTTTATTGAGCCTCAGCGCAGAGAAGGAGGATGGAGCGAGTGGGAAAACGGCGAGCGATGAAACAAAGAATCATGAGGAAGATATGGAGAAGATGGAAGTCGCTACTGATGAATCAGTGATTCTACCTGAGAGAGGAGAGAAAGACGTGTCGGATGCTGCGACTTACAACAGAAAGATCACAGAGGAAGAAACTCAGGAGGTTGTTGCTCCTAATGAGGCAGAAGAGGATCGACTGGAAAAGCAGGGAACTCAGGAGCAATCAGTGGGTCGTCTACAGGCACAGGTACAAACATTCAAGTTTTGATTCAGTAAACAAAAAAAAACAAAACAGCTCAGATGATTGCTTTAAGCTCCATTAATCCACCATGTTTCATTTTAGAATTTGTCGACTTCAGATGAAGCTGGTAAAATTGACGAGAAAGAAGATAAGGAGGAAAACGTACAAACTTCAAACTCTTCTAAACGTAAACATGACGACAACACAGGTTTGTTTTCTATAATTAATAAGCAATGATGGCGTCTTTCAAAAGGTAGTTTTGCAGGCCGTTAGTCCACACAAACAAGCTGGTTTTTGGTTTTCATAAATCACAAGTGGGGAGTATTGGCTTCTTTTCTCAACAGTGACTGATAGGTTTGCATTAAAATAAATAAAAGTGAATTAATGGCTTCATGGACTTTTTCAGCCACAAGATTTTAGATTTAAGTAGAACTAGGATTTTTATATTCTAGTTGTGGTGTTTCATTTATTTGCTTTATTCATTATGTCTAAAATCAGAAAACTCAAGAAATGGGAAGGACTTTAGCACAGATTTATTTGCAAAGTAGTTAATTTGAATTCTTACAGAACGAGGAAAAGTTGTAAGATGTTTTCATGAGTTTTCATTCTTCTTCAGTTGTTGATAAACGGGAGAAAGAGTTCGTTGAACCCGAAGCAAAGCGATCCTGTTCTCAGTCTCCGAATGTTCCTGTGGACTTCCAGCTGCCTCCATTTAATCCCAGCAATCCTATGGGTGAGAAATTCACACATTTAAAGAAAAAATAAAAACGAAAGAGAGATTGAAATTCATTCAATTGAAATTCATAGTCGTGTTTTTTTCCCCTGTTTGTTTCCAGGTGAGGAATTTGTGGTTCCCAAGTCTGGATTTTTCTGCAATTTGTGCTCCATTTTTTATTTCAATGAAACCACAGCCAAGAAAATCCACTGTAGCAGCCAGAAACATTACGACAACCTGCAGGTACGCACAATCACCTTAATAAAAAAAAGAAAAAAAAGACTTATAAAACTAATTATTGGCTCATTTTTGCTTTCCCATTTTCTTTTTTCTTCTCTCTCAGAAACATTACCAGAAGCTAAAACTGAAAACTTCATGAACGACGACTCAAAGTGTCCAAGAGTCTTTCTTCCGACTGATCAATTTACAACTGCAGTTAATTTTTCTATAAGAAGTGAAACCAGAGACTTTCATTCACCCATTTTATGTGTTCATCATGAACCATGATGGCATCAGTCAGAACATTTTTTCAATCTTTTTCTTAAATCTTCTGGATTTTAATTTTTTCGTGCTTTCTTTAGTTTTAGATGCAAACACTGACAGACATATTCTAAAGTTTAAGTGGGGAAAAAAAGAAACATAGTTCCTTTCCGTTCTGGGAAAGTATGGAAAAGTTTTTGTATAATGAATCTTGTTTAGCCCTTTTTTGTAAATGTAATGTCTTTCCTTCTTCTTGCCTTACTCCCTTATTTGCTTTTTTGCAACCTTCCTTCCTCTGTCGTTTTGTCTTTGGTTCTGCTGTGTGTTTTTTCCTTCCTTTCCCTCCCTGTCCCCTATTTTTTTCTTTTCTTTCTTCCATTGTCATCTTCTTGTTTTTTCCTTTCTTCTATGCATCCTATTTTCTGTCCATCATTCCTGTCTCCTCCACATCTCCTCCTTTCTGTCTTTTCCTGGCTTCTGTACTAATTGGTACAGCAGCTACTAGCTAGTAGTAACTAGTAGCTTGTTTGAATCTAGTGCTTGTTTGATGCCTGTACCAACTGGAACCTACTAGCTAATAGTTGGAACTAGAAGTTAGTAACTACTAGCTAGTACCAACTAGCTTCAAACAAGCTAGTAGCTAGTAGTTGCATCTAGCTAGTAGCTTCAAACTAGAAATTATTACTAGAAGCTAGATGCTACTACTCGCTACTTGCGAGTAGTAGCTTGTAGCTTCTGCTAGCTACTAGCTGGTTGTGTCCAAACTCTCTCCTGTTTTTCCAAAATCCTTTCCTTGTTCTTTCCATCCTTTTTTATCTCCTTCATTTCCTTTTAGTTTCTTCACAGGTTCTATACTTAAACCCTGTTCATTCCAGAAATGTCATCTATAAATTTATGGAGAAGTTTGTTTCATAACTTAACCCGAAAATAAAGAATTTAAAACTAAGAAAAAATGTAGTTTGGAGTTTTGTGAATGATGTGGTGAAAGCCTGAACAACAGTACTGAACTTAAACAATTTTAATATTTGACAGTGAATGTCTGATGTAATTATGTGTTTATTTTAAGAAAGTTATGGTCCCATCCATGTTTTCACATGAATTTTCATGACTCATGAAAACCTGCCTGATAAATGACAAGTGTTTTGATCTTGAGATAGTTTTAAGTTTAGTCTCTTCATAATGCCTTTGGTTTTTATCAGTTTTTATGAAAGCACATTGAAGTAGTTATTGTCGTATGATGGCATTTAAGTGCCGACTGATCATTAAAAACAAAGTGAAAACTGCTGAACTAGCTCATCACTGTAAGTCACCGTAATGACTGGAGGAAGTCATTAGTGCAAAAATCTAATATTGGGATTGTTAGTGTTACACAAAACTCTGACTGTACCTTCACTATGCTTCTACTGTAAAGCATAAAGATGGGAGGTTTGTTCTGTAGGGATGTTTTTCTGTGAAAGTAGCTTGTTGACTGTTTTGCACAGAGCGTTGTATAACAGTAGGCAAATGCAGATTATAATTATTTAAGAAAACATCCCACAAAAGACCTAAAAATGGCTGTTATCAAACCCATCCAGCCTGACTGACCATATCAAACTACATGAGAATAATTCATTACAGGTTTGCCAGGAAGTCTGGGGATTCCCCTTCTGTGTTTACCAAATTTTTATAATATACAATTTCTCCACTTTGAATTTTTCAACACTAATCCCATGTGGAACATTTCCTCATGCAAAGTAGCTTCCTGGATCATCATGTAAATGCTCACTGGATTCCTAAATTCACCAGACTTATTTCTCAGTATTTGTGTAAAGACTCTCACTCTGCCACCATGTTTCTCTTTGTGCTGTCGCTGCTGGTCAGCGGTTCGCAAGCTTCACATTTTCTTGGCACTATGATGACTTACTACCCAGGGGAAACTCAAACTAACGGATACGTATCAGTAAGTGGGCACTGTTTGTAACGTATGGCTGCCTTTAATGCTACTTAACCTCTATGTATGTAATCCACAGGTGATCCTTCGCTACAAGCAGAATTTTGTCGGGTGCTCACAAAGTGACACCTGGGACTGCGATGGCAACTGTGGGTCTTGGACTCAGACGCTTTCATTAGCCAAAGTGGACGAAGTTAGCAGTGAATGGTGTCAGACAGAAGGAATCATAATTTGTCAGCTTCCCAACAACACTGGATTTCAGACTAAGTGAGTCCATTTTAATGTCTTACCAAATGTAGTATGACTATTTAAAATCACAGTTGAGTGACTGAGTGTTGAACTTACCTGTATAAATTGCACTATTACATTTTGGACTTTGAATGTCATAATATACACTATAGTGGACACCTGTGTATTTGTGGATTCACCTATTCTAAGGGACATAAGTCCAAATAATTTGAAGAAATACAACAGAGAGCTTATCTAAAATATTCAAAATAAAATACAATTTGGGAAGCTGAAATACCTAATGGACAATGGTGGTGGGAGTTTGACAGCTATCACTTCAAGAGCTTCCCATCATCATAGTGTGGATGTTTGCATGAATGGGTGACTGAATGTAGCGTGAAGCACTTTGGGGTTCTCCAGATTTGATTAAATACAATAAAAATATGGAGCTTCTATCTCTATGTGGTGGAGAACATTCTCTGCACCTGCATCACCGTGTGGCACGGTAGCTGCACTGCTGCTTAGAGCAGTCGCTCTGCAGAGGACTGTGGGGAGCAGCCTTTCCTCCACCTCGGACCCGAACACAGCAGGAGGGGGCCGCTCCTCATCATGAAGGTCTCCCCCCAGCCGCTCCACTCAGGCAGGAGGCTGAGGGGCATCCAGAGCAAAACCACCAGGCTGAGGAACCGTTTCTACCCTTCAGCCGCCAGACTGCTGGACTTAAACTGCACCTAATTCAGCTTCATCTTAGTTTTTATTAATCTATTTATTTATGCACATTAGTAGTATAGAGTACTCCAGGAGCGCCTGTAGGATATTATCACAGGGTACACACACTGTGTCACTGGACCTGACCCACAAGAGCACAGTCACATCTCCAACACGCATCAATTAAAAGTGAACCGGCGAAAGTAACTCTGTCCCCAGTTTATCAGCTCCTGGAAATACAAATAAACCTTTTCTTGTTGGGCCTAACAAATGTGGGAACACACACTACATCAAACAATTTGTAAAGTTTGAATACTTCTACGTAAACTTCCACTCCAGATTGGATGGCGGAGGGTGGATAAACAGCATTTCAAATGGTGTTGGATACTGGAGAGCTGTGGCTGCTGTTGAACTGAGGAACCGGTCCGACATTGGCAAACCCAACACATCACCACAGACCACCATCCTCCCAGCTTTAAGGTAGTTCTATTAGCATTAGCATCTTTGTCATGTTATAATCAAGTCAACTTCAAACTTCAGCCTTTTATTGAATTTAATAAAACACAACTTTTCATACCCCTCTGGGCATCGTTCAACTATGGATGTAATCCTTTTTTATTTTCTCTCAGAGTACCAGGAAACTGCCCAAGAACTATTAACTTGTTGACCTTTGACCCTGATGGAGATGAGGTTAAATGCAGATATGGGAAAACAACAGATTCAGAGTGTAACCCCTGTAACCCTCCGCCTGTCCTCAATGTCTCATCAGTAAGTAACAAATGTTTGTGTAATTAATAAATTATGCAGTTACTGAAATGTTTTACTTGTGTCTCATCTAAATATATTTAGCATAGCTATAGGTTGTTAGGTTGTCATTAATTGTGTTAAATCTACTTCTACCATCACTAGTTTTATTTCAGTTCTGCTTCTGCAGAGTCACATTTGAATCTATAAATAAACAGCATAAGTGTAATTTAAAAAGGTGGGCATAAATTAAATCAGGTATTTAACTTTCTGTCATGTAATTTAGAATATTTTGGTCTCTCTTCTTTTTGCAGTCCTGTTCTCTGACATTCAGCTCCCCTGTAAGCAGCACCAGCTCTGAACATCGTTACGCAGTCCAGCTGGTGATAGAAGATTTTCCCAGACAGACCATTACTCTGACTGAAACCGGCGGCTCACAGGAAGTGAAAACTACCGGCGACGCCATCAGCAAGATACCTTTACAGTTTGCCTTGAAAGGTACGACCCCATATTTAGATCTTCTTCTACAGGTACAAAAGGGCTTTGTTTGATTTTAAAAAAGTCAATTTCTTGACTGAGCTTTGATCTTTGATTTCCTGAATTCTCTCTGTCCATTGCTTTGTCTAAATAAACACACAAATTGCATGAATTTTCATTCTGAACCAAGATATTCAGAAAAATTTGAGTCAAACTGTTGAACCTCATAAATGCTGAGAGATTTAAAGTCCCAGATTTGGTTTTCAAACGGTCAAAAATATACAATTTGATCCCAGAATCCTCTACATTGGGCCAGTCTTTCCATATTTATAGCAAAATGTAACAATTCTGCACCCTATACGGCAGCCATTTTGAAAATGGTGGATATCTGGGATCTAAGTATCTATGCCACATTTGGTGCTTGTATCACCATTAGAAAGCTTCTACTAACGTATTATTTAATCTGCTGCACTATTTGGTTTCATATCTGTGTTTCTCGCTTTTTCTAAAACTCTTCAGTGATTCCTGAGGTGCCATCTTGTGCTGAAGGATCCTATGTGGCCAGATTTGTGCCTCCAACTCCAGACAACAGAGCTCAGAAATTCATCCAAGTCAATAAGGTGCTGGAAATCCACATCAGAGCAGAAGCAACTCATTCCAAGTAAGTGAGGGAATCCATATCACAGGCTTCAAATTTTGACCTTTTTGCTGCAGAGATACTGTAGTTTACTTCAGGAAATTTAAATGGCAAATTACTGACAAACACAAACATTAAAAACGCAAAAATATTAACATTGGAACAGAAAATACATTTATCCTGAAGCTTTTTTCAAACTAAAAAAAAAAAAAAAAATCCTCTTAAAGTGGACTTATTATATAAAATTGACATTTTGTTTGTTTCTGTTCTTCCATTTGAGTCTCGACTGCTTCTGAAAACAGACCAAGATCTTTAAAAAGTTCCCACAAACCTGATTTTGGTATCTGGAAAATTTGCAGGAATGTAGTAACATCACAAATCAGCAGGGACTACCCGTCACCTAGCAACCAAAATGAAGCCCAGCCCGTTTACCTAGCAACCCAAGCTGATCTCCAGCTTATTTTGTTAACTGGTTTTACCGCTGTATGTGCTGTACAATGGCTGCTGGAGAAGACAAGTGTTTTGTTGTTGACTCACCACCCAGAAACCTCTTGCTACATTCAGAAGGCTCCACTTCTGCTCTTCAAAGATGTATGGTTGTATAATTGCGCAGCTGTTTGCCAGCCATTTTCACGTGCGGCTGATATTTGCATGACGACTGCAATATCTGTTTCCTGTTGAAGCGTTACTGGACTCCTGTTCAGCGGGCCTCACATGGTATCTAAGAGTTCATCCGGATCAGGAAGCTTCACCCTGAGGTGGACACCATCCGCAAGAGAAAGTGGACAGAGCCACCCCATCTGTTTTGTTGTCGAGACGAGGTTAGTACTATTATAATGTTGGATGGACGTCACACAACTTCAAAATGAACAGAAAAAGTCTGAATATGTTAAACAAAAACAAAGAGTTAAGTGATCATCAACCAGATTCATGTGAGTTTAAGTAAAATTTTTAGAGATATTGCTCAGTTAAGACAAATAATAGACTCAATTTCAGAAAGAATGAAGAAATTAACATTTTAAACCTATTTAACTGTTGCTTTGAGAAGCTTCAGTTTGGTAGCAATGTCAGCGTTCTTCAAGGCTGAATGGTGGATCAACAGGTTAATGATTATAAGATATTGATTTTGGACTGAGTCCTAGAGAGTCCAGAACCTAACACCACTTTTCTTCTTTGATTGATTTTATCTTTTTAACTGCGTCATTTTATTGTGCTTTGAATTAAATTCTTAATTAGTTACGGTTTTGCTTTGTCGTCTTATTTTTAAGCTTTCTTTTAACTTACCAGCTTCGGCTGGTGCTGAAGTGCCTTGGTTCAAAAGCACCATCCTTTTAAAAATCCCCATAAATAATCAGAAATAGCCAAAACTAGACAGTGTGTTTTAATGTACTCTTTTCAATAACATTTAGGAATTGGACAGAAAGAAATTCATGGCTCTGTTAGAACCTTGTGAGGCTACATCTGAACATGTGATTTAATCTTCTGTATTGGTTTATTTCCACAGTTTCAACAGTAACACCTACCACTCTGACCTCCGATGTGTCACTGTGACCGTTGGAAACTGTAAGTTAATTTTGTTTTTCTTTTAAATATTTTGTTGGTTATTTCCAAAACTGATCAGCTGGAATTGTACCCATGTTGTCTAAAACAACCACAAAAGACTCAAACAATGTCAACTGTAACCAACCAATCAATCCCCATCAAGCTCCAGTGACTTCAACCACAGCAACACCAGTTTCATTACCAACATCCATGACCACAACCACCCAAAAACAAAAAACTGAACCCATGATGTTAACAACCATACAACCCAATGTTGACACCGACACCCAGACCAGTGTCATGACACACCACCTAAAAATCCTTAAACCATTAATGCACACAGTGGAAACAGCTTTAGCACTCCTTCCTGATGTTCACTGTTGGGGTTCAGCCAATCAGCAGTAAGGAAAATTGTTGCTGATTGGCTGACGTCAACGCTAGTCAATAGCGAGTGAAGTAGCATTGGGTATTTCAGTTACCAAAACTGCATATTTTTATATTGTAGACTTGCGCTACAAAAAAATGTGCAAAAGGTTGGATTTTCCTCAAATTTAACCAGAGATTTAAAATTAATTTAGTTAGTTTACTTTATTCACGACACACATCGGCCTATTCTTTATTTATTACAGTGAATCTCTGATATTCACAATGTTTATAAACCTGAACTGCCTTCCAAGAACTGAATTGAGATTTATGACTCCTTAAAACTGCCTATTTTTATAGTTTAAACAAAAATATAGTTTGTCATATATTAATATACAGTGGAAAAATCTTGGCACTACAGCAGAAGAAAACATCTATAGTCTTCCTGGTTTACCCTCTTTGGGTAGAGTCAGTGTAAACGAATGCCGCTCCTGGATTGGCTGCTTTGAACACCAGTCAATAGAAAGTCAAGCAGCATTTCACTTTTACAAACCCATGTTGCATTTTCTTTAAAATTTCTTATTTATGCTCTATGAAAAAAATCCCAGATAATTCAGATTTTATGCAAATTATTTGGAGTGAAGTTTCTCAGAAAAATCCAGGTGTTCACTGTAAACCATCAAATTTCAAGTTCAAAATGTAATAATTCAAGTTATGGAGGTAAGTTAATAATCCACTCTACTCATAACAACCATTAAACTCCCAACAGTATTTAAACCAACTCAACCTTCCCTCCGTCGAACGCAGCTCCTCTAATTACTACGACTCTGTTTCCAGATTATGTTGTAGCTCTCAGAGGGAAGATCTCAACCACATTATCACTGGAGAATGATTATGATGCTCTCGTCAAACAGGTCAGTAACTTTGTTGATTCTGCTGGTTTTACCAGTTTACTGTCAACTAAAGGCCAGTTTTTCCTTCCTTTGGTTCAGTTCAGATTTTTAGTTTGGTTTTGTTTCTAATGTCTGAGGACAAACACTGATCACTTCCTTCTTTATGTGGAACTGATGACACTATTTGTATTTGTTTTTTTTTTTAAAACCAGATTAAGGATGAACTGACTAGACGACGGCTGCACACAAGCATGAACGTACGCCTCCGCAGGACGGCTTGATTTAAATTTGGGACACACTCTTCGTACCTATACTTCTGCTGAGTGATGCATTTCCTGAAATTGGGATCTATCGCTTTTTGTTACATATTATGTTAATGATCACAAATATTTAGTTGATATATTTCTGTTGATATCCACTGGAGAAGGATCTAATCTCCTTCCTGACGGTTTAAAAATAATCTGGAATAGACCATGAATGGATGGACGGGTTGTTGAGCAACTTTTTTGTTATCACAATTATTTGTGTCTGTTAGTTTTTATAACTTTCTTCTATATGAAATAAACAATTGTAATGTTGATCATCATCTGCATAAATTTTTATTGTTTCAGATGATTAATTTCATCATTTAATTTAAAGACTCTTCACAGATGATCCGTTTTATAAACTGTCAAATATGTTTTTTTTTACAAATATGTTAAAAAAAACAACAACATTTTTTTATTAAAGTAACACTGCAGCTTTAATGAACTAAACGTTGGATGAAATTTGGCATGACCTACATGTTGAAGTGGCAGAAATCTGATTTATTTGGATGAAAAGATTGGAATTGCACCGTTCAGAGTGACGTGTAAAAGTCAGTCTGGGTTGCTTTTGCCTGCGGTGTGAAATTTAACACAAGGAATCAGTGGACTAACATGAAACGACCCTAATGACAAATATAAACAACAGAGAATTAGCAGACTGTGGCAAGACCATCATATTAAACCTGGGAATGAACAGAAAGAAAACACAAACACGTGTGGATCTGACACACAGTTTGCTGGTAACTCAAACGCACGAGTCTAGCATAACGGAGAAATGGCTTGTGGAGAAATCCTACGACCGCTAAGACCTGACGGCTCTCCATTTTGGTTGCAGGTTGTTCACCCAGCCGCCCTGCACACCAACTGAAAATGCAACAAATGTTGCAAAGTTGGTCTTAAATCCACCTGAGTCTTCGGGACGATCAGGTGTGAAAACTCGGTAATTTGTTTGAACAGATTATAGGGGATCATGCATCCTTTATGCCGTCTGCCATGTTTCCTGTGGAAACTCGAGACAACAGAGCTCAGCTTTAACATGGAAATCAGCAGCTCTGGTGGTGATTTCCATATGTAGTCTGTCTAGTTCACACAATCAAAGTTTGCTTAGAAAAACGATCACAGAGCGAGCTTTAAGGAAGCTGAGGCCCGGAGTTTGACCTGATCTGGTGGTTCATTATTCCCATCCATAGCAATTACATTTACTTGAGTAACGTCTTTGAAAATATTTACTTTTAGGAGTATTTTTACTACACTGTACTTTTTACTTTTACTTTAGTCATTTTATTATGAAGTATTTCTACTCTTGAGTAAAATTTCTGGATTTTCTACCCACTGAATGAAAAACAAACATGTTTTAACCAAACATTCACCAGACACAGACACACACCTGCAGGTTTTGTTAAAGTTTTATACGTTTTTTTATTGAAAGAAACTGATTTGGAAACTTTCTGTTGTCTAATTTTGCTATTTGTTGTTACTTGTATGAATTTTTGTCATTTTGGTCCTTAAGATACAAAAATTTCCACTTAACTTCATATTTTGGTCCGTCTGATGATGTTATTTTAAAATATTAAATGATTGATGATTTGATCAGTTGAGTAGACTTCTTACCAAACACGACATGGTGTAAAAACAGTGAAGATGGTTTCATAAAGCTCTGAAGTTGTTAAAATATCAACACCCAGCTGTTTGTTGATGGGTGAAATTTGCAATTTCAATCAGCAAATCTTTTCTGACTCTCAGTTATCTAGGATTTTTATGTGAAAATTTTTGTAGAAAAATAAAAAAAGCTACCAAACTTAATCAGTCTTAATGAAAACAGTGAATGAAAGATTCAATTGGGGGGTTATTTAAAAAAAAAAAAGCCCAATTGCATTAATTGTTCCTTAATTTTCAATGTGCACATCACTGTTTATATAAAAATCTATAACATTATTATTTAAGCTTCTAGAATAATAAAATCTGACATCATTTTGTTGAAGTTTCATTTTTAACTCACCTTTCTTCATGTTGCAGGTTTTGTCTCTCTAAGCTCGTTTGCATTGTTTGTTTGCATTTATTTGGTTAGTTAAATATTCAAACAAAGTGCGTTACAACACAAATAACATGGTTAATTAAATGTATCTATCAGATTTTGTGTTTTTGTTTAACCTGTTTCTATAAATAAATGTAAACTTTTCTGAAACATGGTGAATCAGTAGTTGTTGTGTAATGATCATTAATATTAAAAACCAACACAAAGTGTCGGTTTTTGCGTTTATCCCAAATATAATAATGTTACTAAATTGTTATTCAGACATGAATTTGTGTTTGAAAATCCCTTTTTTATCATGTATTGTGTTTTTAACCAAAGGCAAATTTCTACATGTTTGTGAACAATAAGGATTATTATTGTTATGATTATTAATGTTTATAATTTAAAAGTTGTAGAATTTCTCAGATAGAAAAATCACAAAACCCCCAAATATTTAACAGGCTTTAAAACAAGACCTTTTTTCCATCCCCCATTTTTCTTGCTTGATAATCATGTTGAATGTGAATATTTGGTCCACATTCATGTTAAAACTCAGTAGACGTCAGTAGAAACTGAGAGGAGAGGCTTCCTGTGGGAGTATAAACCCTCCTGATCTCCAGCAGCTCAGTTTTCCTGTAGAGTCAGATTGCTGCAACATGTTGCTCTCTGCGTTGCTGCTGCTGCTGCTGGTCAGCGATGCTCAAGCCACTCATTTTCGTGGCACTATGATGACTTACTACCCAGCAGAAACTAACTCAGACGGATCCATCTCTGTAAGTACAAATTATTTACACATTCCTCTATTTTTAAGTGTTTTAAAACTTGATCTCACTTCTTAAAAACCAACAGGTGATTCTTCGCTTTAGGTTTAACCACCAAACCTGCACTGATGGTACTTATGGTTGTTCTGGAAACTGTGGTAATGAGAGTACGATTCTTGTAAATACCAAGATTGAGGAAGAGAGTGGTTCTTGGTGTCAGAGTGAAAAAATCACAACTCGGCTGCTTCCCAACAACTCTCCATTGCAGCTTGCGTGAGTCCACATTTAAATGTCTAAATCAATGTTTGGCTGTTTAAATCAGGGGTGTCCAAAGTTCGGCCCGGGGGCCGTTTGTTGCCATTGGACTGATTTTGTCCGGCCCCCAGCTGCAATCTAAAAATTATACAAATTTGGCCAGATGGAGATGCAAAAGGAGATTTTTAATTTGTAATCGGTAAAAATTGTTACCAACATGATTTTTGTACAAAGTACAACACAAAGTATCTGTCTCTTTATAACCAAGTTTAAGCAAAAGGTAAAACTAAATTTATACAGAGACTTTGACTTAAGATGTGACTTTACTGCACCCAAGTCAGCTTTTACTCTTTCTTAAACTTGGCTAAATATAGCAAATGTTTTGAAAGAAAGAGACCCAAATCCTGTTCTTATTACTGAGCCCCAAAAAAGAAAGCTAAATGTCTTTCTTTCAGTACGGCAAACGTCCAAAATTAAATTAGTAGTAAATAGGAACTTATGCAAAAAACTCAAATAATCTTAAAATTCATCAGAATTTTGTTTTTACAAAATCCTTGGTAATTTCTGTATTTCAAATGAAAAATGTTATTTTGAAAACTTTTCTGGAAATTTTCTGAGATTAAGCACAAAGTTATTGAGTTTTAGGTGAAAATTTACAAATTTTATTCCGTCTACAACGGCCCTAATAAACCGTCATAAAGTTTTGGATCTGCAATAAATATCAAACTACTTTAATTTCTTGATTTTAGGTGCCTACAATTTTGGCCCATTTGGCAAAAGTTTGGACCCCCTGGTTTAAATCATCAATATGAGGAGAGATTAGAAACTCAGAAGCTTTATTAGCTCCACTAAATACCAAATCTTTAAAGATAAGTCAATGATTTAATGACACAGAGCTGAAGCTGAATAAACGTTCTTGTTAAAACCTATAACGAATGTTGATTACAGGTTTTCCAGCAATGCATGGTTTACTAATTTAAATGGGATTGTAGACTGGAGAGCGGTGACCGACGTTGAGCTGAGGCGGCGATCCGACACCAAAAAATCAAATTCATCACCGCAAACCACCGTGGTTCCCGCACTGAGGTAGTTCTGCTGGTTTCTAAATCCATTCTTCTTCTAAATGGTAGCATATTATGAGAAGCTGTGTAATTATCAATAATTGAAACTAATTTCAATAAATGAAAATAATACATTCAGTCATAATTCTTTTATTTATTTGTGTTAGTTTATCTGTCAGAGGAAGGTGTTGTGACACAAAATGTTACAAAAAGCAAAAGCTAATATTTTCTTACAAAACACAATTTGTTTAAGTTTTAAAACATTTTTGTTTGTTTAGGAGGACTTAATGGATTTAACTTAAATAAACAGATTCAAATTCAATCCATTAAAATATGTCTAGAATAGAACCATAATAGTGAAATAAATGTGTTAAGGTTTTAGGGATTCGAACCCAGAACCTTCTTACGTCAACGCAAAAGTGTTACAATTTAAACTTATCAGATTAAAGTTAATTTAAATGCTTTTTTATTGTTTACAGTGCACTGTTATCCTTTGCTGTATTTTCTACAGTTAAATACCACAAAATGCCCAGTAAAACTACCATAAGACATCTTTACAAGTAGTTACTGTAGTTTGCATTGCATTATGGGTATAGTACATAGTATTACAGTAACTTACTGTATGTTTTGAATTTGCAGTAATTTACTGTTTACACATTACAGTAGTGGTACTGTACTTATAATATACAGTAAGAATTATATTTGATTTCCAACTGTCATCATAGCTGCTTCATCGTGGTTCCCTGTTTCTGCATTTTTACTCCTTTAGTGGTTAACATATTTTTAAGGCAGAAAGAGAGAATGTACTTTTGATTTTTCCACATCCTAGCTAACATTAACATGCAGTTTATCTAGCTACGTCATCAAGCGTGGCTTCGCTTCCAACTGTTTTCTGATGACGTTTGTTTTAAACTCCGAAGCTTTTTCTCTCCAAGTGCAAGTGCAGCTCTGTCTCCGTGCTGTGGGCTCACACTGCTTCAGCTCTTCAAGACAGGTAAAAAAACACTTCTTAGAAAACTGATTGAAGCCAAAACCTAGTCTGGAAATGTACATTTTAGATGGAGTTAACGTAACTTATAGCATCATGCTATAACTTAGCATTATAGCATGAGCTGGTTTGTGCTGGTTAGCCTGGTAACATAACGTTACCTTTACGTTACTAACTCTGGTGTTTTATATAACTGGCATATTGCAACCTTATAAGTTACGTGTCTGTAAATGAGGTGAGAGATAGGAAAATATGATGTTGTTATTTTTTGAGCTGGTTCGGAATTAACGTTAGCTAAGGTGCTAATTTTACCGTTGAAAGTTTTAGCTTGACTTTTGCCGCTTAATCTTCCTCGGGCGGCTTTGGGTTGAGATGAGCTCAGTGCTGAGTGTCTGTTAGCATTGTTGTTACATCCTTTGTCGAACAATATAACCTTAACTAATAATTGATCCCCCCCTTCTCTTTTTTTTTACATCTAATGACTGTTCATTTGTTTAAACCATGATCTTGCAAATGTTAAAAGTGCAGATTAGCTACGTAGGTCAGCAAGGATGAATTTCTAACATTGTTCTTTTTTTTTCTTTTCTTCAGATGACCTTTTTTTTGACTCCCAAGCTTTTTCCCTCCAAGTGGCTGTGCAGTTCTGTCCTGCTGACTGCTAACATAGCTTCAACTCTTCAAAAGACAAGACAACAGGTAAAAAGCTCTTCAAACATATTTGAAGCCACAAAATAGTCTGGAAATGTAGAGGAGCAGCTAACCTAATCTATAACTTTGAGCTTGCTACAGCTGGTTAGCCTGCTAAAGTACCATTACATCTCCAGCACAGTGTATAAGAGTCTGTAAATGAGGACAAAGGTGAAAAACATTAAAGTAGTTTCTGTTATTTTTTGAGTTTGTTCAGCCACAGTGGCAGGTGGACAAAAAAGTTAATTTCCAACCCTGGTTACACATAAGGACTGTTCACATGTTTAAACCATGCTCCTGTAAATTTAAAGTTAAGTCAGTACTAACAGGTGCAACTATGTACAGGTGTAAATTCTGCAGCATTTGTACTTCAGAATTTACAGAATTTTGTAGTCATGTGAAGAAACATCAACACACAGCTAATTATCGGTTTGCATGTGGAATAGAGCAATGTCCTGTTTCCTTCAGAACATTTTCTGCATTCAGGTCCCACATGCACAGGAGTGACCGCCATTGCAGAAGTCAGACTGAACACTTGTGGAATGTAATGCTTTAAAAAATACATTTAGCCCCACAAACTGTCATTCACATCCGCTGTTTCAGAGTGGTAGCAGGATGTAGGGGTAAAGTCTAGTCTAGTCTCCGGGATGAGGTTCTCAAAAACCTGTTGTAATCTGGGTGAACTGGCCCTTTAAATATAAATTACTACCAGTAATTCATATTTAAGAGAGTTTTCCTTTTATGTTTTAAAGGTATCTTCCACCAAGATGTCTGTTGAAATGGAAATGACCTTACCCACTACACCAAGGGTAATCATGCTTGGTAAGAGGAATATTTTCTATCACTATAATTTTTTTGTAGCAATGTATGTAATTGTTATGGTAGTCTGTACTTTTACTCACTAGCGTTAGCCTGACAAGGGTTTGTCTATTTTAGGAAATAGCTTGATGTCTGCAACCCGGTGGATGGTCAGTATGGAGGAGAAGGTATTTTTCGAGCCTGAGCAACTACATGACTTTGCCAGCGTCCTTGCTGTCTTTCTTGGGTCATATTCTGTCTTCAATCTGGAGTATCAGGAGTCAGCATCCACCACGCTGGAGATGATACAATGGCAAGTACTCTACACCAAGCCATTTATGAATTAAATTTAATGACAGTTTGACTGATGATGAAGAACCATAGCTGATTGCTGTATTGTACGTCTTCATTAAAAATTACAATTAATATATTTTATTTCTGTTAAAAGATTCTTTGTGAGGATCAATCCAGATGTTGGTACCAAATGCACAGCCAAAGTCGGTACAAGCCGCAAGACGGGAAGTCTTGTCAAGAGGAAAGTAGTCAGTGTCAACTTCCAGATCACCACCTTCTTCCAACAACTTGCTGAATTTGAATGGAGGACTTCCAACTAGGTAAGTATTTTACCAAATGTAAATGTTTATTATTTTGTTGTCTTTTCCTCCTATCTTGCATGCTCTGACTTTACTTTAGCCTTTTTAATCTGATTTTAATGATTATTTATAAATGCCATGTGATTCCTACACAATAGCCCTTTAGAGTAGCCTGCATCTTTTCTGTGTCCGTGGTAAAAAGTGGATGTCGCTGCATCTCTTAATAAATCACAGAAATGTATAAGTGTGTAGTCGTTTAAGTGTGGTGTATTTTTATACTATGCAGTTTTCAGTTTATTAGGCACACCTTTGCAGTAATCTGTCAGCACCAACAAAATGACTAAAAAGATTGTTGTACTTCATCGTCCCCTTGGGGACATTTGTAGTACGCAATCTTTTGAATTACTGAAGACTGACTGACTGCTTTTGCCATAAACAATCCAAAAACCTGAAGTGAAGCCAGTCCTGCTCATTATTTATGCAGCTTCTATTATCACTTCAGTCCAGTTGATTTTTTTAAAACAAATTATCAACTTAATGCTGCTTTATGACAAAGATTTTATGCATGTGAACATTGTCACTTCAGCTTAATTTGTCAACTTCCTGTCGATTTGAAAATGTAGATAACTTCCTGACCATCTCATGACCTCCCACATTGTCTGTCTTATTCTTTACAGTTCAGCTTCCACAAGATGGATCCCACTGATTTTGTTTGACGAATGGAATAAAAGTTCTTCTGTTGTAGGAAATGTGTTCTATGGTTTTGTTGTTTTACAGCACATTATATTGTATTGTGACATTGTTTTTTATGACATTGCGAATATGTAAATGGATTTTATTTCTACAAATCTGCTGAAAATAAATACCTGTTATTCACAGTACTTGGACTAAAATTTCTTTTATGAAATTTTTCGGTTTATGGTAAAATATTCTTATGTTAAAGAAATGTAAACTTTAATTTACAGTAAAACTCTGACATTATGTTGTGAAACAAGTTTACAGTAGACCAGCTTTACTATAAAATACAATTACTGTATTATACTATAAACTACATTTACAGTAATGCAGTTATAACTGTAAAGCACACTCACAGTAAAAATTAACTGTGAAATATCATAACAGTAAAGGTACTGTAGAATGGTAATTACAGTAACTTACTGGCAACAGTGTTGCCAGTAAGAGTACTGTAAAATGGTAATTACAGTAACTTACTGGCAACACTGTTGCCAGTAAGGGTACTGTTGCCTTACTGGCAACAGTGTTGCCAGTAAGAGTACTGTAGAATGGTAATTACAGTAACTTACTGGCAACAGTGTTGCCAGTAAGAGTACTGTAGAATGGTAATTACAGTAACTTACTGGCAACACTGTTGCCAGTAAGGGTACTGTAGAATGGTAATTACAGTAACTTGCTGGCAACAGTGTTGCCAGTAAGTTACTGTAAAATTACAATAAAAGGTCTAACAGTGTGGGCTCAGTTTGATCAGGGAATTTAAAAATGAACGCTGGAGTCTGATCTTCAAATACTTCTTTGATATAATGGCAGCAAATAAAAGCAGATATGTTTACATTAATTAATGTCTTTATGATTTTGTTCCATTAGGGTACCATCAAACTGTGGAGTAAATATTCCCCTGTTGGCCTTTGACCCCGATGGAGACCAGGTTCAGTGCAGATATGCTAGCCTTTCTTTAACAGAATGTGCATCGCCCTGCACACCTCCACCTGTCCTCAGCCTCTCCTCTGTAAGCAACAAAAATTAATTTCATGTTAGAAAAAATACATTTTTCTAACAGTGGATTTCCTGTTTGGTTATTTTTCCTTGAGGGCAGACTTTCCAGTTAGCAGTCATATCCTGAACATCTCCTCTATCCCTCCTTCAGATTGATCTTAAAATTGCACAAATTGGAATTACAGAAATAAATACGCTGAATGGAAACATTTTACAAGTTTTTTTTTTTTTTTTTTACATTTTACAAGTACACCTCGCTGCAACAACCAGAAAGGGACGAGGACGGACCACATGGCAGACCAACACCTTATTTGGAAATGGGACCATTGCACTTCAAGTGAAGGGGGCGCTATTTCCTATATTATCCGTGGTCTCTCGTTTTTATTTTCTTTTTAAATCTGTGAAATATCTTCATCTTTAGGAAGGAGTTTCACTGTCAGCATGTATTTAAACTTCTCTCTTTTATTCACTTCAGTACAACTCAGTTTTGAAATTCTGTAGCTTTCTGTGTACTTCTAAATCTGCTCCTCTGTTGCGTCTTTTCGGGTCTGCTACTGCCTCTAGTGGCGTGGGGTGGTAACACAACTAACAAATACTAAATCAGAATACCACAAAGTCTTTATTATTTACGATTAATTCCGGCATTACTGGCACAGTAAAAGAGTCTCTGATAAAAAATCATGTTTTTTTCATTTTCTTAAGGATATAGAGCTAATTAAAAGACCTAAACAAGACCTGAAAGCGGTTCCGGTTTCACTCGGTGGCCAACCTGTTCAAACTGTGGCTAATTTTAAATACCGTGGCTCATTCCTGGACGGTCAGCTCAACTTTACAGTAATTGCATGTCTTTGTTTAAACCTTTAAGTCCTAAACGGAGTGCCGGCGATCAAGCCAAATTTGCATTACCGTAATTCCGCCACACTGTGCGCTATCTGAAAAATTCCTACGGTTTCTGAAAGGGGAGACTTTGCGCTTTCCAGCCAATATTGAGTTATTACGGTAATTTTACCACCGCCGTAGCAGGGAATAAAAAATTAAGGGTCACTCTTATAATATAGAAGATAACAATTTAGTCGCTAAATTATTCACATCAGTGGCATACAACGTTTATATTAACAGCTAACTTTGAATAATAAAAATAAGACTATAATGTCCAATCAGAAATCAATATGAGTTATTTGAATGCATAATTAAAGTTACTAATCTGACGTTTTGGTTTAATGTTGTGGTTTTTCTGTGTTTTTGCAGACCTGCATCCTGTCATTCAGGGAAACGTCCAGCAGTGATGAAGGCTGGTACGTCGTCCAGATGGTGATGGAGGATTTTCCCCGACAACCCGTCACTCTGACTCAGACTGACGGGTCACAGGTCGCAAAAACTACCAAAGATGCCATCAGCAGGATACCGATCCAGTTCCCCTTTCTAGGTAAAGGTGGTCAACTGATCACCTGGTTACCATAGTAACAACTATGAAGAGCAAGATTGACATTAAAATGATTTATGTTAGGTGTTTAAGTGTTAATTATGTCATAAAGCTAAAAAAACAAAACAAAAGAAAAACCAACAGTAGGGTTCTTAAAAATTAAAAATAATAAATAAGACCAATTAAGAAATTAAATGTTATCACCAGAGTGTTTTTTCTTAATAAGAGTATGTCCATAAAGTGAACAATGTCTGGACTCAGTACTCAGTTCAGACTGATTTGGCATGAATTGCTGCATTTGTTATGGCCTCTAAAGTTTTCCTGCAGGCAATAACCACACCCTTTATTACTAATGTGTCAAACCTAAGGTCTGGGGGCCAAATCTGGCCCGCCGTAGCTTTTTATGTGGCCCTCTAGACTGCAAATTATATCAAATAAGTCACAAATTCACACAAAATTCACACAAAGTCAACAGATCCCCACATTTTTTCTGACCTTTACTACAATTATTTTTCTCAAAATTGGCCAAAAATATTACTTGATGTCAAGTTATGGTCCAGGACCAACATGGCGATTAATAAAAAGTTACATTTAACATCAAATATTAGGGCAAATATTGTAAAAAGTTCTTACAAATATTTCTAAATTAGCTCCACAAAATCTGTGATTTTGATTGAACAAAAAAAGAACCAAAGCAATTATGAAATCCTGCACGGACTGACCAGTGTAAAAAGATGTTATATTATCGTAATATAATGTAGTATCTTATAATATTATTTAAAGAAACACTCATTGAATGCTGAAACAAACATCTATTTATTGATATTTTTACAGTTTAATGGGTTTTATCAATACATTCTGGCACAACCGGCCCTTTAAAAACATTAAAAAGATTTTTGATGAGGCCCAAAATGAGACTGAGTTCGACATCCCGGCTATACAAATAAGCTTGATTGATTGATTGATTGATTGATTGATTGATTGCAGTTGGAGTCGGAGCTTCAAGATCCACCAAACACAAGCTGTGTTTCCGTTACAAATGTCTGGAAAACTTTGTCTGTATTCCACTAATGTAAAAAACAACTGAATTTTCCAATTGCGATGTTTCCATTAAATAAGGAAAGCGATTAAAATCACACATAAATAAGTTTGTTCACTCGATAAGTCATAATAAAACACAGTTCATCCTCCTCCTCCTATTACTTCCTGTCATTGATCACATGACTCGAGGGATTTGATTTGATTTATTTTGCAATTTTGATAAAGCCAAAAAATTACTTCTTTTAAAAATAAAAAACGTGAGTTTTTTCGTACTTGCCGTGCTTCCGTTAAGTGAATTTATTTTCGTAATTCGAATTTGCTCAGTTTTAAGGTCAGATGTCCTTTATGATGGTGTGTTTAACAGGGACCAGGATGTTGGTAAAATGATTAAAGAAACTTGAAACCAAAACAAAACAAAAAATCATGATTTCAGCTTCTAAACCATTTTATACACAGAACTGAGTTTAGATTCTCAGTTCAGGATGTCTGACCTGGTTTCTCTCCCGATGTTTCCAGTGGATCCTGCAGTATCTTCCTGCACAGAAGGATATTATCGGCCCAGATTTGTGAGTCCAACTCCAGAACATGGAGCTCAGCTTTCCGTTGTTCCCAGTCAGGCCGTGGCGATCAGCATACAAGCAGAGGCCACTAATTCTGTGTAAGGAAATGCAAAACACATGAAAAATAGATTCAGCTGAAGGAAAACAAAAGGCGGGGCACACACAGGTTCCTTTATTTGAATCAGGATGTTGTTGGTTACATTTGAGTCAAGATGGAATTGGACCGAATCTTTTGTCCTGGCGAAAAGATTTACAGATATCATGTGAAATAAATGTTGAAAAAATAGTTTCTGTTCTGATGGTTTCAGTTTTATTGAACAGTCTAATGGAATTGTTCCACTTTTTAGATTAAAATTTATTTTAAAAAACCATTAAAATGTTAAGAAACTGAAGCTGATTTGTAGATTTGAAACACGTCTGTATATTTTATTATCGATAAAGGATCTCTGAGCTGCTGCTCAGCGGGCCGAACAACGTGGTCAAGATTTCATCAGGATCAGGAAGTTTCACTCTGACGTGGAAACCATCTGCAAGTGAAGAAGGACAGAGCCACCCCATCTGTTTTGTTGTCCAAGCAACGTCAGTATTCAGTCATTATTACCAAAAAATGCATAAAATGTTTAGAAGAAATACTGAAATAAAGGACTACTGTGTTCCCTGCTGGTAAGGATGGATAAAAATAACTAGACTTTTGAAGAGGCGTTTGCTCAAAGTCAAATCAAGTTAAGTTTATGTTTATTATTTCTATCAGGTTCTGTTTGTAAAGTTACACTGTAAAAAAATAACAGCAATGTTTTGATTTATTTGGTCTGTCAAAGAGAAAAATATGTGGGTTTTCTTGAGATCCAGACAAAATGTTTAATTCACACGCTAAATATTTAGTTTACAAAATATATATTTAGCTCTCATATTAAATGTTTAGCTAGAAAGCGAAAGCTAAACTAAATATTTAGCCAGAAAGCTAACTATTTAGTTTGCAGACTTAATATTTAGCTAGGATGCTAAATATGTGGCTTGCTAATTTAAAATTTAGTTAGGAGGCTAAATATTTATTTTTCAAACTAAATATTTATGCCGCTGAAAATAGGCACCAGCACCCTTAGCGACCCACCTAGGGATAAGCATGTAAGATGATATGGATGGATGGATGAATTTACTGTATAATTTTCAAACTGCAGTAAATGTTTAGTTCAAAACTAAATATTTATTTTCCAAAGTAAATGTTTAAAAATCCACCTCCACAGTGTCAGCACTTCTGTTTTTCAGTCTGCGCTTCGATGCGTTGTTGTGAATGTTAAAGGTAAGTTTAATTTTCTACATTTTCTCTTGTTTACATTAATTTATCTTTTTTTTTTTCGTGACCTGATCGTGTTTCTGTGATTCTGCTGTTTTATTCACAGAACCACCCGTGACTCATGTTCGTGTTCTCAGAATGAAGATCTCAACCACGCTCTCACTAAAGGACAACAGAAATGCCATCCAAGATTCAGTCAGTAACTATGTTGAGAATAATGTCAAAAAGTAGCAGTTTAATTGAACCAGTTTAGATTTTTATTTATTTTAAATCCCCTGCACCGGTTTTGTACTCGCATCCAGTGGATTAACCCAGATTCTAAATATATTTTATCTTTGGTCCAGTTATGATCGCATCCTTACTAAAAGCTGAATTTTCCTTTTCCAGATAAAAGAAGAACTGATAACGAACCGAGGATTTCCGCCATTCATAACTGTGCGCCTGCTGAGCGACGGGTCAGTGGTAACAACGCAGCAGGCGCCCCCTAGTGGCCAACTTTGAGAATGAACCATTTGTGGAAAAGCGCTGGACACGGAACCACTTTATCTGGACATTTCAAAACCCGTTACTGACATTAAACCCGAACTTCAGCGGCTTCAAACAATATAGTTACAATTTAATATATTTTAACTCATCGGCTTTCGCAATCTGCTAATGATTTTTTTCCTCAAATATTCTCTCACTTTTAAGTAATTCTTGGATCTGTAAACATTAACATGTCACTTATAAAACAGATAATTGATGATGTGGCAGATCCTCTAACTTACATCTGCAACTTGTCATTCATATCTGGAACATTTCCAAATGCAATGAAAATAGCGAAGGTTATTCCTCTATTTAAATCTGGAGATAAGAATATAATTAGCAACTATAGACCAGTGTCACTTCTCTGTCAATTTTCAAAAATACTAGAAAAAGTTTTTAGTAAAAGGTTGGATAATTTCATTGAAAAGCAAAACATTCTGACTGATTGTCAGTATGGTTTTAGAGAAAAAAGATCAACTTCGATGGCACTGATGGCATTAACAGAAGAAATTATAGACAATATGGATAAAAAGAAATGTGCAATTGGTGTATTTCTGGATCTCAAAAAAGCTTTTGATACCATCAATCATGACATGTTATTAAAAAAACTGGAAAGGTATGGCATTAGAGGGGTGCCATTAAACTGGATTAGGAGTTACATTGGAGAAAGGAAACAATTTGTAGAATTAGATGGTCAGAAATCAGACGTACTCAACATAACTTGTGGAGTTCCGCAGGGATCAGTTTTGGGACCCAAATTGTTTATTTTGTATATAAATGACATAGTCAAAATATCAAATCTTATAAAATACATTATATTTGCAGATGATACAAGTATCTTCTGTACCGGAGAAAACATTCAACAACTCTCTAAAGTGATCAACACAGAAATAGAAAAATTACAGCATTGGCTTAAAAACAATAAATTATTTGTAAATTTAGATAAAACCAAATTTATGATATTCGGAAACAATAAAAAACAGGAAAATAATCCAATCAAAATATCAATTGACAGTGTTAATTTAGAAGAAGTACATGAAATAAAATTCTTGGGTGTCACATTAGATAATAAATTCAGCTGGAAACCACACATCGGACAAGTAAAATCTAAAATAGCCAAGAGTGTTGCTGTTATAAGAAGAATTAACTTCGTACTAGACTATAAATCTTTGTTTATTCTATATAATACACTCATTGCACCACATCTGACATATTGTGTGGAAGTCTGGGGGAATACATACAAAACAAATTTACAGCCATTATACCTCTTACAAAAACAATCCATCCGAATATTACATAAAGTGGGATACTGGGAACACACAAACCAGTTATTTATTAAATCAAATATACTGAAATTCTGGGACCTGGTAACATTTAAAACTACACAATTCATGTTTAAGGTCAGACATCAAAAACTTCCACACAGTATACAGGAAATGTTTGCTGACAGAGAGGGTGGTTATTATCTAAGAGGTGAAGGATATTTTAAAAAACAACATATTAGAACAACCAGGAAGAGTTTTTGTTTATCTGTGTGTGGAGTAAATGTCTGGAATGGATTGAATGATGAGTTAAAACAAATTACAAATGTAAACCAATTTAAAAAGCTGATTAAAGCAGAGCTCATTTCAAAATATGCTGTATAAGATGATTAATATCCAATAGGCTATAATGTAATTGATGATATAAATAGTACTTAAAATAATTTTGTATAGTTATACATGATGAAAAAATGGAAAAATTTTTCTTTTTGATGTTATGACAGTTCATTGTAAATACATTGACAAGTAGGAAAGGGGCAGGACATTATAAGATGTATCTTCTACCTGCTCCTTTTCGAACAGAAAATTTTGCATGTCACATGGGCATAATAATTTGTTTCATATTTTATTTCTTAAGTTTGTTTCATTCCATTTTATTTTATTTTCTTTTTGATTGTTTTAAAGTCTGTTCGAAATAAATAAATAAATAAATAAATAAATAAATAAAGAAATATTTTTTTGTTTGCTGGGTTTGAACGGAGAAAGTGCTTCTCACTTTTAAAACCTGTAAGAAATATAATTAGTTTTTGTTTTTTGCTGAACTTATTTTTAGAATATGTTTTCATTTTGTACAAAGGAGTATGAGGGCCATGCTAATAAAAAAGTAAAGCAAAATTATGACGAGGATAAAAAACAAATGTATGACAAAGTCATAGTATTATGAGAATAAAGTTGTAATATTATGAATTTATATAATTTTGTCTTAATTTTATTTATCATTTTTTTAGCATGGCCCTAAAACTCAGTTGTAGTTTTGAAAGGTTTTAACATAAAAATCAATCATGTTCATTAAAATAAAATGTGTTTTCAGTCATTTTGAAGAAAGATGCACCAATAAAGTCCTTGAGATAAAAAACAATCTGCATATCAGTCTGAAGGTGTTATAAACCAGATTAATTATCTGGTCTGGTGTTTTCAATAGTCACTGTTGATTTTATTTACTAAATATTAATAATAAATAAAGACAGACATGAACTGAAAAAATACCTTTGACCTAAATACTAAATGTGTTTCAATAATTCTGCACATCTGTCAGGTTTTTCTCTAGAGCTGAGAAGCATAGATGTGACATTTGTTGTGTTTTAGTTGTTTTTTGTCTAATTTAGAATAAATGTAAGGCATGATAAAAACACGGGTCGCCTTCAGTGCATAATTCTTTCCAAGAAATTAACTTGACTTCATTTGGCATTTGCTTTGATCATTTTTACTGACCTGCTTTTGCAGTTTTGGTAAAATTATTTCAACCTTTAACTCTTTGTGATTTGATTACAGGACCACTAAACCGACAGAGGTTTTATCTGCTTTCTGTATCAATAGTATAGATTTTCCTTTTTTATTTGTTTGTTTTTCTTTTTAACGATAAAAAACCCTCAGAAGAAAATGGTTAGTCATCTGTTATGCACTGACACATGTTTGCCAGCAGATGGCAGTAAACCTATAAAATGACTAATGTGGCTCCTTACAGTTATAACTCGGGACAAGACGTCATCAGTCGCCACTTTGACCTTTGTTAAGGAAATATGATTATTTTGGTGCTTAATACAGTTAATCTTAAAAGATATATGGAACACTCTTATTTGGAACAGTTTTCTGTTGAGCATTCAGAGACACAGGAACCAAATGCAGATTAAGGGAGATCTCTCAATGGGACCCCAACTGTGAGGCCAGGCCACAGGCGAAGCCATAAAATTTGCATTTTCCTTGGGAGACAGAGACTTTAGATTTCTCAGGTATCTGTGAGGTCTTATCTCAGGTCGTTCTGTACTCAGAATGACCGTGGGAGCCACAGGGGGTCAGGGCCAGCTATCCGCTCTTTTGTTTCGGTAGAAGGCAGATGGCCCTTTGATCTTGGCCGTAGATTGAGGGGAGTTCCAAGTTTCTCTGGGAGCTTCCAGTTGGTCAACAAGAGGAACGCCTAGAATGCATAAATTAAATAGAAAAACACCCACTCAGTATAAAATTTAGTGTCACCACTGAATTTGCAGAAAGTTGCCACTTTTTTGCTTTTTGCATTGGCTCTCTCTCCAAAGACGTCTTTGCTTTTTGTTTGTCTTTGTTTTGTGTTTGTCTGTCTTCCCCTTTGTCTGTTTTTTATTTTTATGAAAAATGCATATCTCTGTTCCTCTGCAGCTTTGTTGTCGATTGCTTTGTATGAGATTAAACTCTGTGATCTGTGACGTCAACACGCTTTGTTGTTGTTTCGTTTTACCAGCACGCGGTCGCTGCACGTCACCCACGGAGAACGTCACTCGCCGAGGATCCCGGGCAAAATTAAAAGAGGAAGAAAGAGCCAAACGTTTTGTCCAAAGCTAGCATTAAACTACCACTCTTTTTAATATTTGGGGGCTTCGTCCGGTTCTGGAATCTTGGCGGGTGGCGGTCTCTCCCCGATCGATCCGTCCGGCTCGTGCGGTAAGACGTTTTTAATTACTCTTTTGTTGTGTGCAGCCACGCAGAGTTTCGAAGCTGCAGGAGAATACAGATTGTTTTTAAAAGAGTCTGTTGTTTACTAATTGGACGGAAAATGCACACTACAAGTGATCGTGGCTGGTCAAGACAGTAGGAGTTTACGTAGCCTCTGTCGGAATTGCTGGGTCTGTTAATTGTTTTCTTAGCCCTGAGGATTCGTTCTTGTGCCTCTGAAATAATGAATTTTTAAGTGTATGAAATTTAGTTTGGGCTTGAATCGGCCCGGAGATTTGACTCAGCTCCAGTGGACTTATATTGGCCTACATCGGTTGAATCTTGAAAGTATGTTAAATTGATTTTTCTCTGGTGAAACATTGAAAAGGAGTTGAATCGCTCTTGAAATAGGACTTATATTGGACTCGAGCTGAATCGCTCTATTGGACTTATATTGGGTTTCGAGTTGTACGTCGGTTGAATCTTGAAAAGTATGTTAAATTAATTTTTCTCTGGTCAAACATTGAAAAGGGGTTGAATCGCTCTTGAAATAGGACTTATATTGGACTCGAGCTGAATCGCTCTATTGGACTTATATTGGGTTTCGCGTTGTATCGCTCAGAAGACTAATTTTGCAAGTTGAAAATGGATGCATTTTTGAAGCCGGCATTTTATTTTTATTTTTCCCCTTTGTCTCTTACGTTTGTTTGTAACTGTTCTCTGTGTGTGTCTGTGCGTGTGTATGCGTTAATTGCTTTGTGTGGAACGCTGTGTTTGAAAAGCGCTGTTTGTGTGAATTTGAGTTGCTTTTGCTGCGTTTTATTGTAAAGTTATTATGGACACTGAGTTGCGACACGTGCTATACGCTATTTTATGGTCGGGGTTCGTAGAACAGTCTTAACGGGGAAAGTAGAACGATGGCGAAACGTGGTCTTTTAGTTTACAAAATAAATAATAAATAAAAATAAGAGTTAAGTAAATAAAACTGGTACCAGGAAACAAAATTATTGGTTGTGGTTTGATTTTAACATAACTTTGACATGTCTGTGTTAAACGTGCACGGGATTTAAAAGTTCCTGAAGATTGGAGTTTAAAATTAATTAAAGTGACACATGAAAATATGTTAATACAACATTGGACAATTTCTGAAGCTTCAGTAAATTTGATATAAATTTCAGTAAATTTGATATAAATTACAGTGAAACTTTGATAAAATACTGACTGACTGAAACTTTGACGGACTACAAACCTGGCCAGATGTGTTGTGTTTTGTGTTTTTGTAATGTGCTTTGTGTTTTTGTATTGTGTTGCAATTCATGTTGGTGTGACAGAGTGTGTGATTGGAGATAAAATACCATTTGGTATTTTATGTCATATAAATACTGAATTTTCTTAGTGCTGTTTCATGGTGCAAAATTTCCAGTTTTTATAACACACTATGTGTTAAATTGGACTAAATTATTAAAAGTAAGCAATAACAGCAGTGAGTGTGACCTGCAGTGTAAAGATTGGAAGGTGATTAAAGGATAGAATCTTGATAAAATAAATCATCTGAACAAATTGAAAATAAATTATGGGTTCTAAGGTTAAATAAATAAGTACATACATAAATAAAGGAAGAATAAGCCAAGACAATTAGGTCGCAGAGGATTGTAGAAATGCTGTCTTGGCAAATTAATAGATAAATACATAAATAAAGTGAATGAATAAATAGCTAAATACATGACTGATTAAGTAGAGACATAAATAAAATAAAAACTGTGTATAGAATTATGCACTAAAATAGTAGATAAAAATGTTGATAGAATGAAATACAATTAGCTACAATGGGACTTTTAAAATGGGTAGAGGATACAGACAAAACAAAGATCTTTAGTGAAACAGGCTCTAACTGTGAGGGGACTTGCAGCTCCGCAGGAGGGCCACAGAGCTGGGCTGTGACTTCTACCCCACTAGATTCAACTAATTAACATGTGAAGCCTCTTTGTATACAACTGTAGATTATAGGTAGTTGTAGAGAGTGCTTCTCATTGCATCAGGCAGGATTTTGATGCAGTTTGGTTTCCTAGATTTAGTGGAACGTTTTCTCTAAAATTTATTTTCATTAGTTTGTCTCCCATTTAGTTACTTTTAAATGTCAGTTCTTTATACTTTGTTAAATCTACCAAATTAATTTCTTTCTTTTGAGTTACCAGTTTCCTCTGGACCTGTTCCTGAAAATCACACTGATGAGCTCCAGCTGATCGGTGTCCTTATATGGGTGTCTAGCTTCCTTAGCGGGCCATTCCATTTGTTCACCCAGGGAGGGGGAAATTTAGTTTTTAGTTTAATTTCTTTCATTTGTAGATTTAGTGATATACTGACCAGTATTCGTTAGGGTTTTGTGTGTTTAATTACCCCTTAGTGTGTTAATGGTCTGATCAGCCATTATCTAAGTTCCCCTCATGTCTTGTTAAGTCAGTTTGTGCTTGAGTCGTTCTGTTACTACCTGTATTGTTTGTTATGTTGATTTCAGTATGGGCCCAATTTATTATTTTTGGATTTTCTTTGTTAACTGTGTTTTGAATCTTCTTCAACGTCTCTCTGGCTGGTTTATGCAAAACCTTCACTGAGTCTTAATTGGTACACGTGTTTTGTCATACATTAGTTAACGTGCTTGAGACGTTTTAAACAGACTTATTTGTAAATCATAAGGGTACGATGAAATAATGAGCTTTAAAACTATAATGTGAAGTATTTTGGGAAAATCGTATTCTTGAAGGTTTAACACATGCTGAAATGACTTTGTTTCTGTTTGTTTTGAAAAATTTACCTTTTAGAAAAAGGCAGCATTGCATATCAGTGGGATTTCTCAGCTAGAATAATAACCCTGTTTCAGCAACATCGTTATTTCACATCATAGGAATTGTGATGCATTAGATAGTAATGCATCATCAAAAGGGGGAGAATATGTTATGGGTTTATCTTTTATAATACTTAAACAAATTTTTGAAGAACATGTCTGATCTGTGTTACACATATTGAAGTGAAAGGAAAGATGTGGTTTGGTGAAATATGTGCTTATTTTAAATGGATTTGAGTTGTTCTCCATTAAAAGATGTTCTGACAATGGGCTAAAATATTCTGGAACCAATAGAAAAATTTATAGTGATAAGGAAGCATATTTTGGTTAATTAACTTGGGAAAATAATTATAGAAATTAAAATATTATTGTGTTGGCCATTTTCAGAGCATTAATTTAATGGAGCAAGACTGTTTTAAGAAATGTTCTGAAGAATCTGTTATTGATTAAAGTTATCACTAATCAGTTAAAGTACACAGGTGGGATTTTAATGATTTTTCTAAACTTGATTTTGGTTTTTGATTTACATCCATTTAAAATGATTTTGAATAAAACTTTAAATTCGACGACAAGTAAAAGCCTAGGTAAAATTGGTATATTTTGAAAATGTTTGGATTTGTTAAGGCATACATTGACATTATAATTTCTCCAGGTCTAACTCTTTTGAATTTTGTTTAAGGAACGCATGTAAATGATTTAGACAAATAACCAATAAGATCTAGTTTGTTCTATGAAAGTAATTTAAACTGGACTGTTTAATTCACATTGTTATGCATTTTGGTGGTAAATGTAAGATTTACAACTACATTTTTAAGTTTTTGTGATTGTTTTGTTTCGTTTGTTTAATCCTATTTTTACAAGATTGGTTTAAGAGGACGATCTGCATATGTTTAATATTCTGGCAAAACATTACTTTGGAAACATGTCTTTTGAAGCTGGTGATTACAGGGTTTTGGTATTTTCCATCAGTTGGAGTTGTGATATATATATATAATTGAGGCATAGATTGAATGGATCACATCCACCATTTAATGAGCAGAACTGGACAAAGTAGGAGATAAGGCTTTACGTGATGAGTTGCTCATGGCTAACTACATACAGACTGGCTTGGAGTTCTGAGCTCCAAGCCTGACTCTGAACTCTGCAACACAAGCTGTTGTTCGAGGGGGAGGGCCACTGCTTGGAGAAGCAGTTTCACCTTTATTTCGATGATAGCAGCCACAGAGCCACGAGCGTTGGAGGATTCACTCGGACACACAGTGAATTGAAGATGTTTGTGATGATTACACAAATGAATGATGCCTTTGGATAAATCTGATCTCTGTCTTGTCATTACAGTTTTCTGGTGCCCTGCGGATGTGGTCTCATTCAAAATCTGCGTTCTTTGATAAAAAGGATTAAAATGATTTCCCCGGATGGAAAATGACAAAGCAAATTTATTTTTAGGTGAAACCATCGTTTGATTATGCTGACAGTAATGAAGATGATATTAAAGAATGTTGTAATTGTGTTTCTGATGCTAATGACACTCATGTTGAAACAAAATGTCTGTTTTAATAACTTGTGACAGGTCATTTCACAAGATTTACTTTCCTCACGAGGAGATTTCACTTTCTCCTTGAAACTCACGGTTATATTGGCATAATAATCCAATTTTCAGTGAGCAACGGACGCTCAGGTGGAAACCTGAGGTTTCCAACTGAAGAAGATCAGGCTACAAGAGGATCGACATTAACTTTTTATTGCGTGTTTTTGTTCGTTGCGAACTCTGAAAAGGACTTTCGTTTCGTTTTTTGCGCGCATTTTTTGAACATTCCCTGACGAAGACTTCATATTTTTTGAGAGACTGTCGATGGACATTAAAAAAAAAAAAAAAAAAACAGAAAAAAGACGTGTAGCAGATTGTAATTTTGTGGTGAATGTTGTCCTTTAAGTTGCAGACATTTCTTACTAATTTTTCTATGTATGTTCCTGTTTTATTTTTTTCATTTTATACTTTGGGTTTTGTTTGTCCTGTGTTTTTGGTTCTAACTGTTAAGGAAATATGATTATTTTGGTGCTTAATACAGTTAATCTTAAAAGATATATGGAACACTCTTATTTTGAACAGGTTTGTGTTGAGCATTTAAAACTAAACCAGAGGGGTAAGCATTCAGAGACACAGGAACCAAATGCAGATTAAGGGAGATCTCTCAATGGGACCCCCACTGTGAGGCCAGGCCACAGGCGAAGCCATAAAATTTGCATTTTCCTTGGGAGACAGAGACTTTAGATTTCTCAGGTATCTGTGAGGTCTTATCTCAGGTCGTTCTGTACTCAGAATGACCGTGGGAGCCACAGGGGGTCAGGGCCAGCTATCCGCTCTTTTGTTTCGGTAGAAGGCAGATGGCCCTTTGATCTTGGCCGTAGATTGAGGGGAGTTCCAAGTTTCTCTGGGAGCTTCCAGTTGGTCAACAAGAGGAACGCCTAGAATGCATAAATTAAATAGAAAAACACCCACTCAGTATAAAATTTAGTGTCACCACTGAATTTGCAGAAAGTTGCCACTTTTTTGCTTTTTGCATTGGCTCTCTCTCCAAAGACGTCTTTGCTTTTTGTTTGTCTTTGTTTTGTGTTTGTCTGTCTTCCCCTTTGTCTGTTTTTTATTTTTATGAAAAATGCATATCTCTGTTCCTCTGCAGCTTTGTTGTCGATTGCTTTGTATGAGATTAAACTCTGTGATCTGTGACGTCAACACGCTTTGTTGTTGTTTCGTTTTACCAGCACGCGGTCGCTGCACGTCGCCCACGGAGAACGTCACTCGCCGAGGATCCCGGGCAAAATTAAAAGAGGAAGAAAGAGCCAAACGTTTTGTCCAAAGCTAGCATTAAACTACCACTCTTTTTAATACCTTCCAGAGACATTTCAATGGAGCAAAAATACTTTTAAAATGTTTATATTGATACTGCAAATACATGAACATGTAGTTTGTTTATCTAGTTTTATTTTCCCTAAAGTTTATAATGTTTTCACAAACACTAAAGCAGGGGTATTCAAGAAAACTGTGAGGAGGTCCAGTTCAAAGAAATGTCCTCAAGCAGAGGTCCGCAATATCGTCTATTTGCAGTATGACAATATCGGAATACATGGTGTTAAAAAAAATAATAATACAGGTTAAAATAATTTCAAAGAAGTTTATTAGCACTGAAACACAGGATAACATTGTGTGGCTGCAGTTTAAATTAAAAATAACTAAATTATGTATTCAAAAATAAAGAAAGTGCTTAAGAAAAAATAGCAGCTTCAGTTTCCTTTTGTTTGAACAATCTCAATATTTCTGCTCAGCAAAACAACTCTCAAAACACCTGAACTATTTCTCTTACAGATTTCTCTTACATCTGTCTTCCCCCAATTTCCCTTGCTCAGTGTGAGAATTGAGCTTTGGCTTGCCCTGCCAACATTTTAAATCTGGGCTTGAAGGAGGTCAGGGCCATTCTCATGCACATGTGCAGATGCCAGTGTTGTATAAAGTACTGAAATCTCAGAGTCAAGTAAAAGTACAAGTACCTCTCCAAAATATGACTTTGGTAAAAGTCGAAGTCACTGACTGAAATGTTACTTGAGTAAAAGTCTTAAAGTATTTGAAACTTCTTGTACTTAAGTATGGAAATTACTGTAAAAATGGATGTACTCAAGTAATGTAATGAAAAGTACAAGTAAAAAGTAAAACAAAGCAAATGCAGTTTGAATGACATTTTTATATTTTGGTAAACTTGTCAAATACACTTAAAATAATGTACCCAACCAAGTGCAGGCAAAATTAAACCTGCTAATAGATATACCTGCAGGCATCATTTAGTTAAGAAAATTAGGTGCTTTACCTATAGCACAAGGTTAACTTAACCTGCTTTACAACTGAACCAGCTTCTTAGTATACCCTCCAGGACAGAAAATACAAAGTTTTTGTAAGCCTTAAGTTTTCCCTTCAAGTAAGGTCAGTGCTGAAAATGAGAAAAATAAATAGTACAGAAAATGCGGCCAACATGAAGAAAAAGAGCTGTTACGATTACTCTACTTCACAAATCAGTGAATCAGTCAATGCTACAGTCAGTAGGTGGTGCACACAACTGGTCATTATGCAAAAGAAAAAAAGAATTGGGAGGGAAATGCAGCTTATTGGCATCTGTAAACCTGGTTTTGAACTTGCATGCCTTTCCTATATTCGTTAAATTTAGTCTAAATTGCTATCGCTATGGCTTCTGTCCCCCCTTGAACAGAGGAGTCTAGGTAGCCTGCTACAGTCAACATTAGGCCTAAGCTAAATACACCACTTGTGGAACTAAAACAATGCCAAACAAAGTTCATTTATGGTCAAGATTTCACAATACAGTAGTGCCTAGTGACCAAGCTATAGTTACTGAAACAGGAGGATTATAACCATTTCATAAGAAGTTACCTCGATGTGTTTCTTCAAGTTGGACGGGGAGTTTTTGTAAGATAGAATTTCCATGTGACTGCTACTGATTGCGAGACTTGCTTTGTGTTTAATGGGAGAAGCGAAACAGGTGTATCCTAATTAAAAGTAAAGAAATCAAGAAATGGCAAAAAATGTGGAATGAAGATAAGAAAGGAAGAAGATTATATGAAGTACAAAAGTCAGTTTGAATTCGAAGCATTAATGAACGAAACAGAAGAGAAGAAATAATAATTAGTAGATTAAGAGTAGGTCATACCTACTTAAATGACATGCTTTATAAAATAGGGAGGAAAAATAATGATAAATGTGAGAGATGTGGAGAGAAAGAAAATGTAGAACACATATTGATGAACTGTAAGTCAAATGAACTCGAAAGGGAAGAATTAAAGAGAATAGTTAGAAATATGGGGCATGAATGGAATCTTAAAGGTATATTAGGAAATGAAGGAAACATAACAGATATTCACAAATTAAGGAAAGCATTGTTTATTTATCTTAAGAATACAAAATTAAAAAGTAGAATTTAATAGATATGAAGTAATGCTGCTACACACTCATGTACAGTAGGTGGCGGTATGCACCTTAAAGTTGCTTGTGATCCGCCATAATAGAAAAGAAGAAGAAGAAGAAGTATCCTATTGGTGGTGATGAACAAGCCCAGGCAAGCAGGCTACGGACTTTGTTCGGTAGCCTGCTTGCTACTTGCTAATCAGTAGGTGGGGTCAAAACACTTTCGTTTCTCTCGCTCGCTTTTTTGTAACGAGTAACTAAACCACACATTGAAAATGTATCGGAGTAAAAGTACGCAATTAAGTTCGGAAATATAGTGAAGTAAAAGTGAAAGTCATCAAAAATTTTCATACTCCAGGAAAGTATGAAGTACTCCAAAATATACTTAAGTAAAGTAGTGAAGTATTTTTACTTCGTTACTATACAACACTGGCAGATGCTCATTGGTGAGCTTGGAACGATATTTTGTTTTTATTATGTTCATTTCTTTACCATCAAGTAACGCCTCTGCTATTTCAGTCATGCACTCTTTGACAACACTTGCATCTGTAAAGGGCTTTTTGTGTTTCCCTAAAACCCAAGCAACACGGAGGGAACATTCATTAGCACGCTGTTGTGCGCTGAAAGCACGGCTTAATACCCTGGTGGACTGATCATATTGGCAGTGAGACTTCGAATTTTCTGCGTCCGGAGTTCGGACTTAGGGGGGTATGATTGGTCAAATGTTTTGTGCTTAGTCTCATAGTGACGCTTGACATTGGCACTTTTAATAAGTGCCACGGTTTCGGAGCATATGAGGCACACTGGTTTCGTGCTCGCGGGTGGAAGAATGAACATGTATGCATCCGTCCATTCCGTGTTGAACGCTCGATTTTCGGCATCTACTTTTCTCTTTTTAGAAAGCGCCATAGTGTTTGCACCTCTTCTGACTGTAATTCACGCCCTGTCTTCCTGTATCACCTCCCTGCGTTTCTCGCTTCAATCGCTTTTCGCTCGCCTTTCACCTCCTCTTCCTTATATCACACTGCGTGGATGTCTGTGCCTGGCTACAAACCTCTGCTTCGGTTTGCTCATACAACTCGCTCTGAGTTCAAGCTGGCGATTTGATTCGCTAGTTGAACCACGTGGTTAGTATGACTCGCACGCGATTGGTTTGTAGCTTCCAATCCTTGCTCAGTGCAGTGCTGGTAAAAGCACTTGTGTCAGATAGGGAAAAAAATAAATACTCCGGTTTAAAATTAATTCTCCCGTCAAAATTAACAAATATTTTAACAATTTATTCCGGGTCCGGATGGGATGGCATATGGGTCCGTATCCGGACCGAGGTCCGTTGGTTGCGGACCACGGCACTAAAGGCTCAGCAGAAACAGAGGCGGGCAGCAACTAGTTACTTTTGTACTTGAGTAACTTGGACCAAATGTACTTTTAGGAGTATTTTTACTACACCGTGCTGTTTATTTTTACCTGGGTAACGTTACTTTAAAGTACTGCTGCACTTACTTGCACAATATTTGAGAAATAATTTTCTCTACTGAACAAAAATAATCACAATGAATATATAGATGAAGGTTCAGTATGTAACTTTTACATATTTTTTTCTTTTGTTAATTTGTTGAAATTGTCACCATGTCGTTAAAGTATAACATGAGACAAATAAAAAATGTTGCTCCTCCATTTTCTCCCAGTTCTAACTAGAAACAACCAGCGGGTCTTGATGCTGTAAATCCAGTTTGTGCGCCGCTCCACCTCTTCCCCCTCTCTGCTCTATGCTAAGGCTAGTTAGCATGGCTACAGGTGGCAGCTGTTTGCTGTTGCTAACAACAATGCAAATCAACATCAGAGCAGAGGCAAACTTTGAATAGGACAAAAATAAATGCATCAAACATAGTCAGTGGCAAACACAAGACGGTGTTTGTCGTTTTTTATGGTTTCCTGTGAAACGGCCTCACCTCCACATATTTGCATGAAACCTGATAACTCAGATGTGGATGTAAAACAAAAATATTTAACTTTACATATATTTGAAGCTGAACATATTTATATTTCAAAGTAACTTTAAAGTTATTAAATTGTCAGAATTGAGGTGCTGTTGAAGGAAAACAGATTTATCTCATAATCATTTACCTGTGCTCAGGTGTTCTTACCCTGAACGCAGGTATCTAACTCAATCAATTTCAGTGTTTGGAAAAAAAAAAACCAGTGATGAATTTATATGTTTATTAAAAAATAATTTTAGTTTATCTTTCACATGATGGTCTCAAACAAGTAATTTAGAGCTGCATAAATTTCTCAAATATAAACGTAAAAAATAATCACATATTTTTAGACTCTGCCATACAAAAGCCTCTTCTTTCATAACGTCGCAAACATTCAAACATTATTCAAATTTACAACATTAGGGCTCCACCTGCTTGGCCAGGGATTCTTTTTTCCTGCTCGATGTTGCAGTTAGTTATAAAAAGCCCAAAACAAACCACAAAAACAAACTAAACAGCTGCTAGAATCAACGATGAAGTGAAAATAGTGAGTTAAATTATCTGGATCCAAGCGGAGAGAGTGAAGATTAAATGGAGCCGTTACAATAAAGCCTCATTGATGTTTTAAAAGAAGCAGTTAAATGGAAATGTGCAAATTGACTTCAGTTTACTTCCTGCATTTCTTGATTTTTCAGTATGACATCGGTTTGTTTTTCTCTTTTTGTTTTCCTGCATGATAATCATGTTGAATGTGAATATTTGGCCCACATCCATGTTAAAACTCAGTAGACGTCAGTAGAAACTGAGAGGAGGTGGATGAGAGGAGAGGCTTCCTGTGGGAGTATAAACCCTCCTGATCTCCAGCAGCTCAGTTTTCCTGTAGAGTCAGATTGCTGCAACATGTTGCTCTCTGCGTTGCTGCTGCTGCTGCTGGTCAGCGATGCTCAATCCACTCATTATCGTGGCACTATGATGACTTACTACCCAGCAGAAACTAACTCAGACGGATCCATCTCTGTAAGTACAAATTATTTATACATTTCTCTGTTTTTAAGTGTTTTAAAACTTGATCTCACTTCTTAAAAACCAACAGGTGATTCTTCGCGTAAAGTTTAACTTTGATTCTTGCCAAGACGGTACATTTGGCTGCACATTTCAAAACTGTGGTGTTGAAAGTACGATTCTTGTAAATACCAAGATTGAGGAAGTGAGTGGTTCTTGGTGTCAGAGTGAAAAAATCACAACTCGGCGGCTTCCCAACAACTCTCCATTTCAGCTTGCGTGAGTCCACATTTAAATGTTTAAATCAATGTTTGGCTGTTTAAATAATCAATGTGAGCAAAATTACACCGTGTCCCAAATTATTATGTAAATCGGATCTAAGTGTCATAAAGATTAATTTTTTTGTTGTGCTATTAAATTTATAGATGGTATTGTGTGACAGGGCTCTTTGAATTACTATAATTAATTTCAGAGAGCTGGTAGATTAGTTTGTCTGGTGAGCTCAATTAAAGGAAATCTACTGAAGAAGGATGTTCCACATTATTAAGCAGGTCACAGGTTTCAAGCAATATGGGAAAGAGAAAGAATCTCTGCTGACAAAAATCATCAGATAGTGTAGAGCCGGATGACAAGGTATGAAAATATTAGATATTTAATGAAAATGTATCGTCGTACTGTGAAGAGATTTGTGGCTGATTCAGAACAAAGATGGTTTGTACGGATAAAGGCATAATGAGGAAGGTTTCTGTTAGACAAATTCACAGGATGAAGAGAACAGCTGTTAAAATGTGGTGTGGTCACCATCCTCCTCTGACCTCTGACCTCAACCCTATTGAGAACCTTTGGAGTTTCCTCAAGCAGAAGATCTGAAATCAGTTCATATCCAACCAGCAGCTCTGGGAAGATATTCTGACATCCTGCAAAGAAATTCAAGCAGAAACTTTCCACAAACTCACAAGTTCAATGGATCAAGAATTGTGCTGTGATATCAAAGAAGGGGTTTTATGTTAACATGTAACTCAGTTTGTTAAAATGTTTTTGATTGAAATAGCTTTTGGTTTTAGTTCATGTGACCATTTAATGATGCACATTCAAAGAATGATCGTTTGCAGATCTTTATAATCCATAAAATGTTTAGAAAATCTGCTGTGCATAATAATTTGGAACATGGTGTAGAAACTCAGAAGCTCTTTTATACTATAAACAACATAACTTATGTACTATAATCATTGTTTTTCTCTTCTTTTCCCTTTTTTCTGCATTATTCTTCCTTTCTCATCCCATGTAGTTCCTGTATACAATACAACAAACTCCCCCTAGTGGAAATAATTTATAAAATCTATTAAATGATCCAATGTATGTCTATATGCCTCTCTCAGATAATTAATTGATTTAGAATTATTATTTTTATTATAATAATAATAATAGTGTGAAGCAATTGTTTTTTTTCAATTGCTCCACACATTGATAATGTCATTCAGATCACCATTACTGCTTACACACACACACACACACATATGCCCCCCCCCCGCACCCCCCCCCCCCCCACACACACAGATTTATTAATCTTCATTCATTAATACACAATATTTTCCTTGTTTTTTGTTTGTTTGTTTATTTTGTGTTTCTCCACCACATCATGTATTTTGTACTCTGCTGTAAAATAAATTTCTATATATTTTTTTTAAACTTTATTTTTGTTATTTTAACAGTTTTATAGATACACATACATACATTGAACAGTTAGACCCCCCCTCTAACAAAAATTACAGAGCACCTAGTTTGACAGAGGCAGTTGAGTAATAATCAACAAAAAAAAAAAAAGAAGAAGAAAATAGGTAGTTACATAAATTATACGGTTGGTGTCGAGCTACGATGAGTGATTCATTTCTTCCAGTATTTCTTGTATTTACAAGTGGCAAGTCTTAAAGAAAAAGTCAGTCTCTCCATTGCGTGGATTTCCTCTATTATGTCCTTCCAGTCCAAACATGACGGTGGTTCCACATCAAGCCTCCTGCGAGTTATAGCCTTTCTTTGCACCTGCTAATAATACGGTATTAACAGAAGGTATCTATCAGATTTCTTCAGTTCCTGGGGTAAATTACCCAGGAAAGCCACAGTAAAATCACAGCGTAAATTTAAGTCCATTTTAGTATTTAAATTTCTATATTTTAAAATGAAAAAAAAAGTAGTTAGTAAATTATAACATTACGAACTTTCTTTATCGCATGTTTCATCATTGACTGGAAAGTTTGGTTATTTATTGAGACAGATCTCAAATTACAAGAGACGTTTTTGACTCCGTCTGAAAACCTTTTCTGATTGTCCAATCCAGGTTTGCCAGTTCATACTGGTTAGGTAATCGTAATGCCATTGTAGACTGGAGAGCAGTGACTGGTGTTGAACTGAGGACCCGGTCCGACACCAACAAACCCAACTCATCACCACAAACCACCATCTTTCCAGCTCTGAGGTGATTCTGCTGCCATCTGGATCACAAGTTATGAAATTCATGACAAGGAAATTATAAACTTGGATATAATTAGTGAAATCCATATTTAGATGAGTTATAAGTTTTTTTTGTGTTTTTTTTTTTTTTTTTACCAGTTATTTGTTATTTCTTACATTGTGTGTGAATTGTGAGACAGTTATTTTTTGTTTTTAAGCACATGCACTGACTGATGGCACTTTTTAAATTTCGTTGTCCTTGTGACAATGACAATAAAGATTTATCTTATCTTATCTGTCGGCAGCAGGCTGGACATTGGACGAATATTTTCTGAGTTACAAGGAGTAAAATCAGATGTTTTCATTTGAATAGCTTTTTGGAAAAAATAAACTGCTTTTAATTTTATATTTTAAGTGATCTTGCAAGACTTGACTGTGAAACAATTGTGAGCAGAAGTTTCAGTAAAGAGTTTTTAATTAGATGTTATTTTTAATTAAGCTGGAATCTGAAACCTTCATTTTTAAATTCTACATATTTTATTGATCCCAGAGGGAAATTAAATGTTGCTGTAACTCATATTATTAATTATTACAGCTGGATAACAGTGCTACAATCCAGACTTCCCTTTTGGATCAAATTGACTTACTAAATATTTTTTTTATTCTAGCAATTAATAAATATATCAGCAAAGGAGGAAAAATGCCTCAATATATAGGCACCAATGAGGAATTAAAAAAATATAAATTATAAGATTAATCAGGGAAAAAGAGCAAAACATCAATAATTGGACAACAAGAAGTGAATACAGCCAGGTTCCACAGTAATGGATGTATCTTCTCTCCCTCAGCGTTCCTTCAAACTGTCAGAGAAATATTAGCCTGTTGGCCTTTGACCCCGATGGAGACAAGGTTAAATGCAGATATGCCAACCTTTCCTCATCAGAGTGCGACTCGCCCTGCACGCCTCCGGTTGTTCTCAGCCTCTCACCTGTAAGTAACAAGGAGATTTATTTCTACAACACATTCAGTTCAAAATGCTACATGAGCAACACTTAACAAAAAATTACAACAATAATATACCCGTTAAGTAAAAGTCCTTTTGCTGGTAAGGATTCTATATTTAGCAGAACCAGTTTAAGCGACTTTAGCAGATTTTTCACTCATCGTGAAAAATCTTTAAAAATGGCTTTTCTACTTTTGGTGGGAGTTACTTTGTCCCTAGAATAAGTTTGTGGTGATATTCACTGCTAAAATGTTTAGAATACTAATGGTATTCTAAACATGCGTTCACACCAAACGCATTTTGAGCGTCAGGCGCGTTTGCTATACATTCAAAGCCTATGTGGAGGAGCGTCGAGGGCCCGTCACGACGCGTTTCACACGTCTATAGCATGGCAAGATTTTGAGCGTTTGACACGTCAAACGCATCCAAGGTGCCCGACAAATAGCAGGCAAAGGAAAACAACGGCTAGAGCGATGCTGATGCATCTGACTTTGAATGTAAACCAGAGACACGTAACGCGCTTGGTGAGAACGCAGCATCGTCTGTATTCAAAGTGTCGAACTTGAGGCGTTTTTGTCAACCCGCCGTAAGATTTATTTAAATACAAAATGCAGTGTACTAATCTGGCAGCTTCCCTTAGGATTATTTTAATTTTTCTGATTTTGCAGACCTGCATCCTGTCATTCAGGGCAACTTCCAGCAGTGATGAAGGCTGGTACGCCGTCCAGATGGTGATGGAGGATTTCCCCCGACAATCCATCACTCTGACTCAGACTAACGGGTCACAGGAGGTGAAAACTACCAACAATCCAATCAGCAAGATTCCTGTCCAGTTTGCTTTTCAAGGTACAGTCAACTGATCACCTGGTTACCATAGTAACAACAACAAGGAGCAAATAATTTCAGGTGTTTAGTTGTGTTAATTGTGTTCAGCAGCCCAGCTGGGAATTTAACAACTTAAAGTTTAAAAGGAGATAAAATTAACCATCCGTACGTCCGACCTGCATTAAAATTCCTTTTTCATTGATCCTAATTTATATTCTTTCAACTTTACTCATCACAGTAAAAGACATAAACATTTTAAATATCTAACACTGTGTAATGAATTTAGTAGAAACAGGAGTTTCACTTGTTGAATGGGATTACTGAAATAAATAATTGTGCTAATAAGCTGATGCACTGTGATGTAATACATTATCACAGGAAGTTTCATCTTCTAAACACGTTTCTGCAGGATAATTTGTGCCGTAGACATAATTTACACACAAACAGTTCTGCACTAATATTTTCAGTTCAGACTGAGGTTGTTTCTCTCTTGCTGTGTTCCAGTGGGTTCTGCTGCTCCGTCCTGCACAGACGGCGTTTATCTGCCCAGATTTGTGTTTCCAACTCCAGAACATGGAGCTCGGTTCTACAGCCCCGTCAGTCAGACTCTGGAGATCAAAATCAGGGCAGAAGCAGCTCAGTCTAAGTAAGGAAACGCAAAACACACAAACAATGAATCCAGTATGATAAATAGAGCAGGTGCTTTATTTAAATCAGGATGTGTTTGGTAACATTTGGCTTAAAGCTGCAGTTTGTTACTTTTATTTTATACGAAATGTTTTATATTACCATATTTGTTAGGAGACAAATAATCTGTGAAAACATCAATCTCCTCAACCTCCTCCTTGAGCTGCTGTTGCTGTCTGAAGAAATGCACCACTAACGACCAAAAACAACCAATCAGTGCCAAGAGGATAGCGCTGTCAATCATCCTTATGTACTCGTTGCTAAATGTGCTAACTACTCTCGGTTACAGGAAATCCGTTGTTGAATAGCCTGAACATTCATGACACGCTATGCCAGGGGTGTCCAATGTCTTCATCCATTTATCCATCCATTTTCTAACACCCTTGTCTCTAGTGGGGTCGGCTGGTGCCTATTTCCAGTGAACGTCTCGGGCGAGAGGTGGGGTAGGACAGGTCACCAGTCTGTCCCAGGGCAACACAGAGACATAAAGGACAAACAACCATGCACACACACACACACACACACACACACACACACACACACACACACGCACCCACAAACACACACACACACACTCACACCTAGGGAGAATTTAGAGAGACCAATTAATCTGACAGTCATGCTTTTGGACTGTGGGAGGAAGCTGGAGTACCCGGAGAGAACCCACCATGCACAGGGAGAACATGCAAACTCCGTGCAGAAAGACCCCGGGCTGGGAATCGAACCCAGGACCTTCTTACTGCAAGGCAACTGTGCCACCATCTGTTTTATTGTCCAAGCAAGGTTGTTATAAGTAAATTTATCTGCCAATAGAACCTGCACTTTTTCATCAGTATTAAGGAATTATTTACTTAAATCAAGCTCCTATACTTATTACTTATTTCAAGTGTAATAAGATAAAAGCCCAGACTAAAAACAGTTGGTAAGATTTTGTGTTTTTGCAGTGTAAACATCACATAGTAAACCTGTTTTTATAATCGATAAAGCATCAGTGGGGTCCTGTTCAGCGGGCCGTACAACGTGGTCAAGAGTTCGTCAGGACCGGGGAACTTCACCCTGAAGTGGACGCCATCTTTACGTGAAGATGGACAGAGTCACCCCATCTGTTTCATTGTCCAAGCAAGGTCAGTATTTGCACATTCATAGTGATGATAACAAATATGACAGTTTATGAAAAACGTCCAACACTGTCAGATTTTGTAAGGGCAAAAAATTTAAACGGTCATTTTGACCAATATTCTTCTCTGAGTTTGCAAACAAAAAAGCATTGAAAACTCAAAACTTTCATTTTTTAAATGATAAATGTGATTATTATCACTGATTGTGCTGCATTCTTCCGAACATTTTCAAATGCTAAGGCACCGGAAGCATTAATGATGCCATTTCAGACACAAAGTAAACATGGTTTTGTTTTTCCATCTTGGTAATGAAAGTGGTACGAGGTCACAATTGTATTTTTATTGTGCCATAAAGTTCAGTATAAAATATGTAAATGTCAGAGGTCATGACCGTTCACACTTCCAAACATATGCGACCTGAATGTGATCTCCAGTGTGAACGGGCAAACGACCTGAAAGTGTCCCGCATGCGCAGTAGAGGGGGCAATAGCGTCAGCGTTCTCAGTGTTCTACCAACCGCCATAAAGAAGAAGAAGTGCTCAGAGGTAAACATGGATGCTAACGGTGGAGCATAGCTTACATATTTGAAGTTGTTGTCCGACCGGAGCAGCATATTAACAACTTAATCCTCTTTAAAGTCCGTCATAGTTGTTGTTTTTCTTCCCGCTTGCTCGTATCAGGACGCAGAGTAGTGACGTTTGTCGAGTATCAGTGACGTTCGGTCGCGTTTGAATCGGATACGTACCGGATACGCAAGAATCGATCTGTGCTGTTGAGACGGTCATGAAAAGATCGGATACAGGTCGCATTACGCGATGCTCCACCGTTAACATCCTCAAATGAGAGTAGAAATACTTGATAATTAAGTTACTAAAGTAAAAGTATTTAGTAAAAATTCTCCTAAAAGTACATTTTTTCCCCAAAAAAGTTTCTCAAGTAAATGTAACTAGTTGCTACCCAACTCTGTATTTAACACATTAAATGTCTTCTTGCACTGAATTATCTCCATCGTGTCTCCAGTTCGATCTACCAGTCTGAGCTTCGGTGTGTTATTGTGACGGTTGGAAAAGGTGAGAGAGTTAATTGATTTATTCTTACTTTTTTAAAACTTTATTTCATAAACTTATGATATTTCTATCGGCTTCAACTGTTGTTGCAATGACTGTCCCTTTGACAACTACAAATCCTCCTCCCAAAACATGTAAGTCTTACTACTTACTAAACGTAAGTAGTAAGACGGAAACAGGAGTGAAGGTAACAGGAAGTAGTTCTTTACACCATGTTTATCTCTAGTTCTTTCAGCTCATCTTACGGTTGTGAAGCTGAAGATCTCCACTACGCTGTCACTGAAAGACAAACAAGACGAAATCGAGAAAGCGGTCAGTGATGTCCTGGTTTTTAACCCAAATCATCACAAATTGAGTTTAATTCAAACTAATTTATCCCGAATGTCATTTCATAACTTAAATTAATCTTTAAAGTAAGAAACAATCAACTTCCACAGAATTCCTACAAATATAAACCAGCTTAAAAATTGTTCAAAAAGAAAATGTGGTGTATAAGATGGGCCTATTTTTGTTATTAAAAATGCATTAATAATTGTACATTTTATGATGAGAATGTGAGGTTTAAATGTCGTTCAATGAGGGAATAATTTAAGAGTTTATCTGGTGAGGGGAAACTTAAATGTTTGTAATGAATATCAGACGGGCAGTGCAATGGAACATTTTATAATTTGAATTTTATAAATTCACCCCTTTTGTGAGATCATGTGTCTGCATGATCTTATGATGATTTTGGTCAAGCTGCTTTCACATAGACCTCCACAGTGTCATATAACAGCAGGAGCTGCTTGATCCTGGAGACGATCTAAGTGTTACTTCCCCAACTCAGGACTTATCTGAACCCTTTAGCCTCAAAGATCAACCTCCTTTCCTTAACAACAGACAAATGGCCAGACCATCTGTGTTGGTCTCCACAGAATCTCTGGTACATCACAATCAGGGATTCACACCTATAGTCCAATCAAGTCTCTCTTCTCTGACCAGAACCTATAAAAGGAAACCAGATCCACTGTTGGTTAGAGCAGAATAGACAGATTCCTACGACTCTGTATTTCTGTTCTCACCTTGCAAGGTTTTAATAAATTTCTTATTTCCTCTCATCCAGACTCTTGCTAAAGTAATTTCTTCCATGACAGCAGGAAGTCATGAAATCTTCTGTCTGCTTCTTTTCGAACAAATGATATAAAATTGCATGTCAATGCGCCTAATAATTTGTTTTATTATGATTTTTTCCCCTGTTTTTACTATTTATCTGTTTGCAATAAATAAATAAATAAAGCAGAGGTGTCCAAAGTGTGGGGCGTGGGCTATTTTTGGCCCTCAATTGCAACTCTAGCTTGTTTCTCCAGCTCCAGTTTGGAGGTTGATGCAGTTAAAAAAAATGTCACTGCTTTTCAAAAAAGACACAAAATAAAGTCTCTTAAATATGGAAGTACTAAAATTTCATACTAAACAGAACCACAAACATTCAGTGGCTTTTACACAAGAGCAAATTTATTTTAGTAAACTTCACCAAATAAAGCAAACGTTTGTAAAGAATGACTGATCCAGATCTTGTTGCTGAGAAAAACACAAAAAATCCAAAGATGATAGAAAAACTATCAACATTTAATATATAGGTTGTAGAGTTTTTAAATGAGATTTTAAAAACTAGAAAACTAGATTGCTAGATTTTATGTTTCATATCTACAATAATATAAAGTTCCTCTTCTCTATAAATCTTTATTTTATTAAAATATTGTGTTGTGATAGTTAAATTAAACACTTGACTTTTTTCCACTTTTAATTAGAAGATTTTAAATGACTGTATCTAACACAGATTTCATGTTTTCTTCTGCAGATTAAAGGTAAACTGGTTGCAGGAGGGCTGCCTGCAGACATAAAGGTTCACCTGCGCAGCTTCGGTCCAGCTAATAAAACAGCTGCCCCCTAGTGGCCAAATAGGAGAATGAATCTGATTTAATCTGATTAAAAGCAGATTAAATATGATTTAATCTGTTTAAATATGATTTAATCTGTTTTTAATTCTTGTATATTTTAAATATTTCAGGGAGTTATGGTTGTTTTCAGTAAATTTAGTTTGTGTCAATAGTTTTTTTTTATAAAATAGGGAAACTTTCACAAATTATTATTATAGGTTATCAATATAAAGTAAACCAGTATAAATAAGGTGAATATTTGGCATCACGTTTTTATTAAAGCGGATATTTACAGAGGTTTTACTCCTCTGTGTTCATGTGTAGCATTTGTATCTCTGGGATTTTTATTCAGCTTAATGTCTTAAATGCACTGTAAAACATTTGAGCCGCATTTAGTTGTGTCTATTATCTTCTACTCTTTAAGTCAAATAAATTTGTTTTAGATTTTCAACCTAAATGTGAGTTTGTGAAAGATAAACTTACAATAATATAAGTTTTGTTAACTTTTTATTAATTTTGTCAAACCTCCAAAAGTTGAATAAAGTGGAGTTTCTAGGTTAGCACTTAAAAAAACTGAAAGAAGAAAAAACAGGAGTGGGAACTATTTCCCAGAATGCTTAGCGGCATGTTTTTGTATCCTGAGGTGGAAGTGCGTTACATTGATCTGACTCTGGTGTTTCATTAAGACAAATGTTTATTTTAATGTCTTGTTCACACTAAATGTTTCTGAGCTGAATTCATTTTGATGTTTAAGAAAATTAATTATATCAGAAATTTTATTCAGGCAATTTGAAGCAAGAATTAAAATTATTCTGAGTAGTTATTATAACTTGATATTGTGAGTAAAATAATAGAGTAATGTGGCTCTTTAACCAGCTGAGTGCAGGTTTTGTCCTGCATGTTGTAAAATAATTGGTTTAAATTTCAGCATTAAGTAAAAACTCACAATTCAAGATTAATTAACTTAAAAAACAATGTTTAGGCAACTTGTCTCTTGTTATTAAATCAACTTTATGAACTTTAATCTCGGAGTTAAAACCAAAACTATTTTCTTGTTGACTTAAGTTGCATTTTCAAAGCAGCAGGTGGATTTAAATTTTTAAGTTCAACCACCTTCCAGTGTTTTACAGTGTAGTTGAGTAAATATTGACTTTCTGCAATTGACTAAATACTTTAAAAAAATGAAACATTCGCCCTGCGTCTAAAAACTACATTAATACTTTATTGTCAGTCTAAGAAATCAAAAATTTCAATGTGGGTGATGCCAGAAAACAGTAAAATATTAAAAGTGTGGCTGACGATAGCTGTGAAGTTTCCTGCTCAGTTGTCAGTCAAACAGTGGAAAACACCTTCAGCGGTTCTGCCCAGTCCACATATTCTGATCAAAGCCCGTTTCAAAGATTTTATCTTTAAACAGGAAGTAGCATCCAGAACTGAATCTGGTTGGAGCAGTTTTTCTTTTTTTCTTCTTCAGGGCATCGACTCTAAAATTTGATCTTATCTGTTGTTTCACAAACTGATAAGCTCACGACAGATTAGTGAAAAACAATTAGACCGTAAGAATATGAATAATAAAATTAGTCAGATTAAATGTTAAGTGGACTGTTTGCTTGTGAGGAAGTTATGTTTTGTCATTTAATGAGATACAATGTTTAATTTTTACTAATCCAATCGGACAAGGCTTTTAATTTTCTGTTTTATTTTTGTTTTCGCCAATTTTTGAATGAAAATAATCTGATTGATTAATTAATTAATTGGTTTCTCTTTATGCTTTTCTTTTAACATGTTTTTCTTTATCCTTTTACTTTATTTTATTTTTGTTGTCCTGTAAAACACTTTTCCATGATTATGAATGAGCAAAAACTGCTTTATGTTTCATATTAAAAGCTAAGCACACGAGAGGAATATTTTATATGTTGGGCTTTATTTTTAGCATAAACAATCTGCAAACGAAATAAACATTTGAATCAGTTCCACCAACATGTTTTCTCTAAAATTGTGATTTAAACTCTCTAAGTCACATTTAAAAACCATTTACAAAATGATAATCAAGATATTTTGGTAGATTTCTCCTTTTTTTTGGGTTTTGAAGTGTCTTGGTGACAGTGGGACTGGTGAAGGCCAGAGACTGAAATGCGTTGTTCTGCTATTAAAGTTGTTTTCCTGAATTTCAAGAGTTGCTGGAGTCTTGACAGGGAATTTCTTCCTTGTTCCTCGTATGAATCATTCCAGTTACTCAGTGGTTTTCTCCTGTTTCTGCTAACTTATTTGCAAAGACTGCAGCTTTGTTCCTGCATACAGTTACACCTGATAGCTACAGACACGGTAATCTTTCAAACAAAAGACGTTATTATGCACTGAGATGCTTAATTCTTTATTGTCTGAGCAGAAGAGACAAAGTGGTTGATGTTAAGTGAAGGTAATGAGATGTGAAGATGTGTAATTATGACTGGTGGAGACACACAACCACAGGAAATACTGGTGACTATAAATCTTTGTCACACACTGACAACGTCTACAAGAAAGTTAAGCCACAACCGGGCATTGATAAAGAAGATGGCTGCTCACAGATATACATATATTCATAAATAATACTTGATGCACATCCTTGTTTTCACTTCACTCACTTTATCTCTGATCATCATCTTTCGGTCAAATAAATGTTCCTCATGCCAGGTTTCTGTGTAAAGCCACAGACAAACATTTTCATTTCCGGGACAGTAAACAGTGAGAGGGCGCGGATCACATGCTGCCAAACCATCAATCCTCCTGGTTTCTAACAAACTCAGACTTTGTGTGGAGACACTTTCACAGTCATCATGTTCCTCTCTGTGGTTCTGCTGCTGCTGCTGGTCAGCCATTCATACGCTGCACATTTCTATGGCGTCATGATGACCTACGACCCAAAGGAGGCTTACCTAAACGGATCTACTTCTGTAAGTTAAATCTTTGGGGATTCTCAAATCTACTCTTTTATCATTTGATTGTACTTACCGCCTTCGCACTTTAAATCTGCAGGTTGAGCTTCACTACAAAGTGAGCTATGACCAATGCATATACACTGACACTTGGTCTTGCACTGGAAACTGTGGGACTGAGACCCAGATCCTTGGTTTAACCAAAGTTGATGAAATCATTGGTGAATGGTGCCAGAGAGAAGCAGTGACGTCTCGACAGCTGACAAGCAACTCTCCACTTACACTTCAGTAAGTCCTTCTGGACACGTTACTGAATTATAATCTTCCAATATCCCTGAGGAAATATTAGATCTAACACGCCTACTCTAAAATATCAGTGGCTCGGCTAATCACAAGATATCGGGAAAAAAGCTTGACTGTTGGATTCCTCTAATTAAAGGCATAAAAGACCAAAATGCATCAGACTGTTGTAAATTATCTCTACTTTCATTGTAGATTTGCAAGTGGAAACTGGCTAAGTAACATACAGAATATCATAAACTGGAAAGCTGTGACTAATGTTGAACTAAGGATCCGATCTGACATCAGCAAAGCCAACACATCACCGCAGACAACCATCCTCCCAGCTCTGAGGTAATTCTGCTACATTCTAGATGTTTTTATTTATTTCTTTGTCTTTCTGTCCTTTATGCCCTACAGTCAAATCCCCTGTCATATCTGCTCTGTGTTGTGTAAGATTTAAAGTGGATTTACTATATCAAATTCATATTTAGCATGTAACAGCCAAAGTGCTTAATTAAATCTATCCAGATAGTTTTCTATTGAAGTAAATTTAAGTTTCTTGGTGCCTGGAAAATGAACTGTTTCAAACGTCACAAATCAGCAGGCATTGACCCACATCTAGCAACCGCAGCAAAGCTCCAGAAGAGTTGGTCAGCTGGTTTTATCGCTGTACAATGGCTGCTGGAAAAGAGCAGTGTTTTGTTGTTGACTTACCATCCAGAAACCACTTGCTACATTCTTGTTGGCTGTGCAGGAGACTCCACTTCTGCTTTTCAGAGATTTACGCTTGTATAATTGCACACCTGTGTAAACGTTGATTTGGGGGCGTGGCCAGTAGTAGCCAGTGGTGTAGAAAGTACTCAAAAAATGTACTTAAGTTAAAGTACAAATACACAGACAAAAATGTACTCTAGTAAAGTAAAAGTAGCACATTAACATTTTTACTTGAGTAAAAGTAAAAACGTTCTGGCTTTTAAAAATACTTAAGTATTAAAAGTAAAAGTACTTGCTGAATGAATTACCTAATCGCTAATACAATACCATTAAGAGTACCTGTCGTATTTAATTTTAATTAATCAGAAATGTGCCATTTTAATGAACAATGCCATAGATAAAGCATGTTTTTATTGGGTTTACTCTCTGTAACATAGTTTATCCTTAGACATGTGATTCTATGCACCATAATTTCAGGGATGGAAACATCTCGTCTCCTGTCCTAACATAGCATGAACGTCACTTTTTTTGCCACTAGTGGCATTTATTTTGAAAGAAATCCAACAGAAAGGGGATGGAAAGAACGAAGGTTATGTCTGCATGTCCTTTCTATCACAGAGTTCCTATAAACTGTCAGAGAAACATAAGCATGTTGTCCTTTGACCCCGATGGAGACGATGTTAGATGCAGATTTGCCTCCCTTGCCTTGTCGGAGTGTGTCACCTGCACGACTCCATCTGACCTCAGCATCTCACCTGTAAGCATCAACAGCTGAACTCATGTCATATTATGGGGCTAAATATTATTTGGCACAAAAGATTTAGTTTATTTTGACCGTTTCCTTTTTTCTTCTTGCAGTCCTCCTGTACTTTATCGTTCAGCTCATCTGCAAGCAGCAGCCAAGGTTCATATGTGGTCCAGATGGTGATGGAGGACTTTCCCCTGCAGAACATCACTCTGACCCAAACCAGTGGTTCTCAGGTGCAGAGAACAAACAGTGATGCCATCAGCACAATACCCATCCAGTTCGTTTTAAAAGGTAAAAACTTATATCACTAACTTGTTTTTGTGACGAGGTGGATTTTCAGAAATATTAAAATTTGTGTATTTGGTAGTCCAATCTGCCAGTAGTAACATCTGGTTGTTACAACTATGAGTAACAACTTACAGTTGTAGATGCAGATAGTTCTAATCGACCCCGTCACAACTCATAATTATGACTTTTTTCATCACTTGTTTGACCTCTGTAATGTGAAAAAGTAACAACTTATAGTTGCTACTTTAAGTTGTTATAATACGTTGTTACAACTTAAAGTTTTTACTAGAAGTTGTTACTATAACACATAGTAACAACTTATAGTAACTACTATAGTTGCTACTATAAGTTGTTAGTATAACTTACAACTTATAGTTGTTACTATATAGTGACATCTATAATAATTCTAAGTTGTAACTATAATGCGTAGTAGCAACTATAGATTATTTATAGTAACTAATATAGCAGTTACTATAAATAACTTATATTATTTGTCACTATAAGTTGCAACAGTTTATAGTGACAACTTATGGTTGTTACTATAGCTTATAGTAGCAACTATAAGCTATAATAACAAGTTATAGTAACTACTATAGCAGATACTATAAGTTGTTAGTATAAATTACTATAAATTACAACCTGATGTTACTATATAGTGACAACTATAGCAATTCTAAGTTGTTGCTATACGTCATAGTTACAACTTATAGCAACAATTTATAGTATAATCTTTAAGTTGTTACTACAACTTATAGTAACAGCTATAAATTGTTACTATAAGTTGTAGCTAAAAGTAACAACGTACTAAAAGTCATTTATAGTAACTATGATTTGTTACTGTGTTTTTTCGACATTTGACAAAAGTTTTGCGCACATTTGTAATGGAAACGCTGCTGTCACACTTCTAACCTTTGTGTACAGAAATACAACTAAACCTTTACTCATTTTTTACCTGAAATATGTAACTTTAAACACAGGGTAGAATTAATTCAGTGTCAAATCACAGCAAATATCATCCTGAGGCTCTTTACAAGACGTTTATGATCTGAACTAATAAATTTAGATGGTGGACTATTATATAAACAGATGAGTCAGTATTTCCTCCAGCATGGCTGAGTTTGTGGTTTCCCTTTATTGTTGCAGTGGATGCTGCAGCACCGTCCTGCACAGAAGGTCAATATCTGCCCAGATTCCTGAGTCCAACTCCAAACAACAGAGCTCAGCTCTACACACCAGTCAGTCAGATACTGGTGATCACCATCAGCTCACAGGCAACTCAAGCCACGTAAGTAAGAGTAAAATGGTTTTAGCTGTAAGTACGTCACACCTTCCAATCAGGAGTCTGATCTGATCTCTTGTCGAGATAAGTTTTCACGCCTGAGTCAGATGTCTGTCAACATGTTTAGATTATGACATCAAGAAAAACAGCTGCTGGAAACTTTGGAAAAATATTTCTAACTGCTCTCTGTATTTCCTGTTTGTTAAAGATCAACTGAGCTCCTGTACAGCGGGCCGCACAACGTAACTAAGAGTTCATTGGGATCAGGAAGCTTCACTCTGACGTGGAAACCATCTGTGGCCGAAGATGGAGAAAGTCACCCCATCTGTTTTATTATCCAGGCAACGTCAGTATCTAGTCTGACAAACATCACACTATTCTGAAATATACAAAAAACTGTTCAGAAACATTTTATTAAGAGACTTTAACTTTTCAATGCTCATTGATAGCATGAAGATGATATATAAAAGTATAAAATGCTAAATCATCTAGTGCTTCCAGTCACAGAAATTAAAATGTTTGAGACCTAAATAATTTCTTAAATCCAATTTGATGCAGTAATCAGCTTCCAGTTGTTAGAACAACCTAATTAGATTTTCTTTAAAGAGGTTTCATGTTAGGCGGGATTTCTTCAGTGCAAATTGTGAAAAATATTATCCAGAGAAGGAAAGACGATGGACAGTGTCCACACTACATATGTAACTTTTAAGCAGCGGATTAATTATTACAAGACCCCAGGACAAAAAAAACAACAAAACATTATATAAACAATTCATTAATTAAGCATTGATATCAATTGTTTATATGTAAATTGTTTATATATCTATAGTTTATATATCTATGGAGTGCTTTTATTTATGACATTGAAACCTAGTTTTATTTTTTTACTGTGAATTAATAACATATTTGCATTTGAATATACTTCCACAGTGTCTCCAGTTCTCGGTATCAGTCTGAGCTTCGCTGTGTCATTGTAACAGTTGGAAACAGTGAGTTGAATAATTCTTGGGTTTTTCCTTATTGTTTAATTGAACCAGTTATTTTCTCTACTGATGGTATTTCTATTAATAAATACTTTTCTCTTCTTAGGTACATCAGCAACTGTAGCTATACCTATAGCAACTACAACTACCCAATCCCCAACTACAACTACCCAATCCCCAACTACTACAACCCAATCCCCAACTACAACAACCGAATCCCCAACTACTACAACCCAATCCCCAACTACTACAACCCAATCCCCAACTACAACAACCGAATCCCCAACTACTACAACCCAATCACCAACTACAACTACCCAATCCCCAACTACTACAACCGAATCCCCAACTACAACAACCGAATCCCCAACTACTACAACCCAATCCCCAACTACTACAACCCAATCCCCAACTACAACAACACAATCCCCAACTACAACAACCGAATCCCCAACTACTACAACCCAATCCCCAACTACAACAACCGAATCCCCAACTACTACAACCCAATCCCCAACTACAACAACCGAATCCCCAACTACAACAACCCAATATCCAACTACAACTACCCCTATACCTACAACAACAAAATCCCCAACTACTACAACTGAAACTGCAACTACAACAACCGAATCTCAAACTACAACTACCGTTATGCCTACTACAACTACCCAATCCCCAACTATTACAACCCAACTCCCAACTACTACAACCCAACTCCCAACTACAACTACCCCAACACCTACTACAACAACCCAGGATCCAACTACAACAACAAAACCCCCAACTGCGATTACAGCTAAAGCAACACCCCCACCTACAAATTCAACACCTGCTTCAGGGCCGTGTAAGTCTGGCTAAAGTTCATGTTTTGTCCACCATAATGCTGAAAATAGAAATAAAACTGGTTTTCATTTTCTGTTCTGTTCTGAATAAAAATATCTCTTTCCTTCTAGATTATGTTGTGGCTCTGAATGGCAAGATCTCCACCAGTTTATCACTGGAAAATGATCATGAGACCATTGTGAAACAGGTCAGTAACTTCATGAACTCTAAAGCTCATCATGATCTAATTTGAATCATTTACCTGATGACGTTTATTCTGCTGCCTGTTTTGTCTCTTGCTAATTTTAAAATGTCTTGTCTTTAATTTGAGCAGAAACAAATCATAACTTATTAAAACAACTTAGTGTAGTTCAGATTGACACAAACACAAATTGAGATCAATTCATAAAGTGCCACTGATTTTATCTGAACTGAGCCTTGTGTGTTCCTCTGCAGATTAAAGATGAACTGGTCAGACGAGGACTGCCACCAACAATGATTGTTCGTCTTCTCAGGGCCGTGGCAACAAGTCGCTAAGGCCAATCATATATTTAATACCTGGATATAACGATATAACGTTCTCTGAAGTTTCAAGTCATTTGTTCCTTTTCTGTTTTTGTATTTCCACATTTCTTTAGGAATTTGTATTTTTTGCATATAAAATAAATGGATGTCATTGCATGTTAGATTAGTTTATGTAGAAAATATGTTTTAGAAAAGAAAAATCTTGATACAAAAATCTCCAACAAAAAAAGTACAAACTGAGATTATAAAGTAGAAATCTTTCTGTGAAGCATCAGTGGTAACAGTTGCTCTGTTGCTCCACTAGATGGCGAGCTGAAGCTGAAAAGGACAAATGCAATAAACTGTAAACCAATTAGAAATGCTTAGAGATTTGTAAATAATCTACTCTGTGACAGTCACTATGGTTTCAGGTCAAGCAGATAAACATCTCTGGCATTATTTAATAGGAATCTGATATAATAGATCATTATGAGTTGAAAAACAGGAATGTTATGTGTAGAAGCCTAAATTCAGTTTTTGTTCATTCACACTTTAGGATAAGTTATGTTCATATTTCTTATTATAGTTTGTTTATTTGGATAAAAATGATAACTAGTTGGATCTATTGCATAGTAATTTACTATATTTGGATACACTAAAGTCTTGAAAATTTGCATATCTAATTGGAATTAAGGATTTTAGGGTGTGGCTAGCCAGAGTCAGTCGGGCAGTTGGAGTGGAGCCACACAGTTTTTTGACCTCACTCTCTTTCCTTTTAAATTTTCTTGTTTCTCTTTATTTTTCGTGGAAAGGTAACCTTTGTACCGTTTGTATTATTATTTCTGAAGTAAACCATTCAACTATATTAAGAGGATCCAGTCCTTTTTTTTGTTTTGTCGTTTTCGTCACCAAGTGGACCGAATGGGAAAGACGGAGAGCGTCATGCTTATGGCTTCATTATTTAGGAAATTACATTATGTATTAGTTTTAAATGTAGATATGATATGAGGTTTTACAGTGCAGCCTCAATTGTCATGAAGTGCGGGTGGTGAGAGTGGTGAGGCAGAATGCAGCGGACCCAGGAATGATGAATATGAGGATTTAATGACGAAAAACCAGTCAAAACAACGGACAGCAGGCACACGGAGACACTGAAGCTAACATTGACGAAACATTGACGAGGACCCGACGAGGAACAAGGAACACAGGTGGAGTTAAATACACAGGAGGGTAATCACAGAGACGAGACACACCTGGGAACAATCAAGGGGAGGACAGGACAACGAAGAGACTTAAGGACACAGAAAACTCTAAATAAACACAGAAAAACACAGATCCTGACAGTACCCCCCCCTCAAGGGCGGCTACCAGACGCCCAAAAAACAAAAACACAACAAGGGCGGGCGGAGGGGCGCTGGACGGGGGGCCAGAGTTCAGAAAAACGAAAAACAACCCACCGTTGTGGGCGGAAACACTGGGAGGGCCAAGAGTCCATAAACAAGCAAAAAACTACCCACAGGGTGGGCGGAGGCAAAGGAGGCGGGAACCACGGAGGTGGTCTGGCGGTCGTCCGCGGCGGCGGGAACCACGGAGGCGGTCCGGCGGTCGTCAGCGGCGGCGGGAACCACGGAGGCGGGAACCACGGAGGCGGGAACCACGGAGGCGGGAACCACGGAGGCAGTCCGGCGGCCGTCCGCGGCGCTGGAGGCGGGAACCACGGAGGCGGTCCGGCGGCCGTCCCCGGCGCTGGAGGTGGCGATGAGTCCCGGGGGCCGCCCACAGACGGCGACGATGAGCCCCCCGAGGCAGGGTCTCTGGTGGAGCACAGGGGGTCTCGGTCGGAGCACAAGGGGTCTCGGTCGGAACGCTGGGGGTCTCGGTCTCGGGTGGAACGCTGGGGGTCTCGGTCTCGGGTGGAACGCTGGGGGTCTCGGTCTCGGGTGGAACGCTGGGGGTCTCGGTCTCTGGTGCGCCGGCTGCTACGGCCTCCGGTGCGCCGGCAGGAACGCCGGCTGAAACGGCCTCCGGTGCGCCGGCAGGAACGCCGGCTGAAACGGCCTCCGGTGCGCCGGCAGGAACGCCGGCTGAAACGGCCTCCGGTGCGCCGGCAGGAACGCCGGCTGAAACGGCCTCGGGTGCGCCGGCAGGAACGCCGGCTGGAACGCCGGCTGGAACGGCCTCCGGTGCGCCGGCAGGAACGCCGGCTGAAACGGCCTCGGGTGCGCCGGCAGGAACGCCGGCTGGAACGCCGGCTGGAACGGCCTCCGGTGCGCCGGCTGGAACGCCGGCTGGAACGGCCTCGGGTGCGCCGGCTGGAACGCCGGCTGGAACGGCCTCGGGTGCGCCGGCTGGAACGCCGGCTGGAACGGCCTCGGGTGAGCCGGCTGGAACGCCGGCTGATTCGGCCTCGGGTGCGCCGGCTGGAACGCCGGCTGATTCGGCCTCGGGTGCGCCGGCTGCGCCGGTTGGGGGTGCTGGTCCCGGAGCTGGAGCTGGATCTGGGCTGGCGGAGAAACTGTGCGGCTTGGGAGGCAGAGGTTCGCCAGCCATGACGGCTAGAGCCGCCATACGCTCCCACTCTGCCTCCCTCTGCAACTCCACCAACCCCGGGTGCGGAGAGCGAGGAACCCAGTAGTCCAGCAACAGTCCCAAGCGGATGGCGAAACCGAGGCGTCGGCCGGCAGCGTACGGCTTGGCCATTGCCTCCTCATACTCTCTGATCGTTTCCGTCAGCTCCTTTAACTCCTCTGGGTCCATGGTGAAAAGTAAAAATAGCGTGCCTCACCGTTCGGTCGTGGTCGGGTCCTTCTGTCACGAAGTGCGGGTGGTGAGAGTGGTGAGGCAGAGGCAGCGGACCCAGGAATGATGAAAATGAGGATTTAATTATGAAAAACCGGTCAAAACAACGAACAGCAGGAACAAGGACACACTGACGACAAAGAAGCTAACATTGACGAAACATTGACGAGGACCCGACGAGGAACAAGGAACACAGGTGGAGTTAAATACACAGGAGGGTAATCACAGAGACGAGACACACCTGGGAACAATCAAGGGGAGGACAGGACAACGAAGAGACTTAAGGACACAGAAAACTCTAAATAAACACAGAAAAACACAGATCCTGACATCAATATTTTAAAATAATATTTATAGTCTGTAAGATTTAATGTGTTACGGCGAAGGGTGTCTCCTAAAAGCAGCCTGGCATCTCGGACACAGATACTTAAGACTTGAAGTTGTTTAAGATTTGTATTTTGGGCTGAACTTGTACCAAGCTAATATATTCAAGGATTTTTTTATGGTTAAACCACCTTTGCTTGTTTCTGGTACAAAATTTGAACTCTGGGCATGCCGTGGTGGCGTAGCGGTTAGCGCGACCCGTATTTGGAGGCCTTGAGTCCTCGACGCGGCCGTCGCGGGTTCGACTCCCGGACCCGACGATATTTGCTGCATGTCTTCCACCCTCTCCTTCCCCGTTTCCTGTCAGCCTACTGTCATATAAGGGACACTAGAGCCCACAAAAGACCCCCTGGAGGGGTAAAAAAAAAGAAGAAAATTGAACTCTGGTCCCAGATTAATAAATTTAATACACAAATAAAAATAAATAAATGAATAGTAAAGTGATATATGGATATATATATTAAAAAGATGTGTGTGTAAATAATTTATGAGATGAAGATGAATTAGACGCAGCTTGAGTCCAGCAGTCTGAAGGGTAGAAACGGTTCCTCAGCCTGGTGGTTTTGCTCTGGATGCCCCTCAGCCTCCTGCCTGAGGGGAGCAGCTGGGTGGAGACCTTCATGATGAGGAGCGGCCCCCTCCTGCTGTGTAGAGGTCAAAGGTGGAGGAAAGGCTGCTCCCCACAGTCCTCTGCAGAGCGATGCTCTAAGCAGCAATGCAGGGTGATGGAGGTGCAGAGACTGTTCTCCATCCAGGGGCACAAATAGGGGGGAAAAGTTAGGACAATTCTGAGGGCCCCTGACCGACAGGGGGCCCTCCTTTATTTTCATAGAAATAAAAAAAAGGGGCCCTGTCAATTACAGAATTAATCATATAGTGCTAACAAATTAAGTGTTACCCCTCCCAGACCAAAAAGCACACATTTGCCCTGAACCCCCCTGGATCTGCATGAAATGGTTGGTTCCTGCTTGACGGTGACGCTGTTCAGCATCAGTCAGTACAAGACAAGAACGACTGTGGCTGTTACTGTGCTGCTAAAAAAAAGAAGATAAAATCAGGTTTTCGAAAGAAAAAAATAGAGTGGGAGAGAGAAAAAGCTAAGAGTGTCAATTTGTAACCCAATTCTCCGAGACGTGGGGTGGTGGTGACATCATCAGCACACTTGGAGATGAAGCCCAGAACAGAGGAGGTGTATTCCTGCAGGTCCATCTCTCCCTCATGAGTAGCTGCCTCTCTGAAGACCTGCCAGTCTGTGCACTGAAAACAGTCCTGGAGCACAGAGGCTGCATCTCTGGGCCACGCAGTCATTGGTCTAATCCGTCTCATCAGCGGCTGATATGCTGGCAGCAGGATGGAGATGTGGTTGGAGAGGCCAAGATGGGGCGAGGAAGAGCTCTGTACGCACCGTGAATGTTAGTGTACACACAGTCCAGAGTGTTTTCTCCGTGTGTGGGAAAGGTGACATGCTGGTAAAAACTGCGCAGAGTTTTTATTCCGTCAGTTTCACGTGGTTAAAATCCCCACAACCAAGTAAAACACCTCCAGGTGCTTCATCTGCAGTGAGCTAATGCACCTTACCAGAGAGGCCGCGTTTCATTGGCTGATGCCCATTCTACCTGGTCACGTGCGTGTCCGTCTCACAAACACACTTAGCTTCCCGTTAGCTAAGTACAGCATAATGGCAGAACTGATACAACTTCTACACCTTGAAGCCTGTCTGCTACACAGTCTTACGTTAGCTAAACAGATCAATATGCAATGTGTCTGTATCTGACATACACTAAAGATTTTATTTTAGCAGAAAAGGTTTTGGACTAAACTGTTATTCGTGTTAGCCGCTCTAGCTAGCACCAAGTACAGCTAGTCAATCAACCATCGATGTTCAGGGAAGCGCTGATTAATAATTGAGAAATAAATATCAAGCCTGGAAACGTGATATCGTAACGGACTGAATGTTATGTTTTTAACTTAATCTTTGCTCGTCTTGCGGGGCGCAGGCGGTTGCCACGGTAACAGGTGTGCTTAAACTACAAAGAGAGAAAGAGAGTAAAAAGGTAAGAGTGGTTTTGAGTTGATCACCTGTTCGGGTTATTTTACCTTTGTTTACCTTTGCTGTGGCGCATTACAGCCGCTGTAGTTTCTAAACGTTGGACTAATTACCTCGTTCGTTTGTGAGTTTACGTCATTCACAACAAACATCACATAGAACAAATATATTTCATAACATTTTAACAAACAAATGGCTTCTACCGCGATAATTATGTGAAATTAAATGAATTATGTCCCAACTTCAGAAGATTTGCCTTTACCTTTACAGAGCTCTTTGGTTCCTCCTGTCAGTCTGTAGCTTCTCATATTGAGGTCAAATTTCAGATCTACCATAACTGACTGACACCTGCTGGCCTCAGGTTTGCAACCAGCTTGTGACTGAGAAACCAGTAACCTCCTCCCAGATGATGACATGAACTTGTTAGTTCCTCTGTCCATTGTAGTAGCTGATATATTGTGAAAATCTGGTAGAAATGATGCACTAATGAGTCATGTTTACATAGAAACAACGCGCCACGAGGCTTTGTTTGTGAGACTTGCGGTCACGTGGGTCGGTTGTGGGCGGAGCTTGGTAAGGTCCATGGTGTCGTTCAGCTCCTTCGATGCTTCCTTGACCTTAGCACCTGGCGGGATGTAAACAGACGAACACCGCAGTAAACTCCTGAGGCAGACAGTACGGCCGACATTTCACCGTCATAAGTTTTATTGCCTCAGATCAGCAGTTGGTGTACGAACCAGTCAGTTCGTACACCAACCTTCATTACGTACAGACAGAGTCCTCCTCCCATTCCTCCTCCCATTCCTCCTCCCAGTCCTCCTCCCAGTCCTCCTCCCAGTGCTTTTCCCCATCGTTGGTCGCGGTCCACTCTGAATAACTGAAGACCGGTGATCTGGAAGGCTGAGTCCGACATGTTGCTGTTATATAAAATGTAAACATGTTAATTCATCATTAATTTAACATGCAGACACAACAGCTGTCATGATTTATGGCTGTTTTGGGTTTTATTTGCCAGGTTTATTTAATTTCTCTGAGTTCATTATTGTTCCTAAGGTGTTACATACTAGTTCATTTCTTTTAGTTTAATTTCTTGGTTTATTTTTTTATTTTATTTTTTTACTCTTTTTTTCTTTTACAGACATGCAGTTTTCAGGCCACCTAGTGTGAGGCACACAAAACAGGCTTCTTCCTCATCAGCAAAAAACCCCCCAAACAAATGGTGTACTGTGCTTTTCCTTGTCGAACCAGTTTTTAAAATAACTTATTTGAATGTGCCTGGAAATTGATCATATCTGTTGCTTCATGCTTTTTATCCATGTCAACATCCATTTGTGAAAAGACCTTTCTCTTTAATTTTACCCTAAACTTGTATAAATGAACAAAATCCAACAGAATTGGACCTCAGTAAGTTTTATTTATCCCTGCAAACAATTTTCAGATGTCTGGAGGTTTTCTGTGCATATTTTTAAACAATATTCAAAAGTATAAACGACATGAAAACGTCTTTCCATCATACCGTCCAGGAAGATGGCAGGTTTATCAGGATCCTGGATTATTTGGGTTTTTGTATTTACATTTTGATCACTTGTTTTTTTATGCTCTGCTTTTTGTTTTCTGTTTATTTCACCCTTACTTAAATTGGATCAGTCTCCTCTAATAATAGTTTTTTTTTTGTTTTTACCTGACTTTGGTTCACGATTGTTTTGTATTTATTTACTGTGTATCTGTTAGATAAATTGTTTACTTCATTCCCTGCTCATCTCCTGCCATCTCTCTGTTTACACTGATCCATGCAACTTGCTTCTCTGATAATTTTATATGTTTCACTTTATTTCATTAAACTTATAAACTCATCTCTAGTGACTTTCTGCACTTGGGCTTTTAACAAGAACCCCTTTAAAATATGACAAGGTTCTGTTTGCCCTGAATAAAAATAACGTATTGTACCCTAAACAAACTATTAATATTATTATTAATATTATTTAAACTAATAATATTATTTTTATTAGTTAAAGACAAATTGACAATTTCTATAAGCAATAAATATATATATTTTTTTAAATCAGAAAAATATTTTTTTCCAAATCCAGTTCTTTTAATAAACTTCTGGTGAATTTTTGGTTAAAACATGTTTGTTTTTCATTCAGTGGGTGCAGAATCCAGAAATTTTACTCAAAAGTAGAAATACTGCATAATAAAATTACTCACGTAAAAGTAAAAAGTACAACATAGTAAAAATACTCCTAAAAGTACATGTTTTCAAAAAGTTACTTATGTAAATGTAAGTAGTTACTTCCCGACTCTGGTTGAAGGTTAGTGTTATGGGCCTGGGCCTCATGAACTGGTTCCAGGTGTTTTTGGTGTCTGTCTTGTGCTTCTCCTTTACATGTTTAGCTGATCTGCTAATCTGGAGCTCAGAACATTTAACCTGGTCGTCTCCACCTTCTGGGTCGCCTCCGGCGTCCGCTCTGCCTCCTGCTGCCAGGCCTCAGCTCCCTTCCTCTGGCACATTTCAGTTTGTCTTTGTTTTTGCACCTCAACACGTCCAACACATCCAAGCATTTCCTTTATGCCACTGACATTCACAATCATTGTAGTTTTTAATAAATATTCATTTTCTACACCGTAACCACTGCATGGTTTTTGTTATGACCTTGAGCCAGTCGTAACAGGTAGACAAAATGATTTCTTCATATTATAGAGATAAAGAATGAAAGACACATTTAAACTCTTCAAACCTAAATAACATTTTCAAACTTCAACATAGTAAATGAGGAGAAGAGACATTCAGCTGAGGACATAAAATGGAAGGACATCAGTTAGGTGATTTCCACACACCTGTAAAAATATGTAAACAAACAAGGAAGCGTATATTTATAAGTATTATGCAAAATAACAATTTGCATGATGTTGTTCTACCTGTCCATGTTTCATAGACGTGTAGAACACAGAGTTCATTGAAATGTCTGGAGAAAAAAGGAAAAATGACTAAAATTACTGAGTTATATAATCAACAGACAGAAGAGCAAATTAAATACATAAATATAATTAATATTGATCATTTACAGATTCATAGTTAAATATTGACTGCAGAAGGTTTTCCACCAAACTAAGTATCAGTTTAAAAAACATCTGGAAAAATTTATATAAAAAACAAGCAAAGAAAAAACATAACATGGATTATATGTCAGATATTATTGGTGTAAACTGCAGAGATAAACTTCTGGTCTGCAGCTATTAAAGTTTGTATCTGGTGAAACCAGTGATGAACTGGTAGTGATCAGCTTTGATCTGTGAACATCTTAAATATTCACTGAGACACAAAAACCGACCAGGAGAGATAAATAATTAACCTGATAGTGCTGCAGGATTTAGAAACATTGAGATGAAGCAAAAATAGATTTAGTATTTTTCAGTTTGCAAAGCAAATTTTACCTTTTAGGAAACGTGTTTCTGATGGTTATGAATCAGGTGTCTGACATTTCCTGGTTCATTATGTAAATAGAGTCCATGAAAAGATTTTTCCATGTTTCCAACAGTAAACAGAGTGAATAAGGAGTGACTGTATAAAGTTGCCTGTCTGATGATCCGATCTTTGTTTAGCAGAACCGATTCGTTCATCATGTTTCTCTCTGTGCTGCTGGTGATGATGATGATGGTCAGCTGGACAGAAGCTGGTTATACTGGTGTTGTGTTATCTCACACCACTAAAGATGTACAAGAAAGCAGTTTTACAGTAAGTTCAGATTTTCTGAAGTTTTTTTCATGCCTTTTTTGTATTTTTATTATATTTTAAATTGTTTTGTATTTAACACCTCTTCACTTTAAATCTGCAGGTTGTGCGTCGCTTTAAGTCGAGCTTCACCTCATGTGGAGAGATTGAGTCATGGTGGTGTTGCACTAATAAGATTGATGAAAGCAGCGGTGAATGGTGTCTGAAAGAGTACACTGGCAAGGTCACTAGTTGGAGTTTCGAATATTACTGGAGCTGGTAACTGAATCTCAGCATCACACAAAAATATCTAACATTTTTCAGTTGTTGCCAAGAAGTAACTAAATCTAAAATTCCTACTGAATTAAATCTCTAGTCAGTTTCTGGTCTGTAAAGTTTTCTGTGTTTTAGAAACTCTGAGTAACATCAGAAATCTTCCCAATATCTTCTATTAAAGGTGGAATCCTCCAGCCTGGATAAACAACAGAAACAGTGTTTCAACTGGGAGATTTAAGATAACATATGAGCTGAGAAAACGATCCGACATCAACAGACCGAATTCATCACCACAGACAGCGATCCTCCCTCTTATGAGGTAATTCAGTTTTTACATCATGAAAATAAATACCTGAAACTTTTGGTGTCTTTAGTTGAACATGAAGAATAGTTTGATTCTGTAAATATTTGAAACATTTTTCTTGTAAAGCCTGACAATAAAGCTTTAATAATTAGAAAAAGTTTCCAAATAATATCCAAATGCTGTGAATTGATTTTATCTTTAAAAGAGAGCAAAGAGATAAATGGAGCAAAATAAACTGAAACATACTGGAATAAAAACACTGAAATATAAATCAGTCAAGATACTGAAGATTCATCATGTAAATAAAATAATTAGAGCAGATTGTTTGTTCTCAGGTGACTTTGTGATGTTTGTTCTCTGGTTCTCTCAGAGTTCCCTCAAACTGTCAGAGGAATATCAACTTGTTGACCTTTGACCCTGATGGAGATAATGTTGAATGCAGACATGGATCCAATCCCAGTATCTATGAATGCTACACCTGCACAGCACCGTCTGTCCTCAGTCTCTCATCAGTGAGTAATAAATGTTGGTGTCAGGTTACAATAATGCAATAGAAAATATTTACAAGTAATAAAAACAGAATTTACTGATTATTTAACTAAGTATAAATGACTAAAGATGAAACATTACTCTGAAACTTTTTAAATAAAAACAAATATTGTTGGTATGAACAAAAACAGGCTGCACAGTGGCGCAGTTGGTAGCACTGTTGCCTTGCAGCAAGAAGGTCCTGGGTTCGATTCCCGTCCGGGGGTCTTTCTGCATGGAGTTTGTATGTTCTCCCTGTGGATGTGTGGGTTCTCTCCGGGTACTCCGGCTTCCTCCCACAGTCCAAAAACATGACTGTCAGATTAATTGGTCTCTCTAAATTCTCCCTAGGTGTGTGTGTGTGTGCTTGGTTGTTTGTCCTGTATGTCTCTGTGTTGCCCTGCGACAGACTGGCGACCTGTCCAGGGTGAACCCAGCCTCTCGCCCGGAATGTAGCTGGAGATGGGCACCGGCAGCCCTCCCAACCCCATTAGGGACAAAGGGTGAACAGAAAATGGATGGATGGATGAACCAAAACAACATAAATCCAGACCAGAGAACATTAAATATAACATTGTTAATCTTTATCTCTCTGTCCTCTTCCAGTCTTGTTCTCTATCATTCAGTCCAACCAACAGCAGTGATGAAGGTTCATATGCAGTTCAGCTGGTGATGGAGGATTTTCCCAGACAGACCATCACTCTGACTCGTTATGATGGTTCAACGTATTCATGGAGCCCCAGCAGCTTCATGAGCCAAATCTCTGTCCAGTTTGTTTTCAAAGGTTTGATTTATTGTTTCAATCAGCTTGTTTTACCTCACAAAGAGAAACACTGGTGCAAATACATTTAATATTCAGTAATTGTCTGTTTAAAGATGATCAATAACTAAAGATTATTAAAGGACATTGGGCTTTTAAATACCAGATACAGAAGATCACCTATTATCAAGACGGATTATATGACCAAAGTGTAAATTTACAAAATGTATTTTTTAAACTAACTGCCCACTTGTTCATCTAGACAAACCATTTTTAATGTGTTTCTTTAGTTTATCTGAATTATTTTTCCCTGCGTTGCTCCAGTGGATCCTGCAGCTCCGTCCTGCACAGCAGGTGAATATCTGCCCAGGTTTCTGCCTCCAACTCCTGAACATGGAGCTCAGTTCTTCATAAACGTTACTGAGATGATAGAAATCAACATCAGAGCAGAGGCGACTCAGTCTGTGTGAGTAGAAATAAATATTGTTTCTAATCAGAGGTAAGTTGACATAACTCATGGAAAAAAATCACATTTTGAATATAGTTTGTAAGGGTTTTTGAGGGCATTTTGTGTTTCCTGTGTGTTAAAGGATCACTGAGCTCCTGTTCAGCGGACCGTTCAACATGATCAAGAATTCATCTGGTTCAGGAAATTTCACCCTGAGATGGACGCCGTCTGTCAGTCAAAATGATGATAATGAAAGCCATCCCATCTGTTTTGTTGTCCAGGCAACGTCAGTATCTGATCTCATCAGAAGTTTCAAATGTTCTCATACAGGTTTTGAAATGTACTTATGTACAAAAGTAAAAAATAATTGCCATCATTAATGATACAAAATAATTTTTGGTTTGGCTAAATAACTAAAATCACTTCTTGGAGATGCAAACATACATTAGGTTTAAAGTGGACAAATGGTTTTAAATAAACTATTCATTTATGGTTCATATAAAACAGAACTGCAATGTTTTATTCTGAATTCCTGGTTATTGCAGCTTCACAGACCCTTTGTTTACTCCTGTTCTGAGGTTTTAGAGAAACTCGTTTTGCTGCTGCCATATTTTTAAATGTAAATGAGACATTTCAAGCCCCGCCCCCCTCCAGGTCACAGAGGGCTCCACTACGCCCCGGTCGGCCATTTTGTAGTTTGACGGCAACAACACATCATCTATCAGCAGAAAAACTTTTAATCCAAAAGTTTATTAAAAATGTCAACAATCATCCATCATCCATACATGTTGGAGTCGGAGTCTGATCCAGAGTAGGAGAATGAAGCAAACAAAGCCTCCAGATAATTCATGAGTTAGCTAACATCACTGAATGCATTAGATCTTGTTTTTCTCAAGACAAAAACAAGCCAAAGAATTACATCCAAAACATGCAGTACAGTTACAGTATATCCTCAAAGAGGGAGCTAAAAGCTAGCACACAGCGCTAACAGAAGCAAAAGGCTCGATGCTACTAGCAAAACAATTACCAGGACACCATGATCAAAACATAAAATTCATCTGTAAAGTAGTTTTGTTGTCATTTTAGTGTTATTTGGAGCTCATTGCTTTGCTGTGTCCATCATTTCTGTAGAGGAGGAACTAACCCTCAATCAGAAAAATCTTCCTGAAAATCCCTCTGTAGCAGCAGATGTTGCTGAAGCACTCTGCTCCCCGCAAACGGACTTTTTCATCTGATGTGGGAACATTACTGAGAAAAAAAAGTGTAACCAGATGATGAGTAAGGATGTAAAAAATCTTCTGTTAATAAACTGTAGAACCAAACAATTTGACTTGTTTACCTGAACTTGGACTATAAAATCACTGCAAGGAAAAAAAAGTCGGATTCATAGAACTGATTGGCTGGAAGTCATGACCTTGTTTAGCAGTTCCACAGCAAATGTGGTGAAATCATATGCAAGAAAATGTTAAAGGCAAAAGAGAAAAATTAACACACTGAAAAATAAAACCATAAACAAATATAAAGATATCTACACAGCACCAGGAGAGAATAAATTTAATTATTTTACACTCTAGATCCGTGGTCCGCAACCAACGGACCTCGGTCCGGATACGGACCCATATGCCATCCCATCCGGACCCGGAATAAATTGTTAAAATATTTGTTAATTTTGACGGGAGAATTAATTTTAAACCGGAGTATTTATTTTTTTCCCTATCTGACACAAGTGCTTTTACAAGCAGTGCACTGAGCAAGGATTGGAAGCTACAAACCAATCGCGTGCGAGTCATACTAACCACGTGGTTCAACTAGCGAATCAAATCGCCAGCTTGAACTCAGAGCGAGTTGTATGAGCAAACCGAAGCAGAGGTTTGTAGCCAGGCACAGACATCCACGCAGTGTGATATAAGGAAGAGGAGGTGAAAGGCGAGCGAAAAGCGATTGAAGCGAGAAACGCAGGGAGGTGATACAGGAAGACAGGGCGTGAATTACAGTCAGAAGAGGTGCAAACACTATGGCGCTTTCTAAAAAGAGAAAAGTAGATGCCAAAAATCGAGCGTTCAACACGGAATGGACGGATGCATACATGTTCATTCTTCCACCCGCGAGCACGAAACCAGTGTGCCTCATATGCTCCGAAACCGTGGCACTTATTAAAAGTGCCAATGTCAAGCGTCACTATGAGACTAAGCACAAAACATTTGACCAATCATACCCCCCTAAGTCCGAACTCCGGACGCAGAAAATTCGAAGTCTCACTGCCAATATGATCAGTCCACCAGGGTATTAAGCCGTGCTTTCAGCGCACAACAGCGTGCTAATGAATGTTCCCTCCGTGTTGCTTGGGTTTTAGGGAAACACAAAAAGCCCTTTACAGATGCAAGTGTTGTCAAAGAGTGCATGACTGAAATAGCAGAGGCGTTACTTGATGGTAAAGAAATGAACATAATAAAAACAAAATATCGTTCCAAGCTCACCAATGAGCATCTGCCAGTGTTGTATAGTAACGAAGTAAAAATACTTCACTACTTTACTTAAGTATATTTTGGAGTACTTCATACTTTCCTGGAGTATGAAAATTTTTGATGACTTTCACTTTTACTTCACTATATTTCCGAACTTAATTGCGTACTTTTACTCCGATACATTTTCAATGTGTGGTTTAGTTACTCGTTACAAAAAAGCGAGCGAGAGAAACGAAAGTGTTTTGACCCCACCTACTGCTTAGCAAGTAGCAAGCAGGCTACCGAACAAAGTCGGTAGCCTGCTTGCCTGGGCTTGTTCATCACCACCAATAGGATACTTCTTCTTCTTCTTCTTTTCTATTATGGCGGATCACAAGCAACTTTAAGGTGCATACCGCCACCTACTGTACATGAGTGTGTAGCAGCATTACTTCATATCTATTAAATTCTACTTTTTAATTTTGTATTCTTAAGATAAATAAACAATGCTTTCCTTAATTTGTGAATATCTGTTATGTTTCCTTCATTTCCTAATATACCTTTAAGATTCCATTCATGCCCCATATTTCTAACTATTCTCTTTAATTCTTCCCTTTCGAGTTCATTTGACTTACAGTTCATCAATATGTGTTCTACATTTTCTTTCTCTCCACATCTCTCACATTTATCATTATTTTTCCTCCCTATTTTATAAAGCATGTCATTTAAGTAGGTATGACCTACTCTTAATCTACTAATTATTATTTCTTCTCTTCTGTTTCGTTCATTAATGCTTCGAATTCAAACTGACTTTTGTACTTCATATAATCTTCTTCCTTTCTTATCTTCATTCCACATTTTTTGCCATTTCTTGATTTCTTTACTTTTAATTAGGATACACCTGTTTCGCTTCTCCCATTAAACACAAAGCAAGTCTCGCAATCAGTAGCAGTCACATGGAAATTCTATCTTACAAAAACTCCCCGTCCAACTTGAAGAAACACATCGAGGTAACGTCTTATGAAATGGTTATAATCCTCCTGTTTCAGTAACTATAGCTTGGTCACTAGGCACTACTGTATTGTGAAATCTTGACCATAAATGAACTTTGTTTGGCATTGTTTTAGTTCCACAAGTGGTGTATTTAGCTTAGGCCTAATGTTGACTGTAGCAGGCTACCTAGACTCCTCTGTTCAAGGGGGGACAGAAGCCATAGCGATAGCAATTTAGACTAAATTTAACGAATATAGGAAAGGCATGCAAGTTCAAAACCAGGTTTACAGATGCCAATAAGCTGCATTTCCCTCCCAATTCTTTTTTTCTTTTGCATAATGACCAGTTGTGTGCACCACCTACTGACTGTAGCATTGACTGATTCACTGATTTGTGAAGTAGAGTAATCGTAACAGCTCTTTTTCTTCATGTTGGCCGCATTTTCTGTACTATTTATTTTTCTCATTTTCAGCACTGACCTTACTTGAAGGGAAAACTTAAGGCTTACAAAAACTTTGTATTTTCTGTCCTGGAGGGTATACTAAGAAGCTGGTTCAGTTGTAAAGCAGGTTAAGTTAACCTTGTGCTATAGGTAAAGCACCTAATTTTCTTAACTAAATGATGCCTGCAGGTATATCTATTAGCAGGTTTAATTTTGCCTGCACTTGGTTGGGTACATTATTTTAAGTGTATTTGACAAGTTTACCAAAATATAAAAATGTCATTCAAACTGCATTTGCTTTGTTTTACTTTTTACTTGTACTTTTCATTACATTACTTGAGTACATCCATTTTTACAGTAATTTCCATACTTAAGTACAAGAAGTTTCAAATACTTTAAGACTTTTACTCAAGTAACATTTCAGTCAGTGACTTCGACTTTTACCAAAGTCATATTTTGGAGAGGTACTTGTACTTTTACTTGACTCTGAGATTTCAGTACTTTATACAACACTGGCATCTGCACATGTGCATGAGAATGGCCCTGACCTCCTTCAAGCCCAGATTTAAAATGTTGGCAGGGCAAGCCAAAGCTCAATTCTCACACTGAGCAAGGGAAATTGGGGGAAGACAGATGTAAGAGAAATCTGTAAGAGAAATAGTTCAGGTGTTTTGAGAGTTGTTTTGCTGAGCAGAAATATTGAGATTGTTCAAACAAAAGGAAACTGAAGCTGCTATTTTTTCTTAAGCACTTTCTTTATTTTTGAATACATAATTTAGTTATTTTTAATTTAAACTGCAGCCACACAATGTTATCCTGTGTTTCAGTGCTAATAAACTTCTTTGAAATTATTTTAACCTGTATTATTATTTTTTTTAACACCATGTATTCCGATATTGTCATACTGCAAATAGACGATATTGCGGACCTCTGCTTGAGGACATTTCTTTGAACTGGACCTCCTCACAGTTTTCTTGAATACCCCTGCTCTAGATGCTCAAAGTACTCATAAAACAAGTATTTAAGGACTACAAAAGATTTTGCATGATATGTTATTTGTAACATTATTTAACGGCCATTTCAAAAAGAGTTTAACATTAAAGTTTTGGTGCTAAATTATCTCCCCAGTGCCTCCAGTTCTATCTACCAGTCTGAGCTTCGATGTGTCATTGTGAGGGTTGGAAACAGTGAGTCATTTCTTTCTTTTTGATCATTGATCTTATATTTTATTTCCTGAACTCATGATGTTTCTGCTGTTGTTTTCCCAGTACCTTTCATAGCAACTCCAAGTCCTCCTCCTAAAACATGTAAGTAGGATGAAAACAGGAGTGAAAGTAACAGGAAGTTGTTCTTTATACCATGTTGATCTCTTGTTCTTTCAGCTCGTCTTACGGTTCTGAAGCTGAAGATCTCGACTACGCTGTCACTGAAAGATAATAAAGATAAAATCGAGAAAGCGGTCAGTGATGTTCTGGACTTTAACACAAACCATCACAACCTGAGTTTAATCCAAACCCATTTCACTCAAATGTCAAATCAAACCCAAAGTGATCACCTGCAGTGATGCAGTTAAATTCTGCTGTTGATGTTTTTAATGTTAATCAGATTCTGTTCAGTATATTTTATAATTCACCACTGACTGTATCTCACATTCATCTCATGTTTTGTTCTGCAGATTAAAGATGAACTGATCAGACGAGGGCTGCCTCCAGACATAAAGGTCCGCCTGCTGAGCGACGGTTCAGTGAAGGTTAATAACTAACCGCCCCCTAGTGGCTAAAAATGAGAATGACTCTGATCCATGCAGAGGAATATTACTGGGTTTATCTATTCTTACTTCTTGTACTTTTTAATTAATCTGGAGACTTATGGTTGTTTTAGTTAGTTTGGGAATACAAGTTTGATTTGAGTGATTTTTAAGTAATGTTACACAGTACTTAGTCTTTCATTTATGGGTTAATCAGTTGTAGCTAAATTAGTAAGGTTTTCATCCATTTAATCTTTTAAGTTTGTATTGATCTTAAACTGATTATGTTATTCAATTTTCTTAATGAACATTATCTGGTATGTGTATTAATTCTTTGTAATCATACTTCTGTTTAACTCTGACATGTGGGGTCATCAAGGGGTCATCGAGGGGTCAAGGAGAGCGCTGTGTGGTCTCAGAAACCAGTCTGAGGTTGCTTAGGATGGTAGAGAGGACAACTTAGTGGAACGCTCCAGTTTACTGATAAACTCAGTCCCACGTCCTTGAGAAGAATATTTTGTTCAAAATAACACCTGGATTATCTCTGGGTGGAAAATCATCATGAAGGAGAGCGTCCATCTCCTGACTGCCGACGTCAGGACGGCCCAGGTAGAAAACCCACCTGGACACAGCGAGGTATAAATGTGTGAGCTACAACAGTCAGTCAGATCACTGGGTGAGACACGGTGCTCTCTGAAGACACTTCTCTATATCTTTATCAAGGTGATTAATGTTTCCGTTTGTTTGTGGTAATCAATGATCATGTTGGGATGTTGGTGTGATTTCATGCTTTTGATTGATTGAATAAAATATTGATTGATCTGTGATTGTTGTCTGGGTTTCACTTTTACGTTTCGGCATCTACAGACCTGGAGAGACGAGAAGTGAAAACGAGCCACAGTAGAAATATCTCATCTCAACGGTTGTTAACTTAGTTATGACAATAAACAAAAATAGTACAGTGGATTTTTAAATCTGTGTGAAAAACATTATAAAATACGAATAATTTCATTAGGATAACTCTGACCTGAACCTACAGAGACACATAAAGACAGTTACAAAGTCGGCCTTCCATCACCTGAGGAACATTTCCAGGATTAGAGGACTAATGTCTCAGGGAGATCTAGAGAAACTCATCCATGTGTTTATCTTTAGTCACACTGATTACTGCAAAAGTTTCTTCACAGGTCGAAGATCAATCAGATCCAGAACGCTGCTGCTGGAGTTCTGACTAAAACCAGGAAGTTAGAGATCATCACCCAGTTGTAAAGTCCTTCACTGGCTCCCTGTAGCTCCGACTTTAAAATACTGTTGTTAGTTTATAAATCACTGAACAGTTTAGCACCACAATACATTAAAGATCTGCTGTTGTCATAGCAACCTTCCAGAACTCTCAGGTCTTCTGGTTCTGGTTCTGCTCTGCATCCCCAGAACCAGAACCAAACATGGAGAAGCAGCATTCAGCTTCTATACACCACAAATCTGGATCAAACGTACAGAAAACTGCAGAACAGCTGAAACACTGACTTCCTTTAAATCTGGACTAAAACCCAGAAGTTTAGAGTTTCTTTTGAAACACAATCAATGAAACATTGATCAACATTTGTATCAACAGCACTTGACAATTGTTGCCTGTTTTCTACAACTTTGTATTTTTGTGTTTTTATGTTGTAAAGCTCGTTAAACTGCCTTGTTCCTTAAACGTGCTACACAAATAAACTTCATTGATTAAATTGACATATTTTCTGTTTTTCCTGTAGATCTTGTTGTGTGATCTTGCACAGAGCTCCTCCTATTCCTGCCTCCAACACTAAACCACAGAGCTCAGCTCTAAATGCATCAATCAGGATATTTTAATCACCATCAGAGCAGAAGCAGATCCATATGAATAGATGATTTGTAAAACACATTTAAAATAGCAGCCAAACAAATTATGGTGCTCACTACAGCTGTTTGTTAGACCCACGTTTTAAAAAAAGGGTTCATTTGAATCTGGCTGCATCCGTCCATGAAAGACCTTCCTCTGAGTTTATTAAAAACACGGATTCACTGGAAACCTGATATTTAAATCCACAGTTTCAGAGGACAGATGACCTGACAGCCAGTCAGCCAAAACGTTTTCTTTTTAAGACCAGTTAGGATTACCAAAATATTAGAAGAAATAGTCAAAATAATGAAAAAGACACAGTGCCTTCAGACCTCAAATAATGCAACAAAACAAGTTTATATTCACTTAGAAACAACAATAATTATGTTTTAACTCAGGAATCGTTCAAAAATCAATATTTGGTGGAATAACCATCAGGTTTTCTATGGGTTCAATGCAATTGTCTCTTCATTTTTTCTAGAGATCTATATTCATAAATAATACTTAGTGCACATCCTTGTTTTCACTTCACTCACTTTATCTCTGATCATTATCTTTCAGTCAAATAAATGTTCCTCATGCCAGGTTTCTGTGTAAGTTTGTAGACCAGAGCCAGACAGCAGAGCAACTGATCTGCCTGAACACACTGCTGTAAACACCGTCCTGCTTCAAAAGAAGCATGCAAAACTAATAAAATGAAATAACATAGAGACCTTAAGGAACACGGCCATATTTTTCTAAAAGCAACAACTCTGAACCTGAACAGTCAGCTGAACTAGAACTCCGACACCAGAGCTGCTCTACTGTTAAGCTATGGGCTTGTTGTTCCTCAGGCTTCAGAAGCAAAAAGCCTGAACCGTAAAATCCCCGTTACTTGGTCTCTGACACTAACGACAATAAACGCACATAATATACTTGAAAATAAGGTAAAAACATTGTCCGTTAGAATGGATGAAAAATGTTTAGATACTTAAATAGCACATTGAGAATATTGCCTACTAGCATAAGCTAAAGCTAATGTTAGCCACAAAGTTTAAAGAAAGTAAAACTCACCTTTGTATCTGTGAATGTATAACGAGGCGAACATCTTAAAACCTTTCTCCAGCTTATTGTTGGGGTTTCGGATCGATGTACATCATTAATTGTTACCTTGGACAAGCCCTGCAAATACCGAGTGTAAAGTTTCAATAGATCGGAAACGATGGAGCCACTTTCCCCCGAACGCGGAAGCTGAGGTTCAAAGAGCCCGCACTCAATTTTAGATGTTTAGCTTAAATTGGATTTTTATTTATTTGTTTATTTTGCCTAAAATATATTGTGGAAAGATTGAGGTGGTAATTATTATTATTAATAATTTAATTATTGATTCAAGAACACTTTTGGCAAAAAAGAAGCCATTATTTTAGGAAGAAACGTGAACGTTGACGATCCCAAAGCGACCCGCATGCGCAGTAGACGAACGTTAATGACGTCACACGGCAGCGCACTGTTTACGGAAGTAATAATGGATGCCGCCATGTATGGATGGATTTTAAAGTTGTTGAGCAATGGTAGCCCACAGTACCGTCTCAAAAATCATAACAAGACGAAGGAAGCTAACAAAAAGAAAGCTAAGCGAATAGAAATAGCGTTTTGAGGAGCATCGACTGCAACTTCAGTAGAGAAGTCAGTTTTAATGCGTAATTGGAACCAGGACGGGTTTGTCAGTGACTTCATTCATAATTTCTTTATTTACATCTATAAACATACATCTATTCTTTGACAGAGCAACTCTGATTTCCATCATGCAGACACAGTTTAGTTTCCTTTCTAAAATATGTTTTATATGTATATATTTTATCTGAAAACTGTTTTGGTTTTACTTATTAGATAAACTCATTAGACAAGGAATTACATTGAAGGTCAGAAGAAATGGATCACCTGAGTTTATAACAACAGTGACACCTAGTGGTGAGTTATATAACATTTCTTCTTCAATTAATCCTTAGCTGATTGTGATGGATATTTTAGAAAAATACTATATATTATAAAACCATGTGCCGTTATATACTCTAAAACGGATAATTTTCACACTATTTTATCACAAATATTTATTCACATTTTATTCACTGTTGATTAAATTACATATATAATTATAGTTTTATATCTGATTAATTCATTTTTTGGATTATTTTTTGGCTAACTTTCCTTTGTTTGTATCTTTTAAAGTGAAATTTGCTGCACACCAGTATAACTGTGTGTTGTTGAACGCAGCACGAATACTGTGTAACATGTTGCTGTGAACTAACTCTGAGTGGGAGAAAATAGTTTAGGTGAATATTGTTGTGTCCTGGGTTGTTTGAATTGCTTTTGAGTTGGTTTATTCTGTATTCCTTCTATTTTATTAGATCAGTTTTGTTTCTATTTTACTTTAGTTTAGTTCAGTCACTGAACTAAAGTCCTCACAGTCCTTCGGTGATTCTAGTTTATTATGTTCCTTATTATATTCCTTGTTACTGTAGTTATTCTTTTATGTTAGCTTTTTCCTGTTCAGTACTCTCCCTCGCCCCGTGTGCCATTCCCTCTCTCTCTCTCTCCTCCCATCACACCTGCAACTTATTAGTCAATCAATCTGGTCGATTGTTTCAGCAATTAATTACCTCTTTCCCATTCCTCCTGGCTGGTTCCTCTCGTTTAATCCCGTTATAACTGGCTTCCTGTGTTCCTTGTGGTTTTCATGCGTTCTTTTGTTTGTCGATTTTTAAAATTTAAAACAACAAATCTATTCCCCGCCTCTGCCTCTCTGCATTTGAGTCCTCTTTGCCTTTCTGCACACTGTGACTAAAATAGGTAATGTGATTAATATTACACTTCTGCTCCACTAGATGGCGAGTTCAAGCTGAAAAAAGTAACAAACAAGTTGATTTTTACATAAATTAAAACTTGTGACCTGCGACAGTGACTAATCCGAGCAAAGAAGGATTTTACTTCAACGAGTCGATTTAACAGAAATTTGCAGACAAAATGGGGAAATCTGTCAAATGTAGAAAGAATCTCTAAAGAATGATGAACATTGGACTCGTCTTCTACTTCTGTTTTTGTCATCAAAAACTAGACACTGTCTGGGTCCTACAGTGAGCCTCGAGATTTAAAAAAATATTTATATTCTGTTGTAAGATTTATTGTGTCATGGTGAAAGATTGTGTCTCCTAAAAGGAGTAGTAAATATAGTAAATAGTAGTCTAGACCAGTGGTTCTCAAACTTTTTTCAGTGATGTACCCCCTTAAAAATATATTTTTAGTCAAGTACCCCCTGACACGGGCAAAACATTTTTGGAATTAAAAAGACGTACAGTGCTGTAAAATCACTGTCTGATTTATTAAAGCCAAACAACTTATATCAGTGAACCTGACAGATACATCCATATTGCAAACATTGCATGGTTAAACAAAAAAGAAAAACAGAAGATGGTGACCACCAGGAAGGTATAAAACCAGTCAAACCATTTTATTTTAAAGGATATTGAAACTAAATACTGAATATAAAATTCAGTGCATGAACACACATTTATATTTTATCGAACTTTTTACAAAATAATTTTTCCCAAGACTTATTATGAGGAGCCTACTGATTTTTTAAAGATATTTTGAAAAGCTTCACGTACCCCCTGCAGTACCTCCACGTACCCCCAGGGGTACGCGTACCCCCATTTGAGAACCACTGGTCTAGAGTATCGTGGACATAGATACTCTAGACTACTATTTTGGGTTGAACTTGTGCTAAGCTAATATATGAAATGTAAACATGTTAATTCATCATTAATTTAAGATGCAGAAACAACAGTTGTCATGATTTATTGCTGCTTTTTTAAAATTTTCTTTGCCATATATTGGCAGGTTTATGTAATTTCTTTATTTTCATTATTGGTACTAAGGTGTTGCCATATAGTTCACCACTTTTAGTTTAGTTTCTTGGTTTATTTGTTTCCTTTCTTGTGCATTTGAATTTGTTTCTCAGAATATTCTCAGATTTTTTACACTTTCTTTTGAACCTACAGAAATGAATTTTTCAGGCCATCTTTACCCTAATTTGCCCTCTGCCCGTTTTGTGACCTCAGCAAAAGAAAACAGAAGAACAATCCAATCCAGTGTACTGTGCATTTCCTTGTTGGACCAGTTTTCTGAATGTGCCTGGAAAGTGATCATATCTGTTGTTGTTGGAGCCTATTAAGAATTAGATTAATTAATTTTTTTTGCTAATATATTCATGTTAGAGTTAGGGATCTAAAGTTATGTGAATGGTAGATCTGTTGTTAATTGTTTATTTATTTGTTTTGCTTAGACCCTCCTCCTTGTCAGAAAGACTCCTGCTGTGATAACAAGCAGAAGCAGCTGCTGTGGTTGATCTGATTGTTTGGTTAAGGAGTGAAATAGTTTTTCTACCACCAAATAAAGTTTATTTTTACATTTTTTGAAAGTCAACTCGGAGAGTGTTTCTGTTATTTTTGTACGTAAAGAAAGCTCACATTTTGCAACCAGGAAACTCTCCGCGAGTGCTTTTTGTTTTGGATGAGTCGAAAACCTCCTCCTAGAAACTATTCTGGCACCTTTTGATTTTTGGAAACTTGTTATCATGCAAGAGTAGCCGTAACAGTTGTTTTTTTAAAAACATGTTTGTTTTTCATTCAGTGGGTAGAGAATCCAGAAATTTTACTCAAGTAAAAGTAGAAATACTTCATAAAAAATTATTCAAGTACAACATAGTAAAAATACTCCTAAAAGTACATGTTTTCAAAAAAGTTACTTATGTAAATGTAAGTAGTTACTTCCCGACTCTGGTTGAAGGTTAGTGTTATGGGCCTGGGCCTCATGAACTGGTTCCAGGTGTTTTTGGTGTCTGTCTTGTGCTTCTCCTTTACATGTTTAGCTGATCTGCTAATCTGGAGCTCAGAACATTTAACCTGGTCGTCTCCACCTTCTGGGTCGCCTCCGGCGTCCGCTCTGCCTCCTGCTGCCAGGCCTCAGCTCCCTTCCTCTGGCACATTTCAGTTTGTCTTTGTTTTTGCACCTCAACACGTCCAACACATCCAAGCATTTCCTTTACGCCACTGGCATTCACAATCATTGTAGTTTTTAATAAATATTCATTTTCTACACCGTAACCACTGCATGGTCTCCGGTTTTTGTTATGACCTTGAGCCAGTCGTAACAGGTAGACAAAATGATTTTTTCATATTACAGAGATAAAGAATGAAAGACACATTTAAACTCTAATAACCTAAATAACATTTTCAAACTTCAACATAATATATGAGGAGAAGAGACATTCAGCTGAGGACATAAAATGGAAGTAAAGGACATCAGTTAGGTGATTTCCACACACCTGTAAAAATATAAAAACAAACAAGGAGGCGTATATTTACAAGCATCATTCAACACAACATTTTGCATGATGTTGTTCTACTTTTCCATGTTTCATAGAAATGTAGAACACAGAGTTCATTGAAATGTCTGGAGAAAAAAGGAAAAAGGACTAAAATTACTGAGTTATATAATCAGCAGACAGAAGAGCAAATTAAATACATAAATATAATTAATATTGATCATTTACAGATTCATAGTTAAATTTTGACTGCAGAAGGTTTTCCACCAAACTAAGTATCAGTTTAAAATTCATCTGGAAAAATTTATATAAAAAACAAGCAAAGAAAAAACATAACATGGATTATATGTCAGATATTATTGGTGTAAACTGCAGAGATAAACTTCTGGTCTGCAGCTATTAAAGTTTGTATCTGGTGAAACCAGTGATGAACTGGTAGTGATCAGCTTTGATCTGTGAACATCTTAAATATTCACTGAGACACAAAAACTGACCAGGAGAGATAAATAATTAACCTGGTAGTGCTGCAGGATTTAGAAACATTGAGATGAAGCAAAAATAGATTTAGTATTTTTCAGTTTGCAAATAAAATTTTACCTTCTAGGAAATGTTTTTCTGATTGTTCTGACTCAGGTGTCTGACATTTCCTGGTTCATTATGTAATTACATTCCATAAAACAAGTTTTTCATGTTTCCAACAGTAAACAGAGTGAATAAGGAGTGACTGTATAAAGTCGCCTGTTTCTGATGATCCGATCTTTGTTTAGCAGAACCGATTCGTTCATCATGTTTCTCTCTGTGCTGCTGGTGATGATGATGATGGTCAGCTGGACAGAAGCTGATTATGCTGGTACTGTGATGACACACACCACTAAAGATGTACAAGGAAACAGTTTTACAGTAAGTTGAGATTTTCTGAAGTTTTTTTTTATTTTACCTTTTGATAAAATATTGTCTTGTATCTAAACTAATGCCTCTTCACTTTAAATCTACAGGTTATGCATCGCTCTAAGTTTGGCCACAGCTCATGTGCAGAGGCTGAGTCATGGTTTTGTTCTGGCTGTAATAAGAAGATTGATGAAAGCAGCGGT